>NC_041066.1:15588728-15934217 GCF_900634775.1 Gouania willdenowi
AATCGTGAGAAAATCGTATCGTGAACCCAGTATCGTGAATCGAATCGTCTCGGGAGTTGAGTGAATCGTTACATCCCTACATGAGGGTGATAGTATACGATTGTCTCCTGTTGTGTTTCCTGTCTGTGGTTCATTTCCAGTTCAGCCAAGGCTTAAGGCTCTTACATCGTGATTCACACGTCACACGTCCGCTGAATTGTTTATGTGTGCACTTCTGTCCCCTTTTGCCTCATGCCACTGTAAGAATTGTATTTCACCAGTTGGGTAACACTTTATAATAACTATCCGTTATAAGTAGGGCTGTCACTTTAACGCAGTCATTGCGATTAATCAATTACAGGAAAAAAGAAAGAAAAAAAAAAAGAAACAACTTTAATGTCCTGCTCATGGTTCAAACATGACCCAATTATTTGCCAATGGCTTGTTTCTAATCTGCTCAGTGACACTAATACGCATGTACAACACAGAAGTTGTGACTGAATACATCTCCCATGCCATTGCCTCTCATGCATTATACATTAAAAAGGAATTGGTTTTGTGTAAACACCAGTGTGTGATGTTTTCACACTTTGAGGCACTTTTGCATTGTTCAGGTTGTGGAAAAATGGCAACAACAAAAAATGAATTTAAAAACACCCTTATTTTAAGAAATCCACTCATGTACTCGAGGTGAAACCTCAGTGCTGACTGCTTTGTTCATTCTGCATAAGTAGGTGCCAGGGTTGGGGTCAATCACATGTTTTCGGTTACAATTACATCTTCAATTACCCATGTTCAATTACAATTAAATTATGATTACGGTGACTAGCATTTTTTCCAATTACAATTAAATTAGAATTGTTTTTTTAATTCTCAGAAAGTAATTTATATTTATGTTCTCAATTACTCAAGTGTATCTGCAGTTAATTACAATTACTGAGCCTGAATTAAATAACCTAATAAAAGTTAACCTTCCTTTTGTTAGCTTTCTGTTAGCATCTTTCATGATAAATCAGCTGTAAAATACACTAAAAACAAATATATATCATCTTATTTCTTTCCTATCTATTGGTTACCTTGTTCTGCTTCCTAATCAATGCAAATATTGATATTAATAGCTTTAGTAGGCGTCTGAAATCTCGATATGCAACACATTTTAATAATTGTTTACTTCATATGTGTGTAGAACTGTACACAGAACAGTAACATGGTTCTCCAGTTTTGCGTTAAATTATAATTGACATTTTTTTTTAGAATTTTTATGGCAATTACAATTATCTAGTCAATGATCTTAACTCAAATACAATTGAATTCTGATTAAGATAGCAACATAATTTCAAAATTACAATTATTACAGTTATAATTACTCCAAAATTGTATTTAATTATCAATGTTGCAATTACAATTATAAATTAGCCCAACCCTGGTAGGTAGTATCCTTGAGAAGTCTTTTGGTCTTGCTAGTATTAGTGGCTAGCATTAGTGGCTAGTATTAGTGGCTAGTATTAGTGGCTAGTATTAGTGGCTAGCATTAGTGGCTAGTATTAGTGGCTAGCATTAGTGGCTAGTATTAGTGGCTAGTATTAGTGGCTAGTATTAGTGGCTAGCATTAGTGGCTAGTATTAGTGGCTAGTATTAGTGGCTAGCATTAGTGACTAGCATTAGTGGCTAGTATTAGTGGCTAGCATTAGTGGCTAGTATTAGTGGCTAGTATTAGTGGCTAGTATTAGTGGCTAGCATTAGTGGCTAGTATTAGTGGCTAGTATTAGTGGCTAGCATTAGTGGCTAGCATTAGTGGCTAGCATTAGTGGCTAGCATTAGTGGCTAGCATTAGTGGCTAGTATTAGTGGCTAGTATTAGTGGCTAGCATTAGTGGCTAGCATTAGTGGCTAGTATTAGTGACTAGTATTAGTGGCTAGCATTAGTGACTAGTATTAGTGGCTAGTATTAGTGGCTAGCATTAGTGGCTAGTATTAGTGGCTAGTATTAGTGACTAGCATTAGTGACTAGTATTAGTGGCTAGTATTAACGGCTAGTATTAGTGACTAGCATTAGTGGCTAGCATTAGTGGCTAGCATTAGTGGCTAGTATTAGTGACTAGCATTAGTGACTAGCATTAGTGGCTAGTATTAGTGGCTAGTATTTTGGTCTGAGAGCAGAAGTGTGTGTGTACTATGCATGTTCTCCCTATGCTAGGTGTGGGTTTGAAACAGTGATGTGCCATGAGCACTAGGGTTGGGTAGGCGGGGCGTTGCAAATCGAGACCACCAATGTCAACACCAAAGACAATTTCATATGTTTGTGCTGGCAAGTGTTAATTCAACTCAATTCAACTTTATTTGTATAGCGCAATTTACAACAAAGTCATCTCAATGCACTTATCAAAGTATAAAGGTCATAAGAACAAAAAAAACCCCAACAAGATCCACATGAACAAGCATTTAGCCTTTTAACAAAATCAGCATCGTAAAACACAGTTAAAGAAACATAAACAATGATTTAATATTGCCTCTATACTCTCCCAACAAGATATATCTCATGACACGGCAGCGCATTTGTTGTTTGTGTTGGAAACACAGAAACACGGAGAAAATGACAACAACAACAACAACAACAACAACAACAAGAACGCGGAACAGCCTCAGTGAGGCGCATCCACTAAGTGTGCTTTTGGGAGGGGGTGTGGCCTCCTCCTGCCACATTGGAGTAAGACTGTGCAGCGTCTCTGCCGTACCAGGAAATAGAAATGTTTAGTCATTTGGGCTATGAAAAGCACAAAATACTGACACTTCCAAACGTATAGGTACTGTAGGCTATCGGTAATGGAAAAATAAACAATTTATAAATATATTATAATTAAAACAAATAATCAAAATATCAATTCACCCTTGGCTAGGCACTGCCTACCTTGCCTACCCTGACTGCACGTCACTGGTTTAAACTGTACTTCATGCTTGTAGACATTGATCAAGATTGGTTAGATCTGGGGGCTTCCTCCGCCGGTAATGTTATTGTACAATTTGTTGTTGTGCAACAACACAAGCACCTTTACCAACAACCTTATTCTGACAGGAGGAGCCAGAGATCAATACTGGGTTCATACACTTTGCGTTTGTCTCACTTGATAAAACTGTCAACACCAAATCCTTTTCTGTAATACCCAGTGACTGCTGGGAAGGAATTCTTCTGCAGAAAAGACCTGAACTGTGTGCAATGACAAACGATCGCTCAACTGTGATGACATGCCCTCTCACACTGTGTGAGAATTGTTTAGGTTTTCCGAGGGACATCAGCCTGACTGTCACTTTCTCCAACACCCAAATTCCTTGGGTTGAATCCATGCGACTTCTTGCTTCTTCCCAAAAAAAGGGCCAAGCTGAGGTTAACATGAGGAAGCAGACGGTGGGAAAAAGACATTGCAGATTAACCTTAGCTTTGCATGAAAACCAGACTTCCAGGGTGAATACACAAGGGCACAGAACTCGGACAGATATATTTCTATGAGATAGATACAGAGCAGAGGTATGGGCAAGAAGAAAATATTAGACTAACCCTATAACCACTCCATGTTTCCAAGGAGGATTAATGTGGATCATTTTGAGGTAAAGAGCACTAAAAACGAGCCACAAAAACAGCAATGCATTAATGTAAATAATATCTTGAGTGTTTTGAATTGGCAAACAACATGTTCTGCCCTAGAAGCTGTGCTCAAGGGTGCCTCCTAGTTTAAAATGGTAATGTTTTGATTGTTTTTTCTTACTACACGATCATTTTATCCAGTTTGAGGAATGAACATATTTGGCATAGCTATTCTTGCCTTTAGAATACGGAATAGAATAGAATAGAATAATTTTATTGGCATTGCACAATGTACAACAAAATGACACAAGCCCCTCCCAACAACATTCAAGTACACTTCAAAGATTCAAGCTAAAACACACACAATTATCATAAAAACAACATAGGGTACGGTAATAATAAAAAGTTCATCGGTTTAAAAGTTAATCCGAATCAAAGTGCATGGGTATAAAAGGTTCATCAACAGGTAGAGCAGAGCCCTTACTGTGGAAACACAATAGAAGAATTAAAATGCATCGGAAAGATGTAGAAGAATGAAAATGTATGATGTGTGTGTGTGTGTGTGTGTGTGTGTGTGTGTGTAGGGAACCTCTCGTGCTAATCAAAATGCTGATTTACAGTGTAGCACAGCACGCTACTCTTGCGTCTCCATCACCGGATTTGAACATACTACTACAATGTGGTCATTTATGAAGACAACAATCCCTTTCCTCCATGAGTTCAACAAGTGCTATTCATTAATATATTTATCTGGGCACTCACAGGAGCGAGGCCACAGAGATACAGCACGTGGAGCGTTTTAATCAAGCCCCGGCTCCCAACCGACTGACTGATGTGCAGTGAAACGTGTTTGTTTTTCCAGGGCACAGCTGCCGGAGGGCGAGGTGACGAGGGAATCAGTCTCTCTTCTTGTAACTCTTACCTTTAACATGGTCAACATGTTTAAGGTAGGCGTAAAGAGGTCCTTTTACAGCACCTGGGAACAAAAACTTAACCTTGTTCTTGTTTTAGCTAACTTATTTTTAACTCTTTGGTGGGTTTTATAGCTTTATCTTTCATAAGCTCTTACTCTGTGACTGTACTTTTTATAGACCCATACCACATGACCTCACAGGTTACGTGATGGAAGAACAAGCCACCGCAGGAAACGTTTTGAAACCATAGACTGTATATAGCGAAGCAGAGAGCACACAGCGATGGTAAACTTTTGCGTTGTGTTTGGTTGTTCTAATGCTGCACTCACACCGAATGCGTCATGAAATGTTCGTGCTACCAGATTACATACATAGTCAATGGATATATGCGTCCCAGCGCGCTCCAGATTTTTCGTCATATTTGCAAGAGTTGAAAATATTGAACTCCTACGACTGTTTCGCATGATGAAAACCAATCAGAGTCTTTGTCAGGCCGTCAAGACGGACACCGGTCTGTTCACCCGTTCAACCATGGAGTAGTCGCTGTGTGTGACCACCTGGAGCTGTATGACACGGCCTTTATAACCGGGACCGGACTAGGAAGGATTTGGCGTGGAGGAGAATCAGCGATGAGGTGGTAGTAGCAGGTAAACATTCTCTCTGTAGCACTGAGCTAGGATAGCATTAGCCGCTAATCACACCGGCTTTTTTCACTGGTGATTTATGTTTACGAGAGGAGAAAAAGGAGCATCCAACTCACCGAGTTGGATGTGTCGCTGGTGGGCGGTGCTTCATTTCAAACTGATGAAGGCCGAAAGCTTAGAAAATTAAACTGTTTTATTTGCATTGATCCAAGTGTGCAAATTTATTTTTCACACAAATTTATGTCATCAATAAAATAGCTCAGATTCTGAAGAACCAGCATTGCTCACTTGAATTATGAAAATTTAGCCTACTTACCATGGATTTAACCACATGGAGTCCATTATGAATAAAAGCAGCTACTTCACAAATCCAGCCACAAAAAAACTGCTTGTAAGCTTTCAGTCCTTTAAAACTTTTCATGTGGTCCATTGTGTATGAGCTAGATGGTAGTTCACAATGTCAGGATAAGTCACTCCCGGGAAATAAGAGACATCTTGATTCCATTTGTCAACAGGAACGTTGTAGGGGTCATTCTCGCCGATCAGACCCCGTTTCTCCTTATATCGACTTCTCTCAGCTTCTGGTAGAGTGTCAACATAATCCGTGGCCTCCGACATATTGAGGCCAAATGGAGACGACCTTCGACAATCGTTTAGCACATGGGCTGCTTTCAATAAGTCAAAAAATAACACTATTAATCAAGTTAACACACCCACGCAGGTGCATCCGTATAGGGCCGTCATCTTCCAAAACGGCGCTGGGTCAATGTGCTGTGACGTCAGTCGCTCTGTTGTTTTCACGGACTTGTCGTCTGTGCTATTCATTTGTTCTAAGAACATTTTAGTATTATTTTGACACTGTAAACATGTTTTATGTACTGCTGTCAGGACACACTTGTAAAAGAGATTATTCATCTCATTGTGTTTTTCCTGACGAAATAAAATCTAAATTACATTATATTTTTTAGTTACAATTATGTTTTTAATTACCCATGTTCAATTACAATTCTATTACAATTACAGTGACCAACATTTTCTCCAATTACAATCAAATTAGAATGATTGTTTTAATCCTCAGAAAGTAAATTACAATTACATTCTCAATTACTAAAGTTAATCTACTATTAATCACAATTACTGAGCCCGAAATGAATAACCTAATAAAAGTTAACCCTCCTCTTGTGTTAGCTTTCTGTTAGCATCTCTTATGATAACGGGTCCTAAATCAGCTGTAAAATACACTAAAAACAAATATCTACCATCTTTTTTCTTTCCTATCTATTGGTTAAATGGTTAAGCTTCCTAATCAATTCAAATATAGGTTTTAATATTTTTGGTGTGGCTGTCTGAGCCTCATTTCTGTCAGTGTACACTTCAATTTAATTTTTTTAATGGTAAAATGTGGGAAGGCTTGATGTGAAACATATTTTAATAAATGTAACATGGTTCCTCAGTTTTGCGTTAAATTATAATTGACAATTTTTATAGAATTTAGTCAATTATCTAAACTCAGTTACAATTTAATTACAACATAAATGTTATGAATTATCAATTACGTGATTACAATTATAATTGACCCCAACCCTGGTCAACAGTTCTGTGAGAAAAAAAATAAAAAATAAAATAAAAAAAAACTTGAACTCTGTTTAAAAGCGAGATCTAAGGCACCGGGTGTAATTAGAAACTGTGTGGAATGAGAACAATTAAAAGCAGGTTTTTTGGTGGCGTCTCCCCTGGGTTCTTTCAATGGACCGGATTAAAAACTGAGTGCAAAAGAAAAAAAAGATTGATGAGTTCAATGTTTTCCAAATGAGCTGCCTTATACACATAATTACACCCCAGAAATGAATGGATCATTATGATACAAACTCAGTCGAGGGTTTGCTAATTGCTCATCAAACGGGGAGGCAGCGGTGTCAGCCTCACAACCGCGGTATCCACTGGAAAAAAAAAAGATGAGTTGGGGAGGGGGGGTTCTGCTGCTCGGATTAATGTGATCCATCTTCCTTTTGTCCATGTTCATCATTCTATACTCGCGCTATAACCCAGTTATCTGGCGTCAGTCAGGCACACAAGGACGTTGCAGCCGCTCTTGCGGTCCTTTAGCATGTTGGCAATTAGTATTACAGTTAATTTGCGGCGCTCAATCCTTATTAATGTGCGGGGGATGCAAGACCGAGAAAAACAACTTCAAAAAGGTTATTTCTTCTTCTTGTTGCAATTTTCTCTCCATATTGTAGGCTCAGGGATTAGGTTTATGGGGCACAGATTGTAAAGTTGCAAATGCTAAAATAAACCATAACTTTTTTGATATATTTAGCAGCAAACCACATTTACTAAACGTATGTGAATATTTTAAACCTACTTTTGACCAGAAAATGTCAATGATAAATCTAAATGTGAAATACTAAATGCTAAATGCTAAATCTAAATGTGAAATGTTAAATCTAAATCTAAATGTCAAATGCTAAATCTAAACAGTGAATTTGCATATTAGCTGAATATTTCGTTTTTGCCGTGACATTTAGATTTAACATTTCGATTTAGAGCTAAAATTTAGATTTAGAGCTAAAATTTAGATTTAGATCTAAAATTTAAATTTCATATTTAGATTTCATATTTAGATTTCATATTTAGATTTCATATTTAGATTTCATATTTAGATTTCATATTTAGATTTCATATTTAACATTTAGATTTAGATTTAACATTTAGATTTAGATTCAACATTTAGATTTAGATTTAACATTTAGATTTAGATTTTACATTTAGATTTAGATTTAACATTTAAGATTTATATTTAAATGTAACATTTAGATTTAACATTGACATTATATTTTTACAAGAAAAACACATCACACATTTCAGAAATATTGCTGTAAATCTGGTCAAAGTAAAAATGGTTTTCTGCTAAAATAATGGAAAAAGTTGCTGTTTATTTTAGCATGTGCAACTTTACAATCTGCGCCCCATATAAGTTGAATAAATATTCTGGTCTCCAACTCACTAGCAAAGCATGTGTTACTCTCTCCTTGGTTTGCAGTGGCACGGCCAGACAGCACAGTGTACGACATCAGTGAGTCACACTGAGTAGAGTGATCTTGTGGCTAATGACATGACTAATTTGAATAAATCCCCTGTCTCTGCATTGGAGGTAATAATTATCATCAGAGGTTAGAGGACTTTGGAAGTTACAATCATTTGCAGCTCAAACAAAACTTTTGTGTAAATCGCAATCGCAATTTATTGTTTTAATAAGATTATACACTTTTGATAGCTTTCGGCTTATTTATCGCAGATGCAACCCTCTGACTTTAGGTTATAATCAACAGTAAACATATTTACACTGTTTCTGCTTCAAAATATTTTCCCTTGCAGACACAAGGCACATGGTTTTTATGTCACATTACTGTTAGATACAGGGAAGCAAAAGTGTACGGTGCCAATTGTAAAGTTGTGCATGCTAAAATAAAGCAACTTTTTGCAATATTTAGCAACAAACCACATTTAAAAAAACATATGATTTTTTTCATGTTACTTTTGACCAGACTTACAGCAATATTTGTGAAATTTGTGATATTTCTTTTCTCGCAGAAATATGTCAATGTTTAATCGAAATCTAAATGTTAAAAATAAAATATAGATATCAATGTTAAATATGAATATAAATGTTAAATCTAAATGTCATGGGTGAAACCAAATATTTAGCTAATATGCAAATTCACCCTTAAGTAACATAAAAGCTCATTCCAGTGAATTTGCACATTAGCTAAAAATTCAGTTTCACCTGTGACATTTAGATTAAGATTAAACGTTTAGCATTTAGATTTAGATGTATTGTGTAATATTTAAAGTCAGATTTCATTTTTACATTTAACATTGATATTATATTTTTACGAAAAAATAAATATCACAAGTTTTACAAGTACTGCTGTAAATCTGGTCAAAAGTATCAAAAATGTTTTTTAAACGTGGTTTCTTGCCAAATGTTGACTCATAAAAGTACGGTTTCAAAACACAAACAGGTCATACGCATTTTCTTGCCAAACAGAAACTATGCATTTATATAGAAGGGAAATCATTTATGCAGCAGAATTCCATTTATCTAAACCTGTAAGAATAGCTGGAGGACATTTGGAGGAGTTTTTAGTGTAAGTATTTCTATCTAAAAAGGCTAAAGTGAAGAAAATCTGTGAAATGCCCAACACACAAACAGGTGCTGCAATAGAGATAAAGGTGTTATTCAGTTTGCTTGTAAGTGATCATACAGCTATTCTTTGTAAGATAAGATAATGACGCTTTTGTCTTCAAAGCATTGCAGCACATCGCAATATCTCAAAAACATGGCTGATCGCCACAAAGTGTTTTTCCTGTGGTAGGTCGCAACAGCGAGGCCGGCTCTAGGCAGGGGCAAGAGGAGGCAGCGCCCCCTCAAATCAAAATTTTAGAAGTAGTGAAAAAATCTGCCGAAAAGGGGACACGAAGACGATATAGTGTCAGCTTCCTCTCATCTCTAATGTTTGTTTTTATATTTTTCAAGGAGCAAAAATGCCTGCTGTGGATATAAATATTAGCTCCTTGGGTAAGACAGAGAGAGAGAAACATCATACACTTTATGGAACACTTGAACGTCACAAAACACAATGACTGTATAAAATACATGAATTGATTTGTTATTCTTTTAAGTTAATTTTTGGCGCATGAGTCATGTGACCATCGTCTTGCTTTCAAAACTATTGTGAAACAATTTTGAAATGTTATTAGGATTTTTTTAATTTAAAATAGTTTTTTTTTGCTTCTTTGATTCTAACATATTACTGTTAGCTTCATGTACCAGATGTTTGTTTTACCTCAGGTGTGTAGTATATGTTTTCAGTGAAATGGTCCCAAACTGTTGAGACTTTAGGCAAGGCAAGGTAAGACAAATTTATTTGTATAGCACATTTCATACACAAGGCAACTCAATGTGCTTTACATGATAAAACATTCAATTGTTTAAAATCAATAAGAACATTTAAAATCATCAGTAAAATCAATTCAAATCATCAATAAACACATTACATCAACAACATGACCAAAAATCTATCTCTCAATCATACGCAGTAGAGAAAAAAAGTGCCTTTAACTTTGATTTAAAAATGTTCACATTGGATGCTGACTTCAGCTCTGCTGGCAGTTTGTTCCACTTCTTTGCAGCATAACAACTAAACGCAGCATCACCATGTTTACTGTGAGCTCTGGGCTCCACTATCTGACCTGTGTCCATAGATCTGAGAGACCTACTGGGTTCATACCTGACTAACATGTCACTGATGTATTCTGGACCAAACCCATTCACAGATTTATACACCAGCAGCAGAACTTTAAAGTCTATTCTGAGGCTGACTGGGAGCCAGTGTAAAGACTTTAAAACTGGAGTAATGTGCACTAACCTCTTTGTTCTGGTTAAAACCCGAGCTAAAGCGTTCTGAACCAGCTGTAGCTGTTTGATGCTCTTTTGGGGGATTCCTGTCAGAAGACCATTACAATAGTCCAGTCTGCTGGATTTAAAAGCATGGACCAGTTTTAGCTTTAGGTTGGTTCTTCTTCACAATGTAAATGGTGAAGTGACACTACGTCCAGCAGTTCATGTATGGTACTGCAGCAAAAATGAAGCAGAAAGCGTCTGACGGCCTGATTATCAATTATGTTACAAATCATTTTTACATTATTGTATATGTTACACACATTGTGTTTGGTGCAAATCTCAAAATGGTCTATGTATTTAATTCCTATTTTTTCTTTTGCCACCCCGGGCAAGAATCTTAAACTCCGCCTATGGTTTTTTTGTTTGTTTGTTTTTCCATTGACGATTGGTTCTTAAATACAGTAAGTTTGGGTAGATTTTATTTTTTCTCTGAATTTACCAAGCGGAAGGGGGCACATGTGCGCTCAATTCCACGCTGATTTGGATGTTCAAAGGAAATATGCGTGGATTCATTCATACGCACAGATTCATACATCTGAATTTCTATGTGCGTTTCAGAATTTACGCCCTTTTCCATGCAATACCAGGAGGCACGTCTTTTCTTCGAATGTATTTGCTTAGGAAAAAGGCCAAAAAATCTAGAGTTTCCGAGTTGCCCAAAATGCAACATAAGATACACCTTTATATATACGTTCTACTTAGAGGGTCACGACAAAATGAACATCAATTATAGTTTGTTTTTTTTTATTTTATTTGAAATGACCAAAGAAGACTTTGACAACTTCATAGCCTTAGATCAGACAAAACCAGTGGATGGCAGAAACCTCTGTAACTGATACATATCCAGTGAGGTGTCAGAGTTACAGAAAACAATTTGGCAAAGGACTGCTTATCAAGTCCCCATGACTCAGGTGGAATTCCCTTATTCCCGAACCTTATCTGATGTTAGTCCCGTGAGCCTATTGGCACATTCCTGCTACTAAACACTAGAGTATGGGTATGTTTCAGCTTGTCGTGCATCCTCTCCTCCTGCCACCATCACCGCTACATGAGTGAGCGAGTGTCTGGAAGGATTGTCAAAATCTTTTTAGATTTCCTCTGGGATATCCAGAGTCTCCTTTTGCTCCTCAGTCCGTTTAGGAAGGCCAGACAAGTCGGTAGAGGCTTTAAGTGTTTCTGCATGAAAAGTGTAATGCATCACTGGAGCTGTGAAAGATGACAGCTTCAGTAGATACTACGTTTAATGAAGAGTAATCTTGTGTGGGGAAAAGTAATGCATAGAAGATTGTTTGTTCAGAAAGCTTGTTTATTCTCACAATCAAGGCCTTGACACGTTTTAATACGGCAGTATTAATTTAATACCTAATATAACACAGTCAGCTCATGACTTATCATGTATGTTTTTCAATAAAGAAAAGAATATTTCCTCCAAAGCATACTATACATACTAAGTTGTAGGGATGTAACGATTAATCGTAAGGCAGTTCAAAATCGATTCATAGGTATCACGGTTGATATCGATTTTCTGAAAATTGAATCGCAGTACTTTTTTTAACCAGCAGAGGGCAAGTGTACAAGTGTAGGCGGCGGGCGGAGTCTGCTAATACTTTCTTTCTGGCCGCCTTCTACTCTTTAATATGTTAATAAATGATTCCTTACCCCTTTAGCACCGAAAGAATATCTGTAATATTACTTGAATATCTGTAAAAGTCACGTTTTTCTATTAGCTCTGTCTGCTAGCATAGCTTCTCTTCTTCACAGCGCCCTCTGCTGGTCCAAACAAATATGACGTAAATCAGTGTAATCACGATTTTTTTTTTTTAAGTCCAATTGTTAAGGCACAAAATACATTTTCAGTTGCACTTTTAAAAAGAAAAAGAACTATTATGCAGTTTTGCATTGTTTATTATAGAACCAGAATTTAAATTAATAGGCTTCATTTTCATTTCTATCATTCCTTTATTTATTTCATTCAAGATTTATTTTTAGTTAAATTGCATTGTTTTGAATAGTTTATCAAGGAATTCTTTTGACAATGAAATATAAAAGGAAAATAATACAGTATTTTCTAATTTGTCTACATTCCAATTTTGTAAAATAAATCGTGAGAGAATCGTATCGTGAACCCAGTATTGTGAATCGAATCGTATCGGGAGTTGAGTGAATCGTTACATCCCTACTAAGTTGTGAAGCTACAGATGAAATTTCAGTCGAATTCAGAACTAACTCAGAGCCAAAGACAAGGACTCACTCATGGAAATAGTATCATTTATCATAATTCCAGAGTTGAATTTAAGAAAAAACAGAAAATGTTTTTGGATTTGACGCTGAAACCTTTAAATCTGCTAGCCCATACCGCTTTTACTCACCTGAAGTCCACTCAGACTCCCACAATGCTTTGCGCTCCCATTCTACCACAGCTAGTCAACCAATGTGCAAAACGTTCCGTTTATTACGTGTAAGCACAACAACAAACACACACAAGTACAACAAAAACCGGTAAAGAAAAAAAAATGCAAATAAACGCACAACATGGCTCCCAAAATACACAAAAACTTTTAAAACACACAATGAAACCCTAAATGAAGAAAACAACGAAATTTCAAAAAAATCACAAAAATACTCAAAACGAATTAAAAATACACATAATAACAATAGTTATACAATAATGACCCTGAAAAAAAACACAATGCAAACACACGCACATCATGACTCCCAAAATACACAGAATGTTTCCAAAAATTCACAGAATCACAAAAATACTGAAAATGAATATAAAATAACAACAGTTTTACAATATTGATTGACCCCAAAAGAAAAAAAAAAACAAAAAAAACTAAATGCCCATAAACACACAAAATAACTCCCAAAATACAAAAAAAGGTAAAAAATGATTCCAAATACACAAATGTACACAAATAACCCTATGTTGCTTGTACTGTATATTGGTCCTTGAGCAGAGGAATAAAAAAAAACACAAAGATAGACACAAAATGATTCCATAGCTACACTTGTTGAGTGTTAATGATGTTTCTGTGTATGAATGTGTCCCTTTTTTACAGAAATGAATGTGAGATGAGATCATATCCCTCCCATAAATCTATCCTTTAACAGAGCCCACACTAACAGAGGTGTGTATGAAGGAAGCAGAAAGGCTTCAGGCCTGCACTGAAGCATTACTGGGTCTACATGACTTATATACTATTTCGTATTCCCCTTTGACTTTGACTTAGTGACATCTACAGAAATAAACCTGCTTTCACTGCAAGGAGATACAAACCCGTTCTGTTACAGTTTGCAAAACTCAGCACTTTGTTATGTTCATACGAATACTTTTGGTCATCACAGAATAATGACCATGATTTGTCATTTACTCCAAATCCAGATACTTTCCCTCTCCCATCCCTTCTGATACTCTTGTATGCAACCTACTCTTCCTCTTCTCACCTCCACCTCCCAGTAACAGCGTCCAGTCAGACTCTCTCTACTCAGGACCTGAGGACACGTAGTGAAACTGAGTGGATGACGAGGATGACCCTGATCTTCTCTCATTCTTGTGGCTTTTCTGTTTCCTTCTGATAATCTGAGCCACGCATGAGCTGTGTTTGGATCCTTCACTTTCTGCCTCTCAGTGCTTTCTGCTCCAGCTGAAACTGTGTGTTTGATGTTCTCCTGGGGATTCTTGGAAGGATCCACCAGCCTGTGCCTCTTGAGTGCAGCGGTTTGATTATGAGGCTGAAGGTGTTCCTCACAGTACGAGGCCATACAGTTAAAACAGGACTTAAAGGCTTTCCTCCCCGTGCAGAAATCACAGGCTACGTCTTCAGCTGCAGCAGAGCTGGGATCTCCAGCAGCATTTTGGTGTCCGCTCTCCTTTAACTGGTCCACCAATTCTGCCAGCATGGTGTTCTTCATCAGGGTTGAACTTCTGTCTGCACTGTGGGCAACTGTACACGTTCTTGTCCCTCTCTCCATCCCAAAAGCTGCTGATACACGTCCTGCAGTAGCTGTGTCCACATGGAACAGTCACCGGTTCCTTCAGGAGCTCCAGACACACGGAGCAGGAGAAGCTTTCTGCCCGTATCTGTGCCATTTCCACAAGTCTGTGAGCTAGAACCACTCCCTGAAAACCTGCTTGACAGCAGAGTGCAGGTGTGTCTCACCCATGGGGTTGCGGGGGATGACACCCACACTTTCATAAAAACTAAAATTCATGGTGGCAAGAAAAGACTGAAAAGTGACTAAAATGGGCCAAAAGCAGTCAAGAGTGGCAAAAAGAATTGACAAAAAGAGGAAACGGATGGCATGTATAAGGCAAAAGGTAGATTAAATGAGCAAAATGTGGTAAACAGAAGTGAAAAAGGGCAAAAATGTGTAACAAAACGAGACAAAAAGTCGAGAAAAAAGGAAACAAGTGTTATTCATTGAGCAAAAGGTAGCTTATTTGGATTAAATGTGGCAAAAAATGGTTAAAGAATCAAAATAAACTTGCAAAAATTGACAAAAATTAGGAAAAAGGGACATTTATTGGCAAAAGGAAACTAAAACCCTGACAAAACAAAGAAATAGTGTCACATTTTTGTGAAAAGGGGCAAAAATGGGACAAAGCAAGTTGCAAAATGGCCAAAGAAAAGAGTAAACAGGGGTTTAATAATTCAGACATGAAGAGCCACATGTTGACTATCACTGACTTAACAACAGCTTTATCTTGGTTTTGGTAAATTAATTTAATGAACTAAATTAAGTCGACGGTTGACCTATCTTTAGAACGCCCTCACTTTTAAAATCAGTGCTCCACCCCCGGCAGGGTGTGTGTTAGTACTTGTTGGTTCCACCCACACACACACACACACACACACACACACACGCAAACACACACACTAACACAGAGAAGGGATAGGAGAGGATCCAAAAATGATTTAGGGGAAGAAGCGTGTAAACAATATAACAGAAAGGTAAAAAAACTGAACTGGTTGCCTCTTTCTAACCTGCATGCGCGGAGGGCTGAGCTCAGCTTGGGTAAACTAGCGCCTGTCTCAAGGCAGCTCTTCAACTCAATTGCCGGTGTCTGCCTCAGAGCTTATCAGGCTTTCCCAGATGGTGATACGAATAGTGCATGGAGAGCGAGAGGCATGCAAAGAAGGGAAAAGGGGAAGCAGGGAGAGGCGTGAAAGTGAGTTTGAAACTGACTCCTAAACTGTGGACAAAATGTGTCATCTTCACACTCTCAACAATGTAAACCAAATATAGTTGTTTTAGAAAAGGATTTTAAGTTCAAATTCATAGGATCCAAGATGCTGTAGTGCCTGGTCCTGCTCTCCATGGTAACATGTGGTTTAGTCGTATATTTGAGTGACTCTTATCTTTCTAAAACAAGGTTATTTATAAGTTGTAATAAAATTCCCTCAAACCGTCAATGGATTCAAAGCCCTCCAGCTCTGTATTTACCTTGGGTTCAAACATGTGTGAGGTATAAATGGAAATGTGTATTTTTTATTTGATTTTTTTCTTGTAGTAGTTCTACAGCTAAGTTTTTGTGTAGCTTTGTGTACAAGCGGACCTTAAAAGACAATTTACCTATTTCTGAGGCCACTACTTCCTGTTAATGGGTGCAACTTCCTGCGTGATCAATATGTTTAAAAATTATATTAAGAATAGTCTGTTCTAGTAATTAAAGTTGCTTTATCTTCTTTATTTTTTTTTTTTTATTGTTTTTTTTTTTTTTTTTTTTACAAAATACACAACACACACATCTAGTTCCGCTTGCATCCTTTCAAAACAAGAGCCCACTATTCCAGACATTTTAAATTCTAACTGCAATGCCTCTGTATGATACATTATCACCTGTTTAACCCTCCTGTTATCATTGGGGTCAATTTGGCCCCATTTAATGTTTATCATTAAAAAAATTATACTACTTTGTTTTATTATTTTTTTTTTTGCTTCGTATTCTATGACTTTTCCTAATTTAATGGGTACAATTGATTAAGCATACATTTATCATGATGTTTTTTTTTGTTTTTTTTTCAATGTGCTGAACACATATTGCACGCATTTGTTTTCCTCTGGGGTCAATTTGACCCCAAGCTGATTTAGCTGTGTAAATTGTGTCATCTCTTTCACAGTGAAAGTGACGTAGAGGAGAATGTGTCTGAAATAGAGGACTTTATAATGAATAACCTTAAATATGTTCCAAAAAGGAGATTTTAAAAAAAGAGCAAAGAAATATGTTTATGAGAGGAAAGGGGGCGGGGTCACCAACGTCAATCAATATGGTTCTTTCTGTGAGGGTCATGAATCTCCATCCCAAATTAAAAAAGATTTGGATGAAAGATTTTCAAAGAAAAGTTCATTCTAATTTAAAATTTTGGCCTGATGGTGGCGCTAGAGAACAGCTCCAGGTTTCATTATCAAGGGGTTATTTATGTATTCAACAAAAATGACACCAAAAATTGTCATTTTCTGGAGGCAAATATCCCTGGGGTCAGACTGACCCTAAGGTTAAAATGTGTTTGTACAATTTTATCGATACTCTGAAAATTGTACTTTTTTTAAACAGCAAAGGGCGCTATCTATTTATCTCTTGTCCAGAAGTGTAGGCAGCGAGAATCTGCTACTACTCTCTTTCTGGCCGCCTACTACTTTTAAACATGTTCATAAATGATTCCTTACCCCTTTAGCGCCGAAAGATTGTTTGTAATATTACATGAATATCTGTAAAAGTGTGCTAGCGCGTAGCATCTCTTCTTCACTGCAAGAATATCTGCATGCCAACCAATCACTGGGTTACCAGCGCCCTCTGCTGGTCCAAACAAATATCTGACGTAAATACAGTGCAATGACTGTTTTTTTTTTTTTTTTAAGTCCAATTGTTAAGGCACAAAATACATTTTCAGTTGCACTTTTAAAATGAAAAAGAACTATAATGCAGTTGTGCATTGTTTACTATAGAATCAGAATTAAAATTAATAGGCTTCTTCTTCATTTGTATTATTCCTTTATTGATTTCATTCAAGATTTATTTTTAGTTGAATTGCATTGTTTTGAATCGTTTATCAAGGGATTCTTTTGACAATGAAAAATAAAAGGAAAATAGTACAGTAATAAATAAAGGAATATTTTTCAGTCATCATTTGTCTACAGTCCCATTTTGTAAAATAAATCGTGAGAGAATCATATCGTGATCCCAGTATCGTGAATCGAATGGTATCGGGAGTTGAATGAATTGTTACATCCCTAATGGTGACAAATTTTGCCTTGCTTGTGACTGGTACATCTTAAATGCAAACAACAGCGATGTTGATATCAGTAGAGAAAACCAAACTGAGTCCTCACAAGCTTTTTGAGTAAACAAGTGAAGGGCAAGTTATTGTGCATTCACTGAGGTGTTATAATCAAATGAATTACCCATACGCTATCAGCATCCTGAGTTATTTTCAGTTTCCTGCTCATTAGGTTTTTGAATGGCATGTAAAAGATATGCTTCATATCAGGGACAATTACAAACCAGGCAGCTGCTGCTCTTCATGTCTTCTCCTGTTTTCTAAATAAATATAAAAAAAAAAAAACAGCTTTAATTTTTGCCCCCCAAAAGATGACATTATACAATGTAGCGGGATGATTTGTTTACAGCATGTGAAACGTGTTGGCTTGTTTTTTATGACAGCAAAAGAAAAAAAAAAAAAAGTGTCATCGTGATCTGCAGGGGTTCGAGTGCAGCGTTACCAAATGTGGTGCTACAGGATGCATCCGCGCACGCTCCACAAGCTAATTGACTCTAATGTCATTTTATCTGCTTCAGCAGGTTATTGACAGCAACATCCCTGAAGCCTCGTCAAGTCGACTCGTCAGCATGGGAGACGCCATTATCATCTCATTACAGCTCACGCTTTCATATCATCCTGACATTTCCTCTGTCTCTCTATGAGCTTTGGAAGCTGCCACGCGTTGCAGTGCTGTAGAGGTACGGTGGATTCTTAATATCCTAAAACTAGGGCAACTTGAGGATACAAAAAACCCCAGGAGTCACATTGTACGTCAGAAACAAAACAAATTACGTCTTCAAATTTTTCAGATTTATTGCAGGGTTTTATACAGCACAGATGGAGGAAGTGGCTGTGTTTGAAATTGCATACTAACGTACGGGCTGCACAATTAATCAGATTTTAATCGTAATCATAGGATTTTGGTTGCAACGATTAAATAGATCTGATCGTCTGCAATATTTACATTTAAAATATGGGCTTTGCACTCTTTAGTAATGTATTTATTTCATTAGCCTTTGATACAGTTTTTTTTTTTTTTTTTTTAAATGATTATTGTAGTATAATTCTTCATTTTGCACTTTAACTGTACACATATTGTTATATATGACCAGTTGTAATAAAAACACTTTTTTTTTTTACCCCTAACATGATAAATAATTGTGCTTATAATTGTGATTATCATTTTTGGCCATAATACATAACTAACATACTACTCATACTAAGTCTGACCTCAAAATGAGTGTATAGTGCATTACAATTAGACAGGATCTGAGTGGTGTTCCATAAAGCGGGTTACGTTCAAACTGAGTATGTTCAGGCTCAAATGAGGGAAACTCTGAGTATCCCATTCCTAAACGCGAGGTATGTTCTTCTCTGAGTATGTTACCCTGGCAACATTGTCCGTGAACTAAACCTGGTCGCCCACCTGAACACCGTTTCTGAACACTTTAATGTACCTTAACACTCTTCTCTGAAACACATTAGTAACATCACACACCACAGACGTGCTCACATCATTACTAATGTTGTGTTGCTTTAGGTTTTTTTTTTTTTTTTTTGCGCAAACAGTAGTTTTCTTTATAACACTGTGGATACAGAGCATTAAGTGAAAGATACTGAGAGGTTGATCTGTATTAAAACATCTACTGACGTCTGTAGTAAAGTTTCCTGAATACAAACCTGTGGATAATATAAAGGAGGAGAGGACAATTTAAATGAACGTCGAGATGACTCTGGCGACAATATTTCATTAAAAATCAATATAATTGATTTGATATCAAGCGGCACTCACTGTCTTTATATCCAGTGTAACGGGAGGGCTCTCTCTGCAGCCATCCTATGCTGCTGCCACGTCTCCTCAGACACACTTTATTCATATTATTCACCGCTCGTCACATCACTGAAGCTATAAAGTGATGAAGCGACCAAAAAGTGTGACTAATTACGGGTGATTTAAGCCACTATAGTCACTGAAGACCTTTAGAACAGGCTCATATTCCTCAAACACCGGCTTATTTCACCCATTAGGGTGAATAACTCACTCTCTTCTGGGTGGTTGCCATGGCAGCTTGAGTCATCTCTGATCCATTGATGATGGCTTTTTATCGCGCTCGTGCACGTAAGTAACCCAAGGTTTACATACTCAGGGTTGATTGACCCACTTCATACCAGCTGTAATGGAATACGATACCCAGAGTTTATGGATAGAGAGTTTGTTATACTTCCCTTATGGAATACCCCTCTGAAATAAAGGATGGTAAAGCAGTTGCGTCCCTAAATCCTTTGGTGGCGCTGTTTCTTCACCTGCTGTGATTTATTTATCTATCTATCTATCTATCTATCTATCTATCTATCTATCTATCTATCTATCTATCTATCTATCTATCTATCTATCTACTGTATCTATCTATCTATCTATCTATCTATCTATCTATCTATAAAGCAAGGAACCTCTGTCTGTCTGTCTGTGTGCGTGTGCGGGCGTGCATAATACCTCATCTAAATTTGAGAAGCTCATCTTGAAATCAGTCTTTTGAATAAAATGTTATTTATTGTTTCTTCAGTGTCTGTGAGAATTTATCAGTGCAGGACTTATACCAAGGATGACTAACTCTCTAACTACATTCATAATCACCAATTCAACAAATAACTTTTTGCTTTAAAGTAAGGCTGGAACAAAGATAAAAAAATTTAAATAAAACAACAACAAAAACAAACAAACGTTGGCTTTACGTCACTAAATTTGGCCTTCAGAGAGTTATAAATTTCAGAATTTTCCTCACGCTCCACGCAATCCCCCTTACTCATACTCAACCGACCCATGATGCATTGCGGGCGGAACATAAAATCGTCCTAGGACCGGCTTTAAGCTAAAAGTCAAACATCCCCTTTTCAAAACAAAAGCATCTCTTCTTGTCATCCATTAGTTTTTACCGCTTGTGTAAATTGGGCTCTTGTTTTGAAGTTAACCGGAAATTTAGTCAGTTGCACAATGGCAGGTCTTCAAAATGTCAATATGAAATGTTTCAGTGAGTTTTATGGATCAAATGACCACATGTTGATATTCGACTTGGTCACTTTCTGGCTTAAAATGTTTTCAGAACTTTCAAATCTATTTAGCCTCAGTGTGCTTGAGTGGATAGTGTGTAGTATGTTAGTATGTGATTTTGAACACAGTCAGTGTCTCAGGTGCAGGTATAATCTGCTTTGCTGAAAATATTGATACTCAGAAAAAAAAAACATTTGTTTCTTTGTTTTAATACTTTTCACATACAAAACAGTTCTTTTCTTCACAAATTTACTCTTAAATCTGTTGTTAAACCTTCAAAAGTAACATCATACATACATGATACACTGAGTTTATGTGTTACACGTTATTGGTTTTAATGAATAAATACGATACAATATTTTGGAAATGAAAAGAAACACTTTAAATTAATTTGCTTATTTAAATATTGTTATTATATTTATTATATAGCTTTTCAAGTCTCAAACTGATAATTGCGATCATACAGTATGTGTTCATCATTATCATGACATTCTTTTAAAAACACAGTTTACACCATATTGCCCACCATTAAGCGTTGTTTTCTAAATTATGACACCTTTAGAGCTATGTTGGCATTTTTTGAGTTAGGGTTAGGGGTTCGGGTAATGAATGACACTTAGTGACAGCCTTCATGACACCTTTATTCATGCTAATGACAGGTGTCATAATGCATAATGTCAACCTTATCTATACACCCTTCAATTAAAGTGTTACCAAACCTTGAAATGTCCACATTTCTTGTATTTCTGCTGTTTCCATACATGCTCAGGTACATCACTGATTCAACACTGACAATCGGAGAAAATGTCGACTTCATTGCGAGTGCACTGCTGTTTAATGATGCTTTGTTATCACTGAAATGACCTTTTTGCAGCCAGATAAGAAAAGGTCAGAAAGTATTGAGGGAAATGTTGAGGCGTGGTAGACATGAAGAGTGCTACAGTATATGATGTGATGCTCTACTCTGGGAAATGTGCAGAAACACTGAAAGCATCCAACAAAAAAAACCCACACAAGTGTGTTTGTGTTTCTTTGAAGGGGAAGAAAATGTGATAATATATCCAATGAGGAGGATGATGATGACGCTGTGTGTGCACCGTCTCCCCATGTGGTGTGGAGATCACATGTTCTTTTAAAGGTCTAGAGGCTAACCTTCCCTGTGAAACGTGTTTCTTTTCATCCGCCGTTTGCACCGACCCAATGCTGCACCGACCCAATGCTGCACCGACCCAATGCTGCACCCCTTATTAATCTTCAGTGAAAAAAAAAAACACACTCCGTTTCAACCGAGTGCAGAGGCATATCAGAGCCATCGAAGCGTGGAGCGCCTGTAAAGGAAGCCACAGCGGCGGCAGCAGCAGCAGGCCTCAGTGACGTCGGCTAAAGTGAGCATCTCTCCATGTCAGAGAAGGAAAACTTCTATCAGAACGGGCCCACAAAAACATGATAGCCTGATCCGAGGACCACCTTATCAACATTATTAATATGTTAGCATTTAGAATAAAAACCAATGTGAGCATTAACTCATTCAGTGCCAGCCATTTTCAAAATTTCTACCCCTTCAGTGCCAGCCATTTTAGAGCATTTTGACTGATTTTTAAAGACCCAGAAGACACAGAATATTTTGTCCTTTGACAATTTGATATCGGAAACCAGATTCTGAAAGATTAGACTCCCTAGTTTCACCAGTAATTTTGTTTTTAGCTTGTTTTGTTCAATAGAGGCCAGTGTCACACAAATCCCCAGTTTGTGACAAAAAGCTGAGAAAAACAACTTTTTCTAAAAAAAAAAAAACCTATTAGTGACTTTGAAGCATTTTTTTTTTTTGCTTTTGGGACACCTCAACCTTGGTTTCCTTCTATAAAGCTACAAACCGGGCTTTTGATGGCGACATTATTATTATTTTGGTATCTATGTCAGAGTTGTATGGATTTCTAACTGTATTATGGCCGTCCTCCAAGTCTCTCCCCCCGTCATTCTCCACACACGCAACTTCCTTCTCATCCCGGACATGCCGAGCGTGACCGCTTGCCCTGTTTTTTTTTTATCGTTTTATCTCACCATCGCCACACTCTCAATAGTTCACTTAGGTTTCACACATGCTCTGGACGAGTGTGCGCTGCTGTGAGCTGGTGGGAACTTCAGCATCAACTCTCGTAGCGCCATTTTCTGTCTCGTAAACTCCTTTCCTCTCCCTCTGAGCTCTGCACATCACGAGTCATCTCTCATCCAAAGGTGGGCTGCTGCCACCTGCATGTCACCAGTTGGTCACCACATCATGGTACAAGGAGAGCTTCGTCACACTGTCTCTTAGCAACCCCAGCCGAAAAACACAATTCATGTCTATAGACGTGAATGGCACTCAGTGAGTTAAGGGTTCTGTCTTTGTAGTCCTTTTGTGTGGATTTTCTTGTTGTTCTTGTGAGTTTTTGAATTAATGTTGTCTATTTTCTTGTCAATATGGTAAATGTGTATTTTTGTGTATTTTTCTGTCATCTTTGTGTAACATTATCTGTACTTTTGTTGACTTTTGCTGTTGTTTCCTGTTTTTCTGGAGTTTTTTGTGTTGCGTTGGATGTCGTATAACTTTGAACCTCATGAATTACAATTTTGTTTTGTTGTTTTGGTGGCCGCACAAAATTAGACTGAGGGCCGCGTGTGTCCCCGAGCCGCCAGTTGCCTATTTCTGCTCTGTGTTGACACCAACTGAGAAAACATCAATATTAATATAGTACACGTAACAATAAAGCACTTAGTCCAAAGTTCATTCTAAACACAAGTAGACCTGGATAAACAAACAAACACAAATGATGATGCACATTACTAACAATTGAGCATAATGGGGGTCATCTAAAGCTGTGGTTCCCAATCTTTTTTATGGAAGTTCCCTTTCCATAATTTCGCTTTTCATTTGTGGAACAGCGGACTATCCTAAACCCCTAACTGTGTCTTGAACATTGGTTCCCTAAGGCTAAATCTACAAATTTAAAACAATGAGTGGAATATAAAGTGGAATTTAGTTCTAAAAAAAAAATACAATGCAACTTTTATGTGATTACTTCAATAGTAAGTAAATATGTCTCTTTTGTAAAATGTAGCTAATGATTGTCTCCTATTGTCAGAAGTGTGATAAAATGGACTCGACATCATAAAAAAATCCTGTTTCAATAAATTACAAGAAAATATATGATTTTATTGAGCAGTTTTACTGTTTGTTTGTGGTAATTTGTCCAAAAAATTAGCCTAAAAAGGAATTACGAACATTTCCCGATTATTTTTAATTTAATTAAATCTTTTCGAGTACTCTCTGTACATTTTATGCAACTTAGTTCTTGAATAATGTAACCTATGCAAAACTTTGAATTGAATTATTTGTAATCTAGAATTAATAGAACATAAATATATATCTTTTAATGCTTGTTTCCCAATTTTGTCTTGAATTGTAATACTGGTTTTAGGGTTAGCCTCCCATTTATGCTTAATTTTATCATCAAAACTAATCCCTTAGCTTCTGGAGGGCCGAGTATGAGCTTAAATAAGAAGTTACGGAATGTTTTGTCTTATGTAATTTTGTAATTATTGCAGATATCTAAAAAAAAAATGTGATTTAGGCAAGACATAAAAGTTCAATATTTCTATTTAGCATGTCATCATGTCTCCTGGCTTCATGAATGCCAGCTGTCATAGGACGGTTAGATGGTTAGGTGTCTGTCAGCTGAAAACTGAAACACGGCCTGACGGGCAGATGGTAATAGAGCATCGTCTGCAAGCACTTTCTTACATCTTATCATCAAATGCATCGATTCGTACAGTCAGGCAGGACTTTTCTTTTTCTCGCAATGATTCATTCTTTGATCGTCCTTGTCAGAGGAAGAAAGACAAAAAGCATTTATGGTTTTTTTCTACCTTTCAAAAGCCTTTTTGTGCTTTAAATCAACTCCCAATTGTACAAAGTGAGACTTTTGAAGGTTTGTCCTGCAATGTGCAGAACAGGAAATCAATGTATAATACTACATAAACATTCTCTAAGTTTTATTAAAGGTATTTTAAAAAGGAAAAGTTTTGCTGAATCTTAAAAGTACATTTAAAAAAGTGTTTGTTTTTTTCTTTTTTTCTTTTTGGTTCCCAGTTTTTTTTATGATGTTGACATGTATTAGTGAGGATTTACAAAATAGTAGGGATGTAACGATTCACTCAACTCCCGATACGATTCAATTCACGATACTGGGTTCACGATACGATTCTCTCACGATTTATTTTACAAAATGGGACTGTAGACAAATTTTTTTTTGGGAAAAAACTAGAAAATACTGTATTATTTTCCTTTTATTTTTCATTGTCAAAAGAATTCCTTGATAAACTATTCAAAACAATGCAATTTAACTAAAAATAAATCTTGAATGAAATAAATAAAGGAATAATACAAATGAAAATGAAGTCTATTAATTTAAATTCTGGTTCTATAATAAACAATGCAAAACTACATAATAGGTAAATCAAATATCTATTATTTTTAATATAATAGATGAAGACGAATACCCTTCGTTCTTTGGTAATTCCGTTTTAAACCAAATCAGGCTGGTGTGAGGAACAATAGATGTTAGAACTTCTACCATTTGCCACTTTTGCAAAAAACAATTACAGCTTTTTTGAGGGCAGTAAAAATGTTTATTTTGCACATTATAAATACCGCTAAAGGCAGCCGTCAACACACACGGAAGTTGATCATAAGAAACGAGGAGCACCAGGAGATTCATTACACCACCTCTGGTTCCACATATGTGCATGTTTTACGTAACATCCATTTTTTGATTTTGATTTATTCATGTATTAATAACGTTTCAATTCACCAGTAATGTGACTTATGCGTTGCTTCTTTTTCATGCAAAAAACAAGTATTTCCAGGTCTTCTTTTACTGACTTATTAAAATATTTGCCTAAAGCATCCACCACATCTGAGTCACTCAGTATAATTATGATTTTTATCTTTCCACTGCTGCTCTTTCCATTCTATTCCCAATGTTTATAGTTATTTTTGCACCTAATCACAGTTGTTAACCTTTTCACAGTGGAACAGATTATGAATTATTGTGTGCTACACTGGTGGCTGATTTTTATTCAGGGAGGTAAAAACTGTGTGCAGTGTGTGACAACAGATAACTAATGCATAGAGTTAGATAAAAGAAATATGCAAAAAGCCTCCAAAAATACACAAAATGACTCCAAAAAACATACATTACAGAAAAATACACCAAACAACAACAAAAATTTGAAAATGAGAAAATGACTCATTATACACAAAACTAAATATTTATACAAACATACACAAAATGACAACAGAAATGAACAAAACTGCACCAAAAACGATAGAAAAACACACATAATGACTCCAAAAAGTCATACATTACAGAAAAATTAGAGCAAATGAAAAAAAAAAAATGTAAAAATGAGTAAAAAGAATAAACACATTTATCATGCTCATGTCCTATAGAATTAAACCAGGGAAATTGCACACGCTATTTTACTTTGCACCCACAAATATATCCTATATAACACAACAAAGCACAAAGTATGTACTCCTCTTTGTACATCCAACCTTCAGACACATACTCATTTGGCCATAATTGAAAACTCTACTTAAGCTCCTCCCACTATATGAATGCATACTTCCGACGGGCACTGTGCTAGTTAGTTATAATTATTCTCATCGTTTTTCATCATGCATGTTATGGAAGAACCTGAATCACGCATTATTTTGAATTTGTAAGCTTTTTCACATGAATAAAAAACAGTCAAGGTAATTTTCTAAGAACCGGTTAAAGGTGTTGGAAGTACAGTAGTAGCATTAGGATTTACTGGTGACAGCAGGAGAATAAGAGTCCACACATTCTTCTGTGTTTCAGTGGAGTTGGATATTTTCAGTGGAGTTAAATCCAATGATCTCTCAGGCTAACACTCCACACCCTCTGCAGGACAGAGATCAAGGATACAAACCATTGGCAGGAGATTGGATCGCACACTACTGTGAGTGAATTATTGTGCCATAACGCAGATGGCGTTTGCAGGGTTTTTGCAGAGTTGGCCAATCTCATTTCCATCTTTTTTCCATTTAAGCTGGGATGGAATACAACATGAAAATATTGTGATTATTTCAATTTGTCTGTTTGCGTCCCCTCTGCTGGGGACGCAAACAGAAAAAGTAAAACAAAGCTTTGTTGTTTTACTTTGGGTAACCTGCCATTGGCAATATTCATGCTAGTTTTTGCACAGCATTTCTTTAAACACCGACTACATTGTCAGCGACACCACGTAGAAGCCGTTATTAAGTCAGTGATGCTCAACATGTAACTTTTTTGACAATAAATCTTTTTTGTTCCCTACTCTTTTGTCCATTTTTACAAGTTCTTTTTGACACTTTTATCCAGTGTTTGTCCTTTCTTTAATTCTTTTGGCCACTTTAAATCCAAATAAGCTAACTTTTGCCAAATAAATACCACGTTTCCTTTTTTTTCCCTACAATTTTCGTTCCACAGTGTTTGCCACATTTTGCTCATTTAAGCTACCCTTTGTCTTTACATACCACCTGGTTCCTCTTTATTTGCCCAATCTTTTGGCCTCTCTTGACTGCAACTGGCCCATTTTAATTACTTTTCACTCTTTTAATGCCACATTTTTGCAACTTTTGGACCATTTTTGGCCACCTGTTACCATGTCTGCCTCCACTCACTCATAAAAAAAACCAAAAAAAAAAACCGTAGCGGACCGGACCAGCCCACTTCGGGTCGACGGCCCACCGGGATGATGCCCGGTATGCCAGATGGCCAGTCCTGATGAAGGCTGTCATAAGTGTTGTTCATTATACCCTAAACCCGACAGCTTGCCATAAATCTAAACAGCATAAATTGTGCCAGTTATTTTCCTCCTTAACTCGGAGGCGCCGCGCAGGGCTGCTTTGGTGTGTTTTTTTTTTCTATTTATTTCTGCTATTGAAATGTGCTAGCGCTGAGGCGCGTTCCACAGATGTGTCACACTGCCAGGAGAGCTCCGTTAGCCTCCTCTGTCCCACCCCGAATACCAAGTACGTGTTCAGACAACTCCAGGAATGTGGATAGTGGATACAGATGCTTCTGTGTTCAGTCTCAGCTCCCAGGCTGGAGGCAGAACGCCACCATATTACAAAAACAAAGTCTAATCATCTGACAGCTTTGCTCATCAGAGAGAACACGACTCCCCCTTGTTCAGCAGAGCCGAGTGTTGCTTTAGGAGTGCTGTGCCTTTGGTAGAAGTACGCTACGCAAGAATACAAACACAAGGCTGAGTCAGTGTATTCTCTGCACGGTGCATTCACACGTAGCACACACACTCACACACACACACATTGGATAAGAGTTTTTGTGCAGTCCTGAGGCAGCAGAGGGGACAGTACATAAGGTAACATGAATGATAGGTCAGTGGGCCTGTGGGCCTGGCTTGTCACTTTGCTAAATTGTCATGTTTTTCTTGGCGCTGCCTGGCTTCCGCTCGTGCAGCAGTCTCCCTCTGCGTTTCACCTTGAACGAGTCATCAGGTCAAAGAGGTGCTAAAAGCTGTGTCCTGCTACATCTAATGTGGAAAAGGATGAGAATCATACGTGGAGTTTGGAGGGGAGCAGGGGCAGCATTGCAGCTTTCCCAAATTAATTCGAAAAAATACAATTCTTAACATAATGTACATAATATACAAACAAAATTTTGAGTGCCATAAAACACAGTGACGGTACAAAATATATATGAATTAAATTGCTGTTCTACCTCAGGTGTGTAGTATAAGTCTTCAGGGAAATTGTCCCAAACTTTTTAGACTTTAGGGTGGTTCTTCTTCTGTTGTGCAATTATTCACTGCACCCAGAAAGTTCATGTATGGTACTGCAGCAGAAAGTGGCCGCCAGCCTGTTTTGATCGACTCAAATATTTGGATCAATTATCATAAAAATTTTTTTTTGCATTATTGTGTATGTTACACACATTGTGGTTTGTGCGGATTTGGAGATGGTCAATATATTTTATTCTATTTTTTCTTTTGTTCCCTCCCCAGGCAAGAATCTCAAACTCCGTCTATGATGAGAATTGTTGTCCTACGAAGCAGTGGAATTAAGAAGTAGTGCAGACATAGGCAACTGGCACCCCGGGGGCCACATGCCGCCCTCTGTCTACTTTAGTGCAGCCACCAAAACAAATTGAGATCCAATATAACACACACAAATCCAGAAACACAGAATATTATAGCAAAAGTCAACAAAAGTACACAAAATGAGTACAAAAACAACAACATATACTAAAGGACTTCCACAAAATGCCAACGAGATTGCATAAAATGACAACAATGACACAAAAATAAAACAAAAACACACAAAATGACTCAAAGAAAAAATACATAAAGGCAACACAAATTCACCACATTGACAAGAAAATAGACAAAATTCATTCAAAAACTCACAAAAACAACAACAAGAAAATCCACACAAAAGGACTACAAAGACCAAACCCCTTATTATTTTCTGTATTAATGCTCAGTTTGGTCTTTATTCTAAATGCTAACATGTTGATAATGTTGATAATGTGGTCCTCAGACCATTACATTTTTGTGGCCCCGCTCGGATAGAAGTTGCCCATCTCTAAGTAGTGTATTTAGGGTTATCTTATTTTTAAAATATCACACACAATAACCATAAAGAGGATCTTGCGGCTTCATCTCAGAGTGTTCTGTGTCATTCCCCTCAGATGGGACCGGAGGTGATGGAGATGTCGCTCCAACTCCTACGACTGATAGCATCTCCCTCAGGTTTGCTTATCTGCACTCGTGGCAGATGGTTTAACGGAGTCTGGGCCAAGTCACGAAAAGCCAACACCTGATCCTCCTCAGCATATTCTAGCTCCTGTGCAGACGTCTGTAACAATTAGGGGGAAAATGACTTGGAAGGAGAAGCGTGGAGCATGTCGTAAAGCTTGTGACTCATCTATGCCCTTTAAGTACTAATTTACATATTTCTGTCTTTAGAGTGGTTAGTTGTTTTTTTTTTTTTTTTGCAAATGGACATGATGTGCGTGTGTATCCTTGATATCTGTGTATTCGGTTCACAATGGATGAGCGCAGGTAAAGAACCATCCACGTAAGCCATATTCTGTACTGCTGCCAAGTGCTACTTTCAGTTTGCTATTTGCTCACTTCTTGTTCCAGGCAGAGGAGCGAAGCACGAAGAGTGACTCCCTACAGCAGATGGAACGGTTATGTACCACAGAGATAAGAAATAACCCGTTAGCCTGCCCAAAAATCATAGCCTGCCTCATCTGTCTTGAGTACACCTGACCAGTTACTGGGTGTTTGTAGTCACAGTGTTGCTGGGTTTATAGATAAATAAACTCAGTTGATTTCTGTACCGTGAATCACAATTCAACCAAGAAATATGCACCCGTAGTATTGGTACTATTGTTTTAATAATAATAATAATAATAATAATAATGCATTGGATTTTATATAGAGCTTCATCGTAGACACTCAAAGTGCTTTACAGAATTAAGGCATTATTCTGTCACTCCACACTTAGTGGTGGTAAGCTACCATTGTAGCCACAGCTGCCCCGGGGCAGAGTGACGGAAGCGAGGCTGCCATAGTGCACCATCTGCCCCTCCGACCACCACCAACACTCACTCACACACTACATTCCTACTAGGCAATGTGGTGAAGTGTTTTGCCCAAGGACACAATGAGTGTCAATGACAGATACCACTGGGGCTTACATCACATTTTCAGACCAGGGCTGCTATTTTTGGAACCTCAACAAAGGAGGAACCAAAGAATGGCAGTGGAAAACACACAATAAGAGGGGTTATACTGACTCCAAGGGAGAATTCCAACTCAGACCGGTTATACTTTTGGTTATACTGACTCCAAGGGATTATGAAGTTTTTAAAACAGGAATTCTGAGCCCAGGTATCATACTGACTCTGAGGTGTTGAACTTATTCCAAGGGTTTCAGCTTATGCATCCTCGCTTGAATTGTCTTTGGAAAGTGCAGTTCTTCTACTTTAAAATGACATTAAAGGAAATGTTTAAAAAGCCTGCAGGAATAATTCCAGGCTGGTTACACATAAGCATTTAGAACATATGGTTTTAGCAGGATAAGGAAAATTTGTACTGTCAGCTAAATCGCTGATCTCTTTTTGCAATCAAATTAAGATCCTATATGTCCCTTTGGAAACTTTGAGATTTAACTTATTTTGCCTATTACAGCTATAATTTAACCATTAGTAAGTGTAAGAAATCCCTGAGTGACGCTTATAACCCTTCAATGCAATAGCAAACCGCAAATGACCCTTTTGTGCCTCATAAAACGAGTCTGATGTTGTATAAACTATCTAATCAGATGACAGGAGCAGCCACGACACAAACCACAATATGTAATCAGCTTGTTCTTGGGGATTTTGTCAGGAGCAGAGGGTTTTAGGAGCCGCATTTTTAATGTGATTCTTGCAAATGAGTAAAATAACATTTCAATTCATACTCTAGGTATTGTACAGCCAGTGGAGAGAAACACAAAAGAATGAGGGAATTTTTAATGCCGTTCCATTCCTCAGAGTAAGGTGAGACTGAATTAATACGACAGCTTTCCGAGCAGAAGACTTTGCATTACAATGTGGGGACCTGACAAGCCTGCGAGGATTAGCATGGGTTACACTGAAGGGAGACAACTTGAAGAAGCAGCTTCAGAGGGGATAAACAGCCAGAGATGATATGCACTCTGACGTGGCTCTCGGTGTTATGGCAGTCGCCTCTGACCTTTAGGACGAAACCAGTAATGCTCAGCCAGCACTGGGAGAGCTGCTGCCATGAAGTGGTGGGTTTCCAGGCAACATTCGTCACTGTGGCTAACTGTTCCATAAAACTGTTTCATTTGGACCGTGATATTGTTTGGTGTGCATGGGGGATTTATGTTGGTTTGATGTTCATGAAAGGAACGAAAAAATGAATACATAATCCGTGTATCATTCGTTTTTCATTATGTAACAAAAACATGAAAAAAACGAAAAAACACACTCATTATTTGATATTTGTTTCCAAAACCAAAATGAAAAAATGGAAAACGCCTTGATTTTCAAATTCAAGCTCTTTTGCTTCGGTACAAAAAACGAAAAACAGAAAACGAACACCGTTACTTGTTTTCTCCATTACGGATTTGCCAAAGAGGTTGAATTTTGGTTTTGGAAACAATTTTTTTTGTTTTTCATGTTTTTGTTACATATTGAAAAACGAATGATACACGGATTGTACATAAATAAATACAAACTGTAACCGAATATTTCATTTGACAACAAATGTTTATTTTTTAAAAATATGATTCCAGTTTTAAAATAAGTTTAACTTTTAAGGCACGTGTCAAATTACTTCATTTACACATATATATATAATATTTTAAATGTCAATGTAAAATATGGGGGACCAATTGTAACATTCTGCATGCTGAAATAATTACATTTAGCAACAAACCACATAAAAAAACATCTTTGATTTTTTTTCAAGTTACTACAGCAAATTTTGTGAAATTTGTGATATTTCTTTTCTCGTAAAAAATCTGATATTAAATCTAAATCTAAATGTTAAATCTAAATGGTAGATCTAAATGTTAAATCTAAATCTCAGAGGTGAAACTAAATATTTATTTAATATGCAAATTCACCGGAAGTACCAACATAAAAGCTCATTGTGGTGAATTTGCATATTAGTTAAATATTTAGTTTCACCTTGACATTTAGATTTAGATTTAACATTTACAGTTAACATTTACAAGAGAAAACAAAATCACAAATTTCACAACTATTGCTGTAAACCTGGTCCAAAGTAACATAAAAAATTATTCACATATGGCTTTTAAATGTGGTTTGTTACTAAATGTTGCAAAAAGTAGCTGTTTTTTAGCATACGGCGCAACTTTACAATCGGCGCCCAATAGACCCCTTAATGGCCCATGTCACGAGTGACGTGGCTGCAGGCAAAAACAGGAAACGCCGCTAGCTAAAGGAGGCTAGTAATGTTACAGCTTGTTGTGTGTTTGGGTGCCAGAATAAGAGGAATAACGTTAGTGGACGTAAATTCAAATTTCATAGGATTCCAGCGGACAGTCGTGCTCAGAAAAAACAAAGACAATTGTGGTTTTGCCTCCAGGCTAAGCCCCGCCCAACAAAATATGTCACGATGTTTACAAACAATTAAGGGGTCTATAGTAAAAGACCCAAATAAACGCATAATAATTGAGAACAATTGATCATCAATAATTTATCTTCAATAAGGTCCTGATTAAAACATATCCTACATGTTTTCTGTACAAGGATAGGCTACTACGAAGTAACATTACAATTTGTTTTCCAAAATCCTTGTGTCCAATTTGCACGTTCATTTAGTTCTAGTAGAGCTCTTGTTGTGAGAAATGCTAATACATTATACAATATGGGCACGTCAATTATGTAATTTATGGCATTTCATAACCTATTTACTCTTTCACAGAATTAAGCTTTTTTTAAATGACCTAAAGTTTGATCTCAAGATTATCAAATATTTCATGTGTAGCACTTAGAATTAAGTGACTTTTAGTGAAGGCCTATTTAGTACAAAAAATATATAGTCGAGACGCTTATACCAGACAAGAACTAAAGTGAATATGGAAACATTTTATTTTTTCCTCAGTAAACATCCACGTTCGTGTCCAAAATTCACCTCATAATGTGTTGAGGGTGGAGTTTTGCAAAATTGAAACATTCAGCCTTAAAAATAAGATACAGAGATGCATTCAAACGTATCTTAATGTGACAGAAAATCTTCGCATTGGCAATTATTGTGCAACCAAGAGTTAACTCCAGCAGTAACGTAGATCAGCTAGTTGAACCATAACAAGTGGAAATACATTATAAGTGCCAACTTGGAAAAGGCTTTTCATGCTTTATCAGCTCTAGGCTTGATTATTGTAATGAACGTCATGTTGGGATTTCCAAAGCTTCTCACCTGTTAACCAACACTTTGAACTGGAAACATCACCCTGTTTATATCTTCCTTTCATCAGCTTCCAATTTCATATTTTTGATTTTACACTTTCATTGCTTGTTTTTAAAGCTCACCCTGGCCTTGGTGTTCCTTACTTGGCAAATCTGCTGAATATCATCGGCGTGACAGAGCCTCAAGTTCATCAAACCAACTTTTACAGGTGACGAGATCCAAATCATACATGGTTGGATTGTTGAACCAGCATCACTCCATCAAAGACTTTGGATCAATCAAGACACATCTTGTGGAGGACATCTATCTGCTAGGGGTCATGATCTTTGGCCTGCTAATGATGTGGGTATGTGTATGTGCATGTGCCTTTCTGATGGATCGTAAGCTGAGGCGACTTTCAGAGGATATGAAGGTACTCCGAAAGAAGAAGAACTTTTCGTTTGGAGAGTTGGAGGAACGTAAACAACGACTGGAAAAGAAAGCTCGAGGAGATACGGAAAAAAAGGACAGTGAGGAGGAGTAACAACAGGAACAATGACTGCAGACGAGAACGCAACACATAAAAAAGGACAAAAAAAAAAAAAAACGTTAATGAAAAGATAAAATTATGAAGAAGATGAGAATGTTTGACAAGGGAAGAAACGAGGTTTGTTGTAAAATTATCTGTGTTCAAATCAGGGGACGGATCTGGATAAGCATAATGCTTTTTTCCATCGCCCTTTCCGGCATGCAAAAGGACAAAAAACAAAAAAAAAAAAAAAAACAATGATGTGATTTTGCTCTGAATGTCAAAATGAATAAATAAAAAAATAAAAAAAATCTTGACTTTTTTATTCCACCAACTTTATCAACCTTTATTTCTACTTTCTTGTCTTTTATCTATGTTTTAACTTGATTTGAAAGCTTGCTATAGGTCCAGTGGTCAGTGCATGCTTTGGTAACTGAATTTTCCTTTCACAAAACAAACAAAAAAAAAAACAATTGGTTATTTCATTTTCATTTTGAAATTAAAAAACTAAAATTGAAATTCAAGACATATTTATTTATCAGGGTGAAGAAGGGATAAACAAACGTTTAAAAAACAGTTGATTTTCAATTTTTCTTTCTAAAACCAAAAAAAAAACAAGACAAACAAGAGGACAAAAACTAAAAATTCATTATGGTGAGACCAGAGGTTGTTCTTTTCAAAATAAGAGCAAATATATGAGGACGCTGCTGTTTTTCTGGCACCAAAATATATGAATTATCTCTATATTGTCCCTGCTGTTTAAAATGTCTTTGGAATCGTGGAATCGGAAATCATTTTTGAAATGGCAAAACAAGGCTTTTCGTCAGTGTGTGCATTCGTATGAAGGCAATTTTAACTTGGGCGTAATTATGTGCGTTTATGACAATGATTAATTATACAAATTAACAAATTCTGTATTTGTATTAGTCAGTTCAAAGCTCACTACATTGACAAACCCCATATTTCAACACGATACATATATGTGTGTGTATATACGTATATCCCTCGTTTATTGTGGGGGTTACGTTCTAAAAATAACCCGCAATAGGCGAAAACCGTGAAGTCGTCAGCTTTATTTTTTACAATTATTATACATGTTTTAAGGCTGTAAAACCCCTCACCACACACTTTATACACTTTTCTCAGAAAGGAATTAACATTTCTCTCTTATTTAAACACTCTCAAAGTTCAAACCTTCATAGATTTTAAAAAATAAACCTCTTTTCAAACAAACTGCACTTCAGAATCACACTGCTAGCGATCAGACATTGATGCCGAACGCGTCAATGTTTTTGTTGACGATGACGTCAGGCCGTCAACACGGACACCTGTCTGTTCACCCATTCAACCATGGAGTAGAAGCTGCGTGTGACCACCTGGAGCTGTAAGACACGACCTTTATAACCGGGACCGGACGAGGAAGGATTTGGCGTGGAGGAGAATCAGCGATGAGGTGGTAGTAGCAGGTAAAAGTTCTCTCTGTAGCACTGAGCGAGGATAGCATTAGCCGCTAATCACACCGGCTTTTTTCACTGGTGGTTTATGTTTATGAGGAGAAAAAGGAGCGCAGCCCCTCGCTTCAGCAGTGGAACTCACCCAGTTGGATGTGTCGCTGGTGGGTGAAAGCAGCATTAGCCAATCAGGACGCAGAACACAACACGCGTTCATACACTGTAAAACAATGCACCCAAAATTGCACTGTAAAACAAATCCGCGAAAACACCGAGGCTGCGAAAGGTATATCAGTGAGTCGCATTAAACCATTTCAAAAATTATTTTGGAGCACGGTTCCAAAGACTCATATATGTGCTCTTATTTTGAAAAGAACAACTTCCAGTGTCATGTACTGAGTGTGCATCGTACTGAGATTATATACACATGCACACTACCGGAAAATGAATTTTTGCTAAAAATAATAATTATTCATTTTTGTTTATTTTTGTTTTCAAAGTGAACGGACATGTTTTATTTGTTTATTGGATTATGTTAGGGTTATAATCTCAGTACGTGAAAATTCAATGACCAAAACATATGACTAACCATCCAGTGAAGGGAAAAGACTTTATAAAACGTGTCGTATTCATGCTACATTGCCACTAAAAACTACCACCAGTCATAATGTACAAGGGGACTGTATAGTGGGAATGACATTTCTGAAGAAACCTCACAGTTTAACTGATATAGTGAAAGTTCAGGGCCAATGTTTGAAAGTTCAAGAGGTAAAATGAAGCAGTGGAGAGGAGTATTGCTTGTGATTGGATGACAATGGGACAGAGTTTCCTCAAAAAAAATGTTTGACACACAAAGGTTCCCTATTTAAAATGAAGGAGCTGTCGTCGGAGGCATTTTTCCCTCTGCTTTAATGAAAATGTACCAAAGTTTGACACTGACATTATCATTTTTTAGCTCCTCTTCTTCTTTTAAAAAATGTCTCTCTTTTCTTTTTTTTTTTTTTTTTTTTTTGGCTCTGGGGTTTGACAGCGGTTTGGGGTTTCATTAAAAGGCCTTTTTCTTCTTCTGAGGCAACCGAGGGAAAGGAGTGAGAACACAAAAACAAGGTGAACTCCTGCATGGAATACATATTGCTTTGAAAACAGCCCTCATCACACAGCGTGTCAACAAATGTCAATCAAAAGTTGCGTAACCTTTTACCCTCGTGTTGTTCAAAGGATAATAACCCTGAGTTCAACCTATAGACAGACCAACAAACAAACAGACCCAGCTGTACAGCAAATCCCTTATTACACCCCAAGACCTGAAAGACTGATTTGCATTGTCTCATTACCACGCATGCATTTACACATAAACAAACCGTCCATGTTATTTCGTGGGCATATACTGTGAATTCATATGAATTCAGAGTTGAAGGACCTATCTGGAGAACATCACAGCTTAGTGTTTACACGAGTTCCCTTTGGTCATTTGGATGCAGTGTGTGTACTACAGCAGTGGAATCAATTGTAGATGCTTCTTTGATACTAAATCCTCTGGCAATTTCTCCCCATTTACACTGTGACATTAGAAAACAAAGATGTCCAGAATTATCTTGTGTGCATCCATGTTTCAAACATATGCATTGGAGGTTTTTCTGCATTCACAGCCTCATTCTGGTTATCTACTCTCCTGGCAGAGTGAGGTAACCACATTGTAGCAAGGCCACAGAGCCAAAAGATCAACCTAATCATTATTCAGGATTCATACCAGGACAGATTCCTTTTGAGGGTTCAGCAGATCAAATGCTCAAAGGGGAAACCGTGCATTTTGTTCTCACATTAGGGCTGAGAAGTGAGGCCAACCAGAGCCATCACTTTCAAGCATGAAGCAGAAATGTCAAAAGTTTTTGATTAAACATTTCCATAATCAGTACAGCCTGGGAACATTCCGATCTGTCTAATCCAACCTGAGGAATTCCTTGATTACTGCTCGGTCTTTATTGCAGACATCTTTGTGGTTCAACCCGAGAAAGCAGTCTAATTAGTTTTCAAACCTGAAATATCCCCAAATCAAGTTACTTTCACATCCTTAACTTTCCGCAGTATTTTCATAGATTGCCTACATACTGACCCATTTCAAAGTCCTTTGGGTAAAGTTGTACACAATTTTAAAGTAAGTTTTTGAAGTTTCAAATATGATTTTCTCTGATGGCTCAGTTGCAGCATGCATGTGATTTAATGACGTCCAAAAGATGACTGCATAGCTTTTCCTTTACCATTTCTGAGCACTCCACAGTGGGGGCTCGTCACCAATACTGTGGGTCATTAAACAATCCTGTTCAGAAACACTGAGTGAGATGGTCCTTCCATCCTGAGAGTAGTCAATACATTATGTATTCAGAAAAAGGGAATGAAAAGAATCAGACTTCCGTAGAAGCTGCAATCCTGGAAAAACTCTGAAACAATCCCTGCCATTCGGTCCAGATGGAAAGAACCAATCAGATGCCTTTATAGATCATCCTGCCCATGACCCCCTCTGGCCCTCCCTTCTCCTCCATGCACACTCGTCACGTGACAACATCCCCAGAAATATCGAGCACAAATGAGGCATCTGAAAGCCCCGGAAAGTGATGCATAGGTTTCTGTCTTTTGATTGGACAGCTCATTATTTGTTTTGTTTTAAGTTCAAGCTTGTGGGGGCGTGGCTTTATTCGGAACCGTAACGAGAGCACATACAGGAGGAGGAGAAGCGGGTGGAATCTAAAATAAATCTTGCTAACTCAAATTATGCTAGCTTTCCAACATTGCGGACTTCAAAAAAAAAGTCTTAAAACTCCCAACTGGTCCCAAACCTTTGTACCATGGCAGCCCACAAGTCCCCGTAGGGAGAATAGGTGAGTTTTCATTGTAGGTGACAAATACAGTATGATATTATTTGTTACTAAAGATGGAATGAAAAAATTGTCGGTCTCGATAACGCAATATTAATTGTCTCAAGATATACAGTACATGACGCACCATGAGAAAACCAGAAACAAGTCGGCTAGGGGACATCTTGAGTTATATACAGATTTTAAAAGTGTGGGTTCCAAGCTTTGCGTTGGTGTCACACACATATATCAATGAAACAATATTTGAATACGTTATGGCCATTTCCTCAGAGCAGCTGTGGGGGCAGAAACAAAGGTTTCGCATTTTCACCTCTTTGCATCAACCCAAACCTCAGTGGTGTGCATAGTTTATCCAACAGTCCAATGAGACCATTGTTAAGTTGAATGGTGACTACATAGTGTCCTTGTTCTGCTTTGATGAGCTCTATACAGAGCATGGATACATTTATCAAAAAGAAAGGTGTCTTTTTCCAGATAAACATTGTCTCTGTATCAAGGATACAGAGCTTCTGCTGTCATTGTTGTGCTAACTCATTGTTGTGCTTCTACTCTGACTGTGCTCGGGTAATTAATCAATGCCACACTCAATTGGTTACAATGAGCACCGGGCTATATACAGCAGAAATGAGTATCTGCTTTCCAAATCTGCTCTGCACTCCAACTATTGATCAACTGTTCATCCACTCAGTGATTTTCTGTCCTTTTCACACACACACACACACACGCACACACACACACACGCACACACACACACACACGCACATGACCAAAGGCCATTTACATTCTCTTTGGTCACGGTTGATTATATGTATCATAGCAAACATTGTATGAATTGCTATGTTATTCAGCAATGTATAGTAACTTTTATTAAGTGTACACTTTATTGTGTATTATGATAGATGGTGTGATGACCTCTGGAAAAGAATAGGCTGAATTGATGCTTTTATTTCAGTTTTTTCAAAGTAAATCACGTCGATTGTTGTCACATATAGGCTCTTTGCGCTAATTGGAGAATGTGTTACAACTGTGTGTTCTTGAAGCTGTTTGGATTCCTAATAAGACCTTGCGCTTCAGAGAAATATATTGGATTTGCTGATATCTGATTGTGCCTTTGGTTTTCTTTTTTCTTACTCTGGCAAAAAAAAATTGTTATTAAAGTTTTAATATTTGGAAAAGCAGACCAAGTGAGTAGAGAAGGAGAGAGAAATATACCGGCAGGTCATCAGCTAACCAGGGCTCAGAGAGCCACAAAGGGGGAAATCAGAAAGAAAATCAGGCTGGTGTGAAATGTTCCTGATATGTAAGATGTATTTTGTAAGTTTTCAACTAAATGTTTGAAATAATATAAATAAATCAAATCAAATCAAAACTGATAACATGAAGGAAATTCTGAAGACCTGTATGCAAGGTATTGTTACATTTTGTATACCTAATTGTATGCATGGTACATGAAGAAAGGACTTTCAGCCATGTGGAAATTATATAAGAGTTAAAAATGTGTTGATACAAAAATTAAGATAATTAAAGATAAACCTGAACATCACTTTAGGTTATTGAGGAATTCTATATTTTCTGGCGGCCATATTGGATTTTCAAGATGGAAGCCACTCCATAATCATTTTAATATATACCGTGATATTACTAATAGTCAAAAGCATAGGTTTGGACACCAAGTTTATGACTATATGACACTTCGAAGGGTCATTGTGTGGCATATACCCCAATATTTCAGGATTATTTGACTCATAAACAAGGCAGAAAAAACCAATAAAACCAATTTTGGCAAGAACTTTAAATTTTAAACAATTTTTCCAACACCATGCCAGCCTATGAGATTCAATAAGTCTTTCTTCTTCCCACTCCTTTTCGAGCAAACTTATTATTGCAATTATAAGTGTTATTTTGATAATCTTTGATTGTTTTCTCTGTTGGAGTTTACTTGTGCACAAAGAGTTTTCTTTGTTTTTGTTTTTTTTTTTTTGTTTTTCATTCTTGTCCCTGTTAGAAACAAACACATAAATGAATGAAATGAAATAAATCATATCAACTTCCAGAATATTCATCTTGAGGTGAATATTTTGTCTTTAAAACCAGATTCTGAACACATTTCATCTCCTTCATGTCTACACAGTGCCATCCTCAGGACTCCCCAACACTAGAAGTAAATAACACCCTGCCTTGAGAATTGCAGAAGCACAGTCATGATGCAGTGTATCCAATCCAATGGTCAGAATGTCAGATTTCTTTGTAAAAAACCACTGGTATTCAAACATGTGCATGCAAATCAGCTGCTGATTCAACAAGCTGCCAAGCTATTTCTGTTTGTAAGGTATCACTGCAAAGTTTTGACAACATCCCCCCCTAGGTTCAATGTTGCTCAGTATGTGTCCATGCCATGGGGCGTTAAATCCCACTAAGTGTATTTGTGTATGCCAGCCGAGCCTTGCCACTACAGTGGGGAAACACCAAGTAAACAGAAAACTTTCAAATGTGTGCAGTTATGTCACATACGCTGAGTCTCATGCTTAGATTAAACACAGCAAATCAAGCGTGAAAACAGCAACTTACCATTTGAAATACATTCACGGGAGTTAAACTTCAGAGCACCACTTGCTGATTTGTAAATAAACAACCTGAATTACAAGTACAGTGTTAGTACATTGATCCTTTTCTTGTTTTAGATGTTAAGCCACAGAATTAGGTTTTTATTTACAGTACATAATGGCCATAATCATTATTCTCCAAATCTGACCTGAGGGTGTATTAAGTTGAGGTTTCATATACTCAGTTAAGGTTTTTCAGGAAATTTTTATCTCCCAGCATGTTTCGACTGTCAACTGCCAGTCTTCATCAGATGAGTTCTGTTGATTGCCTTTGATGTTTCATTTGTAGTTTCACTTGACCTCCATGTAATAGTTCCAGCTTGGTTTTTTTCTTCTTTTTTAGTATTTTGACGTTTCGTTTATTCAGACAAGGTTTTTCAGGAACATTTCTATCTCCAGACATGTTTTGACTGTCAACTGCCTGTCTTTGTCAGATGAGTTCTGCTGATTGCCTTTGATGTTTCCTTTGTAGTTTTACTTGACTTCCATATAATAGTTCAAGCGAGATTCATTTTTTTCTTCATTTTGAATAGTATGTTAAGTTGACGGTTAATTTATTCAGACAAGGTTTTTCAGGAAATTTTTATCTCCAGACATGTTTTGACTGTCAACTGCCTGTCTTTGTCAGAGAAGTTCTGCTGATTGCCTTTGATGGTTCCTTTGTAGTTCCACCCTGACCTGAGGGTATTTCACCAAAGTGGAATTGAAAGATCCAGGACAGCAGAATGATGCCTGCATTAGCTAAGCCCTCTGACCATGCTGTTTTTTCCCTTTTCACCAAACCCAGATCAGGCTTACGAGCAGCAACTTAGCTAAGCTAGCAGTCATTGTTTAGGATAAAAGAGCATTTACGGCTTTCTTTAGAAAACCCTTGAGGTCGATCACAGTTTTACTGATCAAAGACGTTAGAATGCTACGTCATTCGATAACGAGCGCAACAAAGAAAAGAGAGAAAAATAGCGGTCAGATGACGTAAACCTCCGTCAAGCGCAAAACAAACTCTTTGCCAGATATTCTCAGTTATCCGGATCAGTGATCCTGATCACGGTTCCATCATCATTCACACTTCAAAGGCTATCCCTATTAATAACTATATAGTCGGTCTAAACAATTTTTTTGGGAAAAATTATGATTAAATGCGCAATCTGGATCTGATCCAGATGAAACTCAGTGAGGTAATTGAAACAGAAATAATGCAATCAAAATTCAAAAATTTCAAAACTGATCCAGGATCTGTTTATTGATCCTGATTAGCTCCAAAATATAATGGAGTCGTCCATGACGTAAAGTTTATTTGTGGTTTGAATTTTGTCAAAATCTGGTAAGTGCTTTTGATGTAGTCATTTTGTAATTTACATTTTCATGTTAATAAGGAAGAATAAAGTTGACAAAAAGATTAAAGTAAAAAACAAAATGCTGCTGACTGAAATACATTTAGCTCAAAACAGAAGCTGGGTTTCCATTACAGATTTTTGCAAACTAAAAGCAATATTTCTCAATGTCGACAAAGTATAATTGAGCTAAAAACGTGATTTCATTGTTTTGGGCCTGAGCCTCGTAACGCCTGTGAAATCTCATCACGCGAGACAGTAATAATTTTTAAGCATAATGGTAAGAAATGCCCCTGTATCCTCTTCTGTTTACATGTACCGCGCAATGTTTACGCGGAGAGAAGTGGTCATGTGACCGGGTATGTCATGTTCTGTGACGTGTATTTGCGGAAAAAGTGTTTTTATGGCGGTTTTGCAACACATTTCAATTTCAAAATGTCTGAAAATCCTCCTCATGAAAGTGTAAAGACTTTTTAGCAAAATTAGAGTGTTTTTTTTGGAATTCAGGTGTTTCCATAATCAGCTTTATTGCGCTATTTAGATTTTACGCATTTCCGAGGGTAATGGAAATGCAGCTAGTGTCAGTTTGTGAGTGTTTGGAGTGCCGCACTTCTTTTGAAGGTGCCTCTCAAGTTGAGTGCTCAGTAGGTTTGAGGAAAACCAATGTTTTATTCCAGTCTGACAATATGTTTTAGCATCTGGGAAAGCTACCAGTTCTTTCCCCCATATCCTGTTGCACTTGTTTGGTACACCTTCCCCATGCATCTTGTCCTTGTCTCTTTCTCTCTCTTCTTTCCCTGATAGCAGCTCTATCCACCAGCTCTGCTCTGACAGCTGGATTATAATGTATGAATGCAGAGCCAAAAACAAACTCCCCCACCAAATTCACGTTTTTTGTTGCAGTAGTTATATATGTAGTAATTTAGTTTTCCATTTTGGATGCTGCAGTGTGATTAAGGCCAACAGTAGATGACTTATGGACAGCTAGGTGTACACAAACGTGGCTTGAGGTTTACATTTCCATATGCATGCTTTTTTTAATGGAGCCATATGTGCACAACATAATGCATTTAGTGGCTGTCCGTTTAAACACAAGAAATGGGCTGACAGAAGATAATGCTTTACAAATGGCTTGGAATGCACATAAAATACAAGACATGACTCAGTAAATGCAGGGTGAATTATGTATGTGCAGATGCATATACGCAGTGCATCACTGTCCGTAGTGATGTCTTTGTTTGTTATGTGAAGGTTATAAATGCTTATTGTCCAAGAGACTACGGTGAAATTGCAGTGAGATGAGAAAGATTCTCTCTGCCTTGCAGCTTGAATATTGGATTTTCCAAAAAGTCAATAAAGGGCTTGATCATTAAAGTGAATAAATATTCTCTCCCCTCAAAGCTATTTCAAGACTTGCAGTTTCCTATCACTACTGTGGCTCTTTTATTATTTACTGCATTGTGCTGACACACACACTCTGCATGTTGTCTCTTATAGAAAAACTAAAAAGAAGTGCAATACAAGGAAAGTTGCCAATATAACAAAGACAGCTCTATTAAAATGGATTGCCATCTCCAGCACTCTCGCTCCTTCTCTGCAGTCCCTAAAAATAATACATAAGATATGTGTCAGGGCTTTTGCGATAGATTGGCTTTTTGTATAATATCACTTTCCCGTTGAAGTCACAGAGGTTGTTTTGGAGCCTTTGGTAGATTTGGTGGAAGCAATTTGCTGAGGAGGTAAAAACAGAATCATAAGGAACTATATAGCATTGCAGTCATTATATTCTACCCATATAGTGAGTTATTTTTTACAACAATACTCAAAAATCAAGATGTCAGATGGACATAACAGCTGAAAAACCCAAAAAAAGATGAGCACAAGTGTAACATTCTAAAAAGTACGACACGGAAAACTTTCTTTGTAAATTGGCCAATTAAACACTAGCCAATGTGACTCATTACAGCTGACTTTTTGAGTAAATGAATTGGAACAACTTAACATGGTTCATATTTTCCTTGTGACACTGACTTTGTATTTTCAGCTCAAGTTAAGGAGTCAATCCTTGGCATTTAGAACCACAATTACATAATGTAATATCTTCATTTTTGATAAATGACTAATTATCATTGTGAAGGCATTAGGTTAATCTTAGTGAATAATTAAAAAGTTGATGTTGCCCTTTTACAGCAAATATAAACAACTTATAAGTTTTGGCCCACACAAAAAGAAAAAACAATATATAACAAATGTTGTTTTAAATTAACTTTGGTAAGTCAGCAAGCAACGATTCAGTGTGAAAAAAAGTTGTAAGAAATGCTCAATTTGCAATGTGCAGAATACTGCAATGTTACATTAATTGTATAGCTGCATAAGCCATATTTTAGCCAAAACATTGGCAACTGGTAGCCCTCAGTCTAATTTTGTGTGGCCCCCAAAACAACTGAACCAAACTACAAAAACAAAAAATGAGAGAAAAATGCATAAAAGAAAAACAAAAATAAACAAAAATCACTCCAAAAACACACAAGACTAAAAAAATAAGAATTATACAAAACTACAACAAAAGCACACAAAATGGAAGAGAAACATACAAAAAAAAAAACAAAAGTACATAAAATGACTTCAAAAACACACAAAATTGAAGAGAAATGTACAAAATGACAACAAAAATACTCAATGACTACAAAAACATAGAAAACTACAAAAACTTTGTTTCCTGAATTAATACTCAGATTGGCTATTTACATTAATGTCGATGTGGCCCTCAGATCTAACAATCACATTTTTATGGTCCCTACGATAAAAGTCGCCCATCTCTGTTTTAGCCACATTTGATAAATATTGCTCTGCTTTACCAATAATTGTAATAAATATAAAATGTAGGACGGTGAACTCTAACCCAAAATAAGCACCTCTTCTCACTTGCCAAAGCAAGAAGGGTTGTCTGGTGACATCTCACTCATATTACTCATAGAACCAGGGTTATGTAAATAACCTAAAGTTCTATTATAATATTTTGTGAGATGTCTCACTATGGGATGTGGTAGCTCCCGTATTGCTTATCTAGTAGGGTAGAAGCCTGTACACATTAGGACAGTAATATTGCCCGTGCTACGCACAGAGCGGAGAGGTCCAGCATGTAAAAGCAGACAAACGTGAGAGGCGAGATCCAACTCGCCGCCGCACAAATGTCCTGAACAGACACATCCCTGAACAAAGCCCAAGATGTGGCAAGACCCCGAGTCGAGTGTGCGTGCAGACCCTCGGGCAGCCGCAGACCCTGACTTGTATAAACCAAAGCAATAGCCTTCACAACCCAGTGTGACAGGCGCTGCTTAGTAACAGGCTTCCCTTTAAGGGGATTAGCCCAGGCAATGAACAGCTGATCGCTCCTCCAGGCTCCTTGTCACGTCCATGTAAGTGCGTACCGCACGAACCGGACACAGCACATGAGGCCGCTTCAAAATCATCCTCCCATCGCTCGGGAAGAGCTGAGCGCATGATGGGTGCACCAAGAGCGCATGAATGTCACTGACCCGCTTGGCTGATGCCAGAGCCAGGCCCGTCCGTCTCCTCCTCTTATAGAAGGTGGGAGTGTCCCTGGTGGATGGACACGTTTCACCAGCCAATCAGGATTGGCAGATTGAGAAAAATGCTTCTGAGGGCTGCAGATGGGAGTGCATCCCATAGTGAGACATCTCACAAAATATTATGAAATAGGACAATCAGTCATTTTTAGTTTTGTGGGTGCACTTTGCAACATGTTGCTGAGGAATTCCCAGTTTGAATAGAATTTGGTAGAATACAGCATTTTAAAAACCATGTACAAAAAAAAAAATAAAAATAAAAATAAATAAATAAATAAAAAAATAAAAACCATGTACAAAGCTCATTTAAAAATCTTACCCACAAATGTGCAAAAAAAAAATTCCTTAGAAGTGTGAGATGTATTATGCTGAAGCGATATGAGACAGAAGTGTAACTGTATTGTTTCAAATGAGATGGGTCAATGACTTTGTTGCAGTTTGCCTTTGTTTAATGTAATTGAGTTTTTTATGAAGGGAGACTTCTTTCTGCTACTTTTAATTTATCTTTTTTTTTCTTTTTTGATTGTGGAGGAGAAAAAAATATGTTTTAATGTCTTGAATGAAATAAATAAACAAACAAGGAGAGATTTTGAATCAATTAAATCACATACAGCATGTCAAACTCAAGCCAGATCTGACTGGTACGCAGGAAGATTTTGTTCAAAGTGGAAATAACAGCAAAAACTGGACTTTTTGTAAATTACCATATAAGTTGTAGATAAAACAGGATGATGGTTGCAATACTACATTATTTACAATGATAGTAAATCGCAATTTTTTTTGAAAATCTGGAAAATTCTTGCAAATTTGTTTAACAGAATTATGGCAAATTACATTGAAAATTTCGAGAAAATTAGTTGCAAAGTAAAGGAATTTTCACTAATTGTTTAACATTCTGGTTAGGGTTAGGTTAGGTTTGAATTTGCGCTTTTTTCCTTCACAAAAATAGTATTTTTCTGGTCCGGCCCACTTAAGGTGAAACTGGGTCGTATGTGGCTGAACTAAAATGAGTTTGACACCCCTGCATTAAATGGTCCACAATCTGCTTTGGGTTAATTTATTTCAATGTGTGGCGACCAGGAAGGATCCTTGTTATCAGTATGCTATGCAACATTTATATTACAAATGCAACATGACAACAATAGTATGTTGACCATTTTAGAGTGTTTTCCTTGTCGTTAAATATCATGAGAAATAAGCATAGCATTGACTGCCTGACATAACCAATATACTTGTTGAAATAATGTTGTGTGTGTGCTTTGGTAAAGGTTATATTGTCAGGCTAAATGGTTCAGCCAGGTAATTTCTCTCGAAGATTTGTCTTGAACACCAATGAAGCATCAGCATGCTGTTACTATGAAACAATTGCTCTTGAGGTGAAACCAAATAAACCTCTCTAAAAGCCGTACGCCTGCTCTAAATATATAGATGGAGATTCAAAACACCTGCTGTTTGTTAGTTATGTCCAAGCTGAATACAAATGCAGAGTTAAGCAATAACATAAGCAGGACAAATTGCTGAAAAAGGTCTTTCTTGGTTCATGAATTTACTTAAATTAATGGCAACCAGTTTACATCTGTCAGAGGTAATAGTTGGTTGTTCTTAATGTTCAGTTTTTTGGCAATGAATGTAGCTGTTTATCGATAAGAGATGAAACAAAAATACTATGGTAACCACTACAAAACAGCCTCTCAACCCTCCTCTCCCAGCCACCAGAGGCCCGGCGCTCGGCGTAGGTGGCGCTCCTCCCTCTACTCCCTGGCCTTGCCGCCGTCGTCGACCCCCTTCGCCGGGGGTTTGTGCGGTGGTTGGGGTCAGGGCAGACGGGGGATGGGCGACCCGGTGTGTGCGGGGCAGTGTCCAGCGGCGGGGAAAAGGCAGGTCGGCGAAGGGGGCCGATTCTCGTCGGCGTCTTTTTTAGCCTCTCTCAGAAGCAGTTTTAAACTTTTTGCTTGCCTCAGCCATGGCCAGGAGTCAAACAGGTGGAAAAATACAAGCAAAAGCCTCAGCTCCATGAGTATACCCAAGCCTGTGGTCACGTGACTGCCGTAAAGTGATACGTTCTCCAGGCATTCTCCACGTCACATGACCTGGCCAAAGACGGTCCGTCTCGTCAAACTTCCTTGGCGGTTTTTCAAGGGGAAAGCCCCGCTCGGAGCATTGATACTGTCGAGCGCTGTTTAGTGGCCTGAGGAATCATTTAAAATAACTCACATGGGTCAATTCTTTAGGTCAAAAAGTCTGCGGCCTGCCTTCAAATGGAGCGTGTTTTAAAGTCAAGCTGAAGGGGATTTTAAATAACTTCAGATTACCCGAATTGCAAAAGCAAATCATTAAAGTCCTTTTCTTTTTCAGGCTTTGTCTTCATCCCCTCTGTCATGGACACTGTTCAACTGCTGAATCAAGAAGAGAAAAATCTGCAAGCAGTAGAGCATTTTCTTCCCCAGATGCTCATCTGCACCATAGAAACCTTCTTGTAATCATATTCTGGTTGAAAACCTCTCAAATCCAGAATGAATCCAATCCATTCTCACTTTTAATATCATGACCAAACTCTGCTGCAGTCGAGTTTTGGGAATTTAATTTAGAGTGAAATTATATGAAAACCTGCTTCAGGGACACCCAGTGCAAGGACTGGATGGTAGTGGCCTTGATTTGATTTTTGCAATTTTGTTTGCTTACAGTGCTTTTTTATGTTGCTGCCAGTAACGTGCAGTCAGGGTAGGCAAGGTAGGCAGTGCCTACCCAAGGGTGAATTGATATTTTGATTATTTGTTTTAATTATAACATAATTATAAATTATTTATTTTTCCATTTCCAATAGCCTACAGTACTTATAAAGTTTGAAAGTGTCAGCATTTTGTGCGTTTCAAAGCCCAAATTACTAAACATTTAACATATTTCCTGGAACAGCTGCCGTCTCACACTGCTGTAAGGCAGGAGGAGGCCACGCCCCCTCCCAAAAGCACACAGCTACTCAGCCTCTGTTCCCATAACGTGTTTTTATGTGTTTGCGCATGCACAGTCAGTTCCCCAAGATGACAACCATTTACGTCCAAAGGCAGCTCTCTGGTTTTTTTCCGTCGCCCTTTCCGGCATGCAAAAGGACAAAAACCAATGATGTGATTTTGCTCTGAATGTCAAAATGAATTTCTGTGATTGCAACCATGTCGGAAATGAACTGAATAAATAAATAAATAAAATAAAAACATGATTTATTGTCACTTAGTATCATACATTTCCAAACTTTCACATCATCTGTAACCGCCAAGGGTCCTACTTCAATCTGAAGTAAAATTACCCGTGTAGGTCATGTAGAAACTTAGAAAAACATTATTTCTTATGGGTATGGGATTTTCAGAGAAAAGTGGGGTTTATGAGGTTAAGTTATCAAGTCAAGTGTTACATACATTTAATGTCACAAGTAATGTTGAATACCATACGGGATACAGTTCCATGAGTGATATATTTGGTAGGCTTAATATATTTGGGGTTTTTACTTAGCTTTGTTACAGTTTTCCTAGATTGTGTTGCTCCATCCTACTCAAAACTCATCATGAATGAGAGCCTCCCTTTGCCTGAGTTTAATGTTCCCTTCCTGAGGAAATCCGCAGCCATGTGTTACACCTTCAAGCTGTTAAAGAATTCCACAGCCTGGTGAATAGACTCAATATCATCTGCCACAGTTTGCATTCAGGTCATGTGGGAGCCGATTATTCATTGTGCCTCAGCTTTCAGGAGGGAATCTCAGAGTAAAATGATCAATGAGTTTAGTCCATGATAAGCACTGTGATCCACCTCCAGAAACCAACCATGCATCTGATACTGGGTTTTTGTTTGTCTTTTACTTCCAGCCATTTTACATTGAACAAAGATAAATAAATACTGTAAATAAGTAAAGGCAACACTTTTTTTTGTTACTGACCAGCAACCCTAAAGCTAGACTCCGTCTCATTCATCCAAACAGCCACAACACCCCAGGTAGGATTATTCCATGTACCCTTCGTTCTTTGGTTATTCTGTTTTAAAAACAAATCAAAATAACAAAAAAACAATGTGGGTATTTTGTTTTAGTGACTTAACACCTAAAAAGAAAAAGAAAAAACCAGATGGAATAACGAATAACGAAGGCTACACGGATTAAGATCACTTACTTTTTTGTGGCCACGGATTACTATTTTGTGTGCACATTATACTTATTTTGTTGCCACAATTAATGTCATGTCTGGGGCTCAATGGAAACGGGCCTTTGGTGTACACAGAAAAAAGTTATATGTCTTTGAGTTCAGATCGTGAAAAACAGGACCCGAACCCAAAGTGTTGCATTCAACATGCATTTTTGTTTACCATCTTAGCAGTTAATGGTCCTCTGTGGAGCAGAGGGAAGAACAAAGAGTCGTCATTTAGGGTTTTCTATCTCCATAATAAACCATCTGGAAGAATATAGGCTGCACACATGAGCCAACACATACACAACGGTGTAGGCTCTTAGAAGGGAAACAAGCTCATCAATATTCCAGGCCTCTGTCAGAGCCCTGAGTGACACCTTTGTCACAAATTACTTTACGAAAAGATAGACTTTATGAGTACACTGGAGTTATCCACCTATGTCTGCTATAATGATGGCTCGATACATACGAGTTGGGTAATGACATAAAAGATATAAAATATAGATGCAAGGTAGTGGATCAAATATGTGTTCTTTTTTCCATGCATGCCAATTTAGGGTTTCTGGAGTGAGATTTTTCAGCTGGAACCATCTCGATAGAACTTAGTAATGAGCTTGTCAATAATAAGAAATCTAAAATTCACCTCCTTAGCCCTCTAGTTGATGAATGCAGGTTTTCTCTCATTTTAATCAATTTCAGGATGTTTTATACAAGCAAGGCTACGTCTTATGCCGGCAAATGATGTAAAAAAAATAAAATAAATAAATTAAAAGAACTGCTGCTCTTCATTTGATGGTTTGACAATAGAGGGTGATTGTAATACCATATGTGCAATTTGTGATCAGAAGAAAAAGTTGATAACCTCTGATTGCAAACACAAAAAGTTGAGTTTGTGGTATTTTCAAAAAAAACAGTAATGATGTTTTGATAGCATTTGCTTTCCTGAGGGGCGGAGCTACAAATTGTAGCGTAACACAAGAGGTGGCGCTATCAATTACAATGCGACACAAGGGGCGGAGCTATAAATTGCAGCATAACACAAGGGGCGGAGCTATAAATTGTAATGTAACACAAGGGGCAGAGCTATATATTGTAGCGTAACACAAGGGGCGGAGATATAAATTGTAACAAAACACAAGGGGTGGAGCTAATAATGGTAACATAACATAAGGGGCGGAGCTAATAACTGTAATGTAACACAAGGGCCGGAGCTATAAATTGTAACGTAACACAAGGGATGGAGCTAATAACTGTAGCATAACACAAGGGGCGGGGCTATAAATTGTAACATAACATAAAAATGATTACTGCCACATTAGACGTGAAACAATAAAGGAATACGGAATGTTATAAGGAGGTTTGGAGCGTCCTCCTGTGGCGAAGTCTCGCGGAATGAGATTTCACGGGAGTTACGAGGCTCCTGCCCAAAACAACCTTCAATGGAAACGTTCAAAGCGCAATTATACTTTGTCGACATTTAGAATTATCGCTTTTATTTTGCAAAAATCTGTAATGCAAACCCAGTTTGAGTCAAAGATCACTAAGATCAGTCAATTACAGACTAAGATATACAGTACATAGTTGAAATTTCGTCAATGAGCGATAGGGATTTCTTGATTATTAAAACTCATCCAGATTCGGGATATTGATCCGGATCATCCGCAAGCTCTAACCACTTGTTCCTTAACAAATTTCTGATATTTCCTAAATATGTCATCGAAAATCATCCCTCGGTTTTTGAGTTAGACTGTTCACTTCACAGACAAACATGAAAAAATAAATAAATAAATGAGCGCCGGCAAAAACACAAACATAAGCTCCTTGGTGGAGGTAACTATAAACTCCTACAAAATCCAACAAGAGTGATCTGATTGAAATATGAGTGTGCATATTCTAATTTATAGGCATAATGTTCCATCACAAAAGCCATGCACGTGTACGCGCATGATAATAATGAAGCGAAAGTGACATTTTGATCTCCAGAGCTGCAATGGCAGCAGAGTCATGGCGTCAATGATAAAAACCCAGAGCAAGAGCTGAAGCTGAGCTTTTCTATTTTTTTTTTTTTTTTTTTTTTTGCCGCATATGCGACTGTGCACTCATCCGCTCATGCACTCAGGCCCACCATGCAGCACATCTGAGAAAAATTAATATCTATACCCGGTGAAGCCTCCAGTGAGTTCTAGCAGAGCTGGTGTCATTGGTAAAGGCATATGTAATCAAGCACGGTGTAAAAAGTGACATTTTACTCAAACTTGCAGTCTTGCGGCTGCATAATGCATGCATACATATCAGGTGTACACTGAAGTATGAAACAGAGCCAGATTAGACATTCACCCCAGGTTGATGTGTTTTTATCGTTTTAAGATCCAAAGCAAAGCCTTCTCTACCTTTGCTACGCGAGCAGCTGCAGTTACAGCTTTTATTAGCACATGGTAAATGCTTTATTTAATTGAAAGCATGCTCTATTTGTTAAAAAAAAAAAAAAAAGGGTTTCAGTTCTACTCACGCACAAACTAATCAGATTGAATCTCTTTTGTTTTCTGCCTTGGAGGACACAAACAATAAATCTAGCTAGCACTGTGATTGAGGTTCTTTGTCTACCGCTGACATACAGCGTCAGTTATCATCTCCGCTCTGAAATGCAAATGGGAAATTTATCTTCTTTTAGTTGTCCCCAGTTTAATAATGATCACAATTAGGGATTCGGGTCAGGTAGTTGATTGAGCTGTTGTTATCTCCATTGAGTAAACAGGGTTTCATTCTTTTTTATCCCTCGACTTCATTAGCAAGCTGTACCCATGGCTGCCTCCCGACGCCTACAAAGACATGAATCTGTGTTCAAAGTGGACTCCAGAACATTCACACAGCCTCAAACCTGGGCTTGTGTGAATGTAGGTTAGATAAACGCAGTGATTCCCCCAAATTAGCAGCATTTTCAGTCATGCATTTACCTATTTGCTACATACAGATCTAACCCATTTGGTAAATATAAAGTCATTTGCAAACATAATTCAGGAATAAAAACAAGTGTAAAGGAGATTTTTCTTCTTTCTAATGCAAGGTCAGCTGATTTTCTCTCCACTCGCAGCAAAATAACGACCATGAGTTCGTACAAAATCCCGTCTTATGTGCTTGAATACATACGACAACAAAGAGCATAGGACACAAGCGTGAAAAGAAATGGCAAGTTTCCATGGCAATGCACTCAATTCACTGTTTACTTCAAGTGAGCAGCTGTGTGGAAAATAACACAAAATGTACCTTTGCTATTATTCACATTAAAACAAAAAAACACTATGCCACTAGTCCAACCTGAATGACCACTTTGATACAAATGTCTGTAAGCTAAAGAAAACATAGAACATTCTCATCGAAGGCCCTTCCTTACGAAAAGCTGTGCAAAGGCGCGCTATTCCTTTATCACACCTTGTTCCTTCTCTGCTGTCATCTCTGTAAACTGGGATTGCTTTTCATGCTTCATTTAGGCTAGCATTGAACTCCCATTTAAATCCATTACTTTATAAAGGCTTGTGATACACTGTGCTGATGATGTCCCCATAACCTCATTTATGGTTCGGGTGCAGATAAAACAAGCTTTAGTGTAGTTTATGGGGAATAAAAACATTCTAACCAGTATGTTTGTATCTGTATCTAATATCAGCTGTGTTGTACTGGGCACTGACTACCATAGAGATGAAACACTGTTGTTACTGTGTAATAATCCTTCTACAGAACAGTTCAAACTCACGGCCAGGGGCCCAAATCTGGCCCTTTAAAGTAGTGGTTTTTTAACTTTTTTTGGTTCAAGTTCCCCCTTTCTTTTATTTCTGTACCCCCTTTGTCTGACTACAACATTTTGATTAGAAAACTAATTAAAAACAACAATAGAGCATAATGATGGAATGAACAAGTGATGAAACATTTTAAAGAATCTCATTTTGTTAATAAGTGGAAAGAAACAGTATTTAGTGCAGTGGTTCACAACCTTTTTTGGATCGTGACCCCATTTTGAAGAATTTCTGGCGACCCCAAAGACATTTTTTTCTTCTTCTTCTAAAATTAGTTTTTGATCATGCTTGAGCTCAGATACGTATTTTTTTTTACTGCATTTTAGCTGAACTAGATTCACAAAGTGAAAGTATAGAAATACAGTTGTTTGAGATTGTGTGTTGTTTTAACTTTATCTAAAATCTATTTTAATTTTTTAGAAATTGCAGGCAACCCCATTTAAACTTGAGGTGACCCCACATGGGATCCTGACCCCAAGGTTGAAAAACACTGATTTTTTGAGTTTCTGAGAGGACGTTTCAATGTCCCGCCCTAAACAGCCTCACTTCCTCCCACTGCCTCTGCAATCTACCAGAAGCCACGCCTCTACATTTCTGCACGCGCATCGCGTAACATAACAAGGTCGCATCGCGTCGCATTGATATAGGTCTATGGGTCAGGTAAGACCCATAATCATATTTACCTGTTTGCTGTTGTGACGCGCGGCCTTGTTTCTGTGCACAGTTCTACATTCACTTTGATTGACAGTCTCTAAAACAGGAAGTCGAAGCCTATTGGCTGGGCGCACTCGGCGATTGTTTCCATTTGTATAGGGGTCTATAGGACGAAGGCGGGACTTATATACATTAATGTATATGAATGACCACCAGCAGTAGACCATAGTAAAAGACTAGTTAGGTATTATTTTTTTGCATTTCAAAAGAATCAGACATAAACATAGATTTCTCAGAAACTCCAAATATCAGCTTTAAGATCAAACTGTATTTTGTCCCTGAGCTAAAATGAGCTTGACATTCATGTTCCACAGCATGTTCTACACCATGCTCCTCATCTTCTCACCAATGTTCCAAATGTATGACTCCCATTTGCTGCCACAAATAATGATAAAAGCCCCTTGGACAAGAGACGCTTGCACTGTTAATCAACACTGAACCTCTTACCTTTACATTTCTTTTGCCATGCCACTTCTTAATAAGCGCAGTTCATCTGAAATCCATTTGGCCACAATTTCTCTCCCTATTACTCCTTTTTCCAAGGCTAAATTAAGCCTTGTACATCATCGTTTCCTTGAGCCTCAGCAGATGCTTTGAGCAGAATGTGGGTGGGAAGGGTGCATTGAATTAATCTAAATAATTGGTCTTAGCTTGTTTGAGCGATTTCTCGCACTGATCTCAGACAGCGTAATGAAGTAGCGACCTCCCCAAAGATGAGCCTGGCCAATGGGCCTCTGCTCGCATTTAGCAAGTGTCACGATGGTAGTTCAGTCGTTACAAGTGAGGTGAGAAGAGCCGCGAGGACAGCCTGCTCCGTAGGCCAACACACATAAATCATAAACTCCATATTATTGCCTTAATCTCGATAACGCTTTAAGATCCATGGCTCCTGAATGATAATACAGTAGTTTTAGTTAATTGATGTATTTAAAGGTCTTATGTGTTGCAGTGCATGAACATGCATCATTGGAGCGCTTACTTATTCCTCTAGGAATGATTTGCCACTGGGACTTGTTCAAGCTGTTATTAGCAGACACTAGTAAAATGTTTTATTTGAATGTAATGTATGTAGATAAAACAGAGCTTGAGTCAAAGGAGAACAACATGATGCATTTTAAATGTACAGAAAAAACTCAAATAAAATTACAGTAAATACAGTAAAAATGACAAACTCTGGCTTTCCGCTAGAAGTCTAGGGTTTGGCTACAAAAGTTGTTGTAACGGCAAAGGTTATTGCAGAGGTGGACGAGCCATCTGGCTACCGGGCACCGTCCCGGTGGGCTGTCGACCCAAAGTGGGCCGGTCCGCTACATTTTTTGGTTTTTTTTTGACAAGCGAGTGAAAGCTGACATGGTAACAGGTGGCCAACAATGGTCAAGAAAAGAGTAAAAAGTGACTAAAATAGGCCAAAAGCAGTCAAGAGTGGCCAAAAATGGGGTACATATGTAATGGCAAAAGGTAGCTTAAATGGGCAAAATGTGGCAAACAATAGCAAAAAAGGGCAAAAATGTGGAACAAAAAGAGGCAAAAGAGGAAAAAAGTAGTATTTATTGGGCAAAGGGTAGCTTATTTGTTTTTTTGTTCATCCTTTTGTAAATCTTCTTATAGATCAGGTTTCTCTTCATATGTCCACAAAACTCCTCACACCTGCTATATCTCACTCCAACAGTGGGAAATAATACTTATTATTTCAAGCAGGAAAACAACACTCTCTCTGCTTTGGATCTGGGTCAGAAGTCAAACCGCTGCGTCAGAAAAGGTTGGAGCCCTATGTGTAGCTTTTGATGAACTCACCACAAAACGAGTGGTTGATACAAAATAGTTGAAGTACGAGGGAGGAGTGAGGGCTCATCAAAGTGATCTGGAACAAAGCGCGCGCGCCCCGCATGGGAAGCTTCTCATTAGTGGTATTTTTTTTTTTTAACATAAGCAGTTTTTTCGCACCATCCTGCCGATGCCTTTTTGTATTAATTATTTCAAACTTTTGAGTGAATGAATGAAACGGCAGCACATTTTCAGCCTGTGTGGGTGTTTTTGACCACAACATTTTAGCATCCTTTGCCATTTCCTCTTACTCTAACTTAAAATACACTCAGGTGAAATAAGCTTATAAAACTCAAGCATGGCTGAAACATTACTCACATACACTTTAAATGAAGCTTTACTAAATGGCATGTATCAAATACATAATGAAAAACATGACAATGAGTTCAGCTTTTTTAAATGGCCTATATTCCTTTTTTTGTGTGTGTGTGTGTGTGTGTGTGTATGAATAAATGGATGCAGCGCTACACTTTTCTATCAGCAGAGGCACACGCAGATGCTTGGTTTTGCTGTAATTTTGCCGCGAGCGCTGTGCCCCCGCTGCTACCCGCATTCGATAAGGACAAAGTAAGCTTTGTCCATTTGTTTTTGTTGGGCTGGACGTCTACAAGGCACAGCGTGGATACAGATGAATTCTAAGTGTGTGCTGAATTAGACAGTGTCTCTTTTTAAGTGACAGATGAGCTCAGAGAACATTAATCATTCATACATCGTGGTCTGCCTCACTGATCAGTACAGAGACGATTAAAGAATCTCAGCACAGCTTTTTTGATTTTCATCGCTGAACGAGACGTCTGATGATTCGTTGACCTTAAACCAGAGGTATATTTATTTTATTTTATTTTGAACATGCAATGCAAGATTATACAACCATTGTTTTAAAATGATTTCTACCCTAAACTGTCTAACGAATGCACATAAGTGACACAAAAACAAGCTCTACACAGTACCTGAGTCGCACCGTCTACCTGTTCTAAACTGTTGTTTTTAATCTGAGCAAGAACTTAAAAGACTGTAAAGCAAATATAAGATTTAAACATCTAATTAAAACAAGTATATTATTAAAATATAAGTTGTGTTGTTGCTGTTTACCCTTTTTGCTTGTGTGTTTTTGTTCTATAGCGTTGTTTTCTGGTTTGTTTGCTTTTGGTTTCTTATGAGAAAAAAATTTGACATGAACGCGTGGCCATGCTTATTTTTTAATCATCGTAGACATTGTAATTGTTTGTTGTTGTTTTCTCATGCTGTTGTAAACTGATTACTAGTACAAATCGGCAGATAAGATTGTTCTTCTTTCCGCTCCCTTTCATTCAGACATTCAGAATTATTAAATTCATTTTTTTTTTCTTTTTGAATGAATGGAATAAATAAATAACAAATACAATGTAAATGGAAGTGTGCTATGTCATTCTGTAGTTGCTTTTTTCACTGTATATTTTATTGTATATTTCCTGTAATTTGTATTATTTTAGGGTGACAATTGAACATTCTGTCCAGGGACTACAGATGAAAAACAGTCTACTGGAGAAATCTGGTACATTCTCTATTATATTATTGTACACGCTCCTGTCCCTGTTACATAAAGTAATAAATAAATCAAATAAAATACCTCACAGCAGAAAAAAAAATTGTGGTAGTTTCCTGTGCAGAATTTGCATGTTCTCTTATGTAAATGTTCCCCTGGTGCTTTGGCTTTTTTCCCAAAGTCTGGCTCTATTTAGGCTCCACAATTCTCAAATATGCCCTATTTCGAATCAAGTCACTGGAATGGGTGAGCTTTGCAAACCTATAAGAGTGCATTGCTTAAAAAATAAGGGTAGTCTCTACAGTGTCTGGTAACACTGGTGCATGTTACCAAGAGTTATTGTTGATTTCTCTGCAAACAGTGAATTAGAAATCGGTCAATGATGGATTTTCACCGCATGATATTTCATAAAATGGACATCATCGGGCAAAGTATGCATTATTATGAAATAAATAAAAATAGAAAATACTTTGAAATTTTATAAAAGGACTACAACACTTATCAAATCATCCCAAATAGGATAGATTATCGATTTAAAGTCATTTTAAAGATGTTTTTGAAAACAGCAGCTGCAATCATGGGCGAACATTTGCACCACCTTATATTTTGAAGCTTGAAATTACAGAAGAAGTAACAGATGAGTAATGTTTTCTCAAGAATTCAAAGTGAGTGCATATATAGAAGAGTTACTACATATTTGGTATCTTTTTATGCACTTGAAGCATTTTTAACTGGAAGAAATGCATTTGGATGAAAATGTAAGTGTTGTCCCAAATATGTCTTGCACTTTTTGTGACATGCTAGGTCCAATGTTGTGCCCTGTGCAGCTAAATGATAAAACCCCAAAGATGGCAAACATCACTCCAAAGCAGAAGTATGTAGATCCCCTTACAATCAGATGAAAAACATGACCCTGAAATGACCATTGTGAATCATTACTGCATCATAAGTTTTCCAAAGGAACAATCAATTTCTAACATGTTTTTGACAGCAAATATGAATAGATTTTAGTATGCATACTCAAATGTAGAATGTATTGAGCCTCTTCATTAGCTAGCTACACGTGCCACTATTGCTACAGTAGGAAGATGCAAAAAAAATGCAAATTAAAGGTACATTTCCTCCACCTGACACAAAACAAACATCCCTTTAACATGAGGTGTATTGACTGCTTAATATGATATTCATTTATGCTATACACCTTTTCACTTCAAAGCTGACTATAGGCCTTCAACAGGTGGTCTTAACACAATCCAAGCCAGTTATTTCTGTAGCTCTGCTGTTGGGATGTTTATTGCCTGTCAATCGTGGAAGTTGCCTATTTTCGTGCTACTCTGCTGATGCAGGGGGTTTTACCACAGTAATGAACATTTGTTGCTTTCCTTCTTTGCCTTCAAAGCTAAGCTTTTTGGGGTCCACCTGTTGGGTTTCAAATTTCTCGTCAGTCCATATATGTGATTCTTTAGAGCATGATCTGACCCCGGTTGCTCTCAATGGACTGCTGTTTCCAGTTCTCCCGTGTTTGCCTCAGAACATGATTTGACCTCCCTTGTTCTCCCAGGGTTTCTGTCTCTGCCCTTGTTTTTGATTGTGCTTGTTTTAATAAACTTTGTATTATTTGGCAAGTCAGCTTCAATGAAGACCTTTTTTCCACACTACAACTCTTTTTTACCATCCACATCATCACCTGGGGAGACACGACAAACACTTTTGGTAAAGAACTAATTTGGATAAATTCGGTTTAAAATGAAAAATGAGAGCATGCTAAGTAGTTGTGGCTTTGTGCTGAAATATAAGGTTTACTTTAGCGTCACCTTATTTAGTTTGTCAGATTTTTTTGTTATTTACCAATTAGTCAACACTGCGTTCTATTGTCCTGCCTTGCCTAATGTCAAGAAAAGGCTAAAGTTGGGACTCAAGGTGCAAACAAAGAAAAAAATCGATTGCAAAGACAAATCCATAGCATGAGTCTTAATATATGGTCACAGCAGGATTAAAAACTGCGATATATTGCCGTGTTCAAGTGTGACGAACAATGGATTTAACAGGTCTGCAGATAACGAGCTCAGGTATCTCAAGGCAAGCACATTCTTTTCTTTGACGCATCGCTTAGGAACAGCTGATGAGAAACATGACCACGTATCAAGCATTGGTCTCTGGCTGGCAGAAGCAGTCTTGGAAGGGAGGATGCATGCAGATCACAATTAGATACATGGATTTCATGAAGTTAATAAGAAGTGAGTCGTACACACTGCTGAGAAATGCCTTGAGAAAAAAAAAAAGACGGAACCCAAGAGGGAAGCAAAGGCTACCTGAGTACAAGCTGCAGCCTGACCAGACCCTGTTAGAAAAGAAAACGTGTCACGTGTCCTTAAATACCCTATGACTCACAAATACCTCATGGATAATGTGCTGAACTGCATCTAAAGCGTGTCTTCATAGTGTCATTTTTATTTGGTACTGTGTTGAAATAATGTGGGGTTTTCAAAATAACATGATCATTTAGGACCTTGGTTCTCAAAGAGGGGTACGAGTCATGGGGGACACGTGAATCAAAATTAAAAACAGCATGACATCCAGAGATTTGATCAATTATAATTCTAATCGTGTACTTCGTAATTAATTACATTTATAGCGTAATCGTATTTACATTGTAATTGAGTTCAGGTAATGGACTTTGTAATTGTGATTGCCATGAAAATTCAATTATAATTTAACGCAAAACTGAGAAACCATATTACAGTTTTATGTACAGTTCTACCCGCATGTAATTAACAATTATTAAAATATTTTCCATCCATATCAAGCTTTCCCCCATTTTACCATTAAAAAAATATTAAAACAGGGGGTATACTGACACAAAAAAGGCCCACAACAAAAATATTAAAACCTTTATTTTCTTTGATTAGGAACAAGATAAGATATAGATAGGAAAGAAATTAGATGATAGATATTTGTTTTTAGTGTATTTTATAGCTGATTTAGGACCCGTTATTATAAGAGATGCTAACAGACAGCTAACACAAGAGGAACGTTAACTTTTATTATGTTATTTATTTGAGGCTCAGTAATTGTGATTAATTGTTATTGAACTTTAGTAATGGTGAACATAATTTTAATTGACTTTCTGAGGATTAAGAAAAAATAATGTAACTGAAAAGTGCAAATATGAAATCCAGTTATTCAGACATTACATTTTTAAGTTTTTTAAGTGTGCGGCGCAGCGGTTGGGGGTACATGGCTTCAGGTAAAATGTCTGAAGGGGTACGGGACGTGAAAAGTTTGGGAACCACTGATTTAGGACATCAGTGCCACATTCTGTGTATTCCTCGGCCGTCCTATCACTCGTAGCCATGTGCAGGCTCGGGGGAATCATTTGCTATGCATGTTTAGGAGATCTGTCGTTCCCAGGCCCATGCACTCCTTCAGCAGGCTGCCTGTCTCCCATGAACGCAGTGAGGAGAGAACAGCATGACACGTGCCACGGTCTCTTGGAAAGCGAAGGCACGAAGCTACTTCTCATATGTTGTTTTGATTCGCTTCAGTGTATCGTTGATTTGCCACTACAATGGTCTGGCAGACGGGGTTTGCTACATTGGTTTGAGTCTGCTGTCAGTCAGGAATTATGTCCTGCTTTGGATAGGTAAGCAAGCACTCAAGGAAAGTTGGTTATATCCAAAGGTGAAAGTACTGGATTACAAGTACTCACGTTACTGTGATTGGGTTGCTTTTATGGGTACTTGTACTTTTTTGAGTACATTTGTAAATCAGTAATTTTACTTGGACTTAAAGAGTAACTAAACCCCAAAACCACTGTTTTTCTGCTGAATACAAAAGTATTTGGGTATGAAACAGTATTGTTGATTGATCCTGGTCCAACTCTCAACATTTTAGTCAAAGTATTTCAATTTTTCATACTTTGTTGTAAAATGTCAGAGTCACTGCTCTCTGTGGGTTGAAACCCGGCTATTACAATTGATTCGCGCTATTGGCTGAGAACAAGATCATGTGATGTTTTAGGACCATCTTGCATCACAAACAAGCACTGTTAGCCCCGCCCCTTTTATCAAAACTAGCACCTGTGGACTCCACAATCAGTGGTGAGTAGGTTGGATGGAGAGAAGAGTGAATAGAGAGGTATATTGAGTAGCTAGTTAACATAGCATAGACCGTTCATTGGAGATTTTATTGGATAGACTGAGCTCCAGGAGCCCCGCCCATAATTAAGGCATTTTTTGATTTTCCCTCCTAGTGGCAGGTCAGGAGAAAGCAGGAGTTTAGTTACTCTTTAAGTACGTTTTAAAAGAAGTAAAGTAATTTGTTAAATTTCTACATCAAACCGTGACTGAGTAAATTATATATTTTTTGTTTAAAAATGATCAACAGACATTGTGAAACTACGAAAAATAAAATGACCAGACAACAATCAAATGCATCGCATCATAGCCGACCAATCAGATTAAGCGTATAATGCACTGTGCCAAAACAGCATTGAATGTAGGTTATTTTCTCATAAAAAGAACTAGCATGCTGCTGCTAATGTGGACCGCAGTGAACCATGGACGGAATAGGAGACAGTCCAGAGAAAAAACCACAAGAGACATAGACTGATGATGGTGCAAATCCCTGGCACCATCTTTCTGGCATATTTGTATTTTAACAAAGGAAAGCAGAAAACAGTATCTACCTTTTTAACCATTTTTTCTTAAACCTTTTTAAGTTTATACATGATATGTTTACTGTATGCAAAGAAACCATGAAAATATTTATTACCAAAAATAAACATGGGGAGTGACAGTATCCAGTAACTTTTACGTTGAGTGCTATTTAATTTAACTTACTTCTACTTGAGTATTTTATGTATGACTTACTTACATGGATTTGAGTACAATTTCAATCAAGTAACAGTACTTTGATGTTCATTAATATACAATTAAAGCTGAAAAGTCAAAGGAGATTGACCACACACACAAATAAAGATGAGCGTCTCATGGACAGCACAGCCAAAGTGCCTGAGGATGGAATTCTGTGCAGTAATGAAACAGAGAAGAGCTCATGGTGTTCCACGGAGAAGCCACGGGTTAGGATGTGCTCGTCCCCAGGCCCGTGCTCAGCGGGATGGGGGGGTGGGTGACATCTTGAGAGGCCATTCACACTGACTCACAGACACTAATTATGGTTTGAACCTGCTGCTCAGGCTCAGTTTGACTCCTCTCCACCTTCCCGCTGCCATTTCCCCCAATGACATTTTGACAATCTGCATACACACGCGCGCACACATGCACGCACACGCACGCACACACGCACGCACGTACACACGGCATGATTGAATTTGAGAACTTTTCATTCAGAAAATTGGTTTTAATGGCTCTAAGGACAGTAGAATATAAGATACATGAATATAAAAATAATCATATGCCAAGTCTGTACCACAATTTATGCCTGGGGTCACCAACACGGTGCCCGCGGGCCCGATTTAGCCCACATAGAGTGTGTGAGGTGCCCTCAGGAGCTCTAGTCACTATTGAGCTCCATCTAAATTCTAATTTACTTTCCAGAATTCAACCTCACAAAAATAAAAACATATGAGAGAAGTAGTTAGTACCTAGTTAAATACTGCTAATAAGTATTAATTTTAGTATTAAATTAACCATCTTAAAATGCTTTGTTTTGCAGATCTGGTGTATGGTCAGTGGTACAGTATGTTATATATAATATGAAGTATATAAAGTATTTTTAAGTTACTGCTACTGCTTCTTACCCTCTAAAGTGAATCCATGAAAGTTTAGTATTTAAGAAGCTCACAGTTTCAAAAAGGTTGGTGACCCCTGATCTATGCTACGCTAACTAGCTACTCAATACTCACTATAGCTCTCTAGTCACAATTCTCTCAATTCAACCTACTTGTCACAGATTGCAGAGTCAACAGGTGCTAAACTTTATAGGAGGGGGCGGGGCCAAAAGTGGTGGTTTGGGATGGAAGAAGCCTCCAAAATGTCACAAACCACTTCTCGGCCAACAGCAAAATCTGATACTGAATACTGAAAATGTACTTTAACTAAATAAACTTTATAAACTTGTAAATTTATATTATGTATACACTTAAAGCTGGTATTCGGAGTTTCTGAGAAATCTATGTTTATGTATCATTCTTTTGAAATGTGAAAAATATCTAACTAGTCTGTGACTATGGTCTACTGCCAGTGGTCATTCATATACATTAATATATATACTGTAAGTCCAGCCTTCATTCTATAGACCCCATACAAATAGAAAATTGCGCTGCGATCGCCCAGCCAATAGGCTTCGACTTCCTGTAGCGGATGCTGATGGGCTACTCTGCAACAATCCCCCGCTGCTTTCCACAGTGGTTGCAAACACCTTATCTCGTGTTGCTCTACGTCCATCGTGCCAGATTATTGCCAACAATGCCATCACTGCATGACCATAAGGAACAAGCAGCATCCAGACACGACTCAGGAATTCAACTTTACTCATTCACTTCTCACCTTGGTAGTCAGAATATTTCATAATACCTTAAGACTTGATTGAATACTGCTCCATATCCAGGTGTGATGATGTAGAGCAGACCAGCACAAAGACGACAATGAAAGATGAGATGCCAAGAATGAACCCTCTCCATGTAAATCAGCGAATAAAACGTGATGTTGTGGAGGTTAAAATAATCCACACATTTATAACTTTTTGAAACACTTGAAATGCCCTGAATGATGTATATAAAGTAATATGAGTGTGTGTTGCTAATCGATCATAAGGCCAGCAGTCCTCTGTCTTCATAAAGGGGGCACTTCAGAACGCAAAGATGCTTTTGTTCTACTGCTCAAGTATTTACTGCAAGCTAGGTTTATGCGCCATGGTTAATCGCTCTTAAGTAATCCTTCTCGTACCCTTGAGCACATAAAGCCTTGGCCAGAGACCACGACTGTTGCCTGTCCTTCACCTTCTTCCTCTTCCCTCCCCAACTGTCCGTCACCATGTCTCTCTTGCTCTCTCCTGATCTTCCCTTGTTGATTTTTCCAGAGGGTGGTTTAGTGTATAGCAACACTGGGAATAGCAAATAGCTCCATACTAAAAATATAACCAATCCAGCCCCATGTTCTTTTCTCCACTTCCGAACGGATATCGTTGGCTCTACATTGAAACTATGAAATTATGTTAGCCAAGAAGATGCTCAGAATGATTGGTCAAGGGCAGCTTTTGGCTGAAACTGATCTTTTTTTGTCCAGAAGGATTGGCAGATAACTTCAATTATATGCAAAACTCAGACATTAGAAACATTCATTTCAGTCAGGATCACTTTAGTCAAATAGTTTGTTAGCATGCAGTTTAGAAGTAGGCGTGTTGCAGTGGTTTGAATACAGTGCCGTGACTAACTCAAGCCAATGGGAAGCTTGGAACATGATCAGTTGGATGATTACCTGAATTAAGGGATGAATGCTGTCAGTTGTTAAGAGCTACTGACAGATGAAGGGGCTGGGCAAGCTTGACTTCCATGCCTGCCTGAACTAATACGATGCTCGTATTATTATTATTATTATTATTATTATTATTATTATTATTATTATTATTATTATTATTATTATTATTATTATTATCAAACCAATTCAAAAGTAATTAAGCTACACTGTTGTTTAGATATATATTAGTCAGTCTGAAACTTAACGCACAGCACTGAACACGGCACAGCCGGATCAAGACAATTTGTGGTTTAAATAAACGCTTTTGGTTTATTTAAAAAACATGCAAAACGTTCACTTTCACCTCACAGCTCACTCGCTCAGATCATGGCACAAAGAACTGCTGTGCTTGTGATTTTTCTGCTTATGTTTCCCCTACTGGAGGTTATTCCAGTTGACAGATGAGGTAAAGCGATAGAAGGGGGAGCCATTTTGATTTTTTTTTTTTTTTTTTTTTTTTAAAGCTCTTGGCCTTGCTCATATCTCCTTTAGGGTGTTTACTGGTTTTCATTTAAATGCTTATAATATCTATTGAGCCACTTCTATTGATCCCTTTTTGTTTATACCCACACACGTCTAATCGATCGTAACTGAGTTCCCGTCACACTAAATTCCTCAAACCATAGTTTGGATTGTTAATTGCCTCTGGCCTTTGAATATGTAGGTTCTGCATCATTTTAACTACTATTGGATTCTCTGCTGGTTGGACTAACTGGAATCAATAAAACCAGAGGATTCCAGTGCATCAGCAGCATACAGCGAGGTGGGGGGGTGGGGGTCATTGTGCTGCAGGCAAACCGTGTATCTACATGAAAAGGCTTATTGGAGAACTAATGATATACCATGAAAATGTCTTTTACTATTCTTCAGCTTGTAATTGCTGCAACAAAGTATTCTTTAGTCCGAAGATGTGGACTTACTTCATGCATGTCTAGGTAAGAGTATCTAGCTAAGGGTTTTTCAACCTTAGGACCGCCTGTATGAAATAGGGTCGCCTGAAATGTCCAGTAATAATAAAAAATGAAATATTTTAAAATTTTTACATGCAGCCCTTGGTCTATTTTTGTGCGGCCTCGCAAAACAAAATTGCAATTCATGAGGTTGGAAATTACTTTATATGAAGACCATCAAAACACACAAAACTCCAGAAACACAGAAAAGGAAAACTAAAATACACAAAATGATAACAAAGATGCTCTAAACAACCACTTAAACATGTCATATATAAAAGAACTTCAAAGATGCACAAAATGCCAACGAAATTGCACAAAATGACAACAACAATAGAAAAAAATTCACAAAAAGGTAACAAAAATTTGCCATTTTGGCAAGAAAATAGACAAAATGAATTCAAAAACACACGAAATTCCTAAAAACACCAAGAAAACCCACACAAAAGGGCTACAAAGACAAAACCTTGTTTTTTTTTCCTGTATTAATGCTCAGATTGGTCATTATTAATACTAACATGAATCTTGATAATGTGGCCCTTGGATCAAATGTTGTCTGGGCCCCGCTCTGATAGAAGTTGCCCATATCTGATATAGAACTTACTCTAATCACTAAAAACACTGATAAAATTATATTACGCTCTTAAATAGTGAAAATTATCTTTAAAAAATGATTATTTCAGGGTGAGTGCAAGTTTTATTCACTGTAAAGATGGTCACAATAAAAACCTGCCATGTTGTCAGCAGTAGGCATTGAAAAGTCAAAAAACCAGCTCATGCTGACACTGCACGTCACTCAACATCATTTCAAATCTAACATTTAGTGGAGCCCAAGCTGTGCCATTTAGATTTAGAAAAAGAAAAAAATGTACCGTCGAAGGTGGATCCGAATTTATAAAAGCCTTCATCTTCCTGTGTGTCACTATTTAAAAAGCAGCAATTTTTTTTCTGAAAGCGAAAGTTCTGACTCAAATGCTGCATTAGGCCTGTTTGTCCCTCTTCTATCTCAGTCAAGAGGGAAATGGTCCACTCTGCAATGATTGGTCCGTGTCAAAGTTAATGTCAGTCATTTCTTGACTATGTTCGTCAGCCAACACAAAACTGGTGAGCAAACAATGGAGGCTTTGGTTGGAAAAGAGTAGATAATTTTTCTTTTTTTTTTTTTTTTTTCAGAAAAACAATGTGGAGAGGTTGAAACTGGAACAACATGGTCTGTTTTTATCACGCCTCCTCTGAGCTATAGTCGGCTTTTACTAACATCCTCAGATTTGTCTTCAAAAATGAAGGCTCATCTGTCACTTTGTCGCCTTGTGAATTGGCCTTTTCCTTAATTACCTTTTAAGTGCAAAAGCCTGAGAGAAAAGCAGGAAAAGGTTGACGTGACATACTTTGATCATTCATCTGAATCCCGCCGGTAGAGTTGTCACCAAACTTGCAGAAACTTTAAACAATCCAACACGTGTGACACTTTATTTCATTTTCTGGGTTAGATGCGCTGCAGTGACCAACTCACACCATCCCTAATGTATCATCGGTGCAAAATGACCGTATTACAACATGCATTTACATTTACAACCTTTATTAGGATTAACAAATGTACTGTAAGTATAGATACATACAGTATATACTGTAGATATAGATACAATAATTTGGCTTTATGATTTTAAAAGAATAAACAGGTATTAAATAAATAGATAAATACTAAATAAAAAAATAACTTCAAACGGAAATTGGAAAAAGAATAAACATTGTCCTACCCTGACTCCCTCTTCCCTGTTCCCTTCCCCTCACCAAGGTCTAACTCCGCCCTCTTTTTTCTTACCCTTCCTTAGGGAGGGCTGATGATGGTCACGCAATAAATTGCGCAATAAAATAAATTGATATATTTAATGATAATTATGATATTTCAATTTTTAAAAAAGAGAATAAACAAATCTGAATCACAAATAGAACTAAACACATTCAAGAAATCCATTATAAAAGCATATTAAGGTAACAGACATTCAATAATTAGTTTTTTTTTTTTGTTTGTTTTTTTTTTTCTTACTACTCGCTTCTGCCTCAAGATGTCATTTGGACGACATGTTGACTACTTCACGTTCTGCCATTCTACAAACGCACTCTTCTGATTGGTCACACACAGATTGCTGTCAATCATTGCAAAGATGAACGTGTAGTCAGATTACACGTCTTTTTTACTCTCTTTTCTTCTGTGTTTACGGCAGCTCAGATGGCCGCAAATCCGTCCCCTCACTCAAAATGTGGCCTCACGCACACATTGTGTGTTCTGCGTTTAGGGACTGAGCGACATTGGTTCGTTTTTATGTAAACTGAGAGAAGATGAGACCAAACAGCAGGGAAGTATGAGCAGAGTCTTACAATGAGCAAAATTAGAAGAATTAGCAGTTGCTAAAAGGATTAGCACTGGGTTGGCCACTATAGGCCGCTGTTCAAATCTCTTCATCTTTTGCAACTATAGGGCAATATCATAACTATATGATTACAGAACAGCCACAAGCATGGTAGCATAAGTATCCATTAGCAAGTGACTAATCAATAACAGTGGTGCTTTATTTTTTTTTAGAGATGATGTCTTTAGTGATTACTGTATGTAGTTCAAGAAAAATAGAAGGTGGTTGAACTATTTTACATTTCATTTAGCCTATACCTACTGCTTTAATAAACCATTTAGCATTAAAGCTACTTGGATCCTGTTATGGAAATGGTTCCAGTTCAATAACAAACTACAGTAGATGTCAAACCCATATTTCGCTAAGGTATGATGAAAGCTAGTAAAAAGGTTTAGCCGATGCCAGTGTTTCTCAAATTGGGGTACGTGTACGCACTACAGGGGGTAATTAACAAATAAAGTGTCAGTCTTGGTTCAACCCCAGGCGTGATATGACCCGAAATAATGTTTTTCAAACTTGGGGTTGGGAACCCATGTGGGGTCACCTAGAGTTTAAATGGGGTCACCTGAAATTTCTGAAAAATTTGAATAGATTTCAGAATTTTTTTCATTATTATTCTTTTTTTAATTAAAACAACATATAATCTTAAAAAACTGTATTTCTATACTTTATTCTATACCACTTTGTGAATCTAGTTAAACTATAATGTAGTAAAAATTATATATAAAAATCATATATATATATATATATATATATATGATCTCAAACATGATCAAAAACTAATTCTAGGGGGAAAAAAAGTATTTTCTTGATATCAAATTTGGGAACCACTGCAATAAATAGTGTTTCTTATTTACTAAATTTGATTCTTTAAAATGTGTGTTGTGACTCGTTTATTCCAACATTATGCTTCATAATTGTTTTAAAATAATAATAATAATAATAATAATAATAATAATAATAATAATAATTTTCTACGCAAAATGTTGTAGTCGGACAAAGGGGGGTACTTGGATTCCGAAATAAGATGTTTTATTATTATTTAAGGTTAAAAGGCACACACTACGTCACATGACAGAAGTTCATATGCTCTTAATTGCAAAAGTAAAAGAATGGAACAAAAACATTTGATTAAAAAACAATGTAAAAAACAGATCATTTCACTTTTTCTTCAACTTCTTTTTTGGACCTTTTTGTGCGCCACATCATCAGGAGTATACACTGAATATATCCTGCCTCATCAATATGCACTTCAATGTAATGTTTAAGTGAATCATGTGAATTATTCAATCTCACACAGGCTGTCTGAGAGCTTCATAAATGTAGGTTATGAAAAATGATTATGTGGATCGTTTGCAGGTCAGGCACTGAAAATGTAAAGGTTAAAGTCCCTTTGTCTCCATTTTTCATGTTGATGCTAAATGAATCTACACTCCCTAAATAGTGGTACCACAAAGGTATATTTAATGATGTCATCTTAACATCAAATTTTGTATCTTAATGGTTTCTTCGTATTTGCTGCCACAGGCTTCATTTGCATTGCATTTGCATCAAATATTTGTTTTGACCAGCAGAGGGCGCTGGTAACCCAGTGGTCAGTTGGCATGCAGATGTTCTTGCAGTGAAGAACAGATACTACGCTAACAGACAGAGCTAATAGAAAAATGTGACTTTTACAGATATTCACATAATATTACAGATGTTATTTCGGTGCTAAAGTGGTAAGGAATCATTTATGAACATGTTTAAGAGTAGAAGGTGGCCAGAAAGCGAGAAGTAGGAGATTCCACCCGCCGCCTACGCTTCTGGACAAGAGAAGGAAAAATAGATAGTGCCCTCTGCTGTTTAAAAAAAAGTACTGCGATTCAATTTTCAGAGTATCGACATGAACCGTGATACCTATGAATCGATTTTTAACTGCCTTACGATTAATCGTTACATCCCTACCACTTTGTGTTTCCTGAAAAAGGCCTGTTTGTATATTTCTGAAATGTACATTACTTTTCAGTTTTGGGTAACCAAACTTTTTTTTTTTTACTTCTGGCTGTTCCGTACTTACTTTTGTACCATTTCAAGCTATTCATTGGGCTTGCATGACTTGAAATGCAATAAATAACCGGAAACTTTAGGGTGTTCTAAAACTTCTGACCAGTACATTAATGTTGTTTTTATGTAAAAAGATACTAAAGGTTCATTTACGACATCATCAACACTAAAAACTGGAGACTACTATGTTTAAATAGACAAACTGCATTTCCCAAAGAAATTGCAAGTGAGGATGCGTAAAATGAGCCCCTCAAAGTCAGTAGTATTTTTTACAGTATATTGTATTACCAGTAATAATGACATTTTTATTTGAATTCTTCCAAATAATCAATCACTGGTAAATTTACAAAAATTCAAGAAGATAGCAGGAATGTCCTCAGTATTCGGTACACTGTGGTACCCTTGGTCAGTAAAATCTGACAAACTTTGGGGGTACGAGTTTCATCCCTTCATTTTCTGACCATTTCAGGGTAAAATTATTATTCTATAACAATAAAGTACACAGAAAATGCTATATATCTTCACTAATTAACAATTATAGACAAACCGTGTATCGTTTGCATTATTTGTATGAAAAGCACTTTTTATAAAATATAGATTGAATTGATGATTTTATTTGAATATTTGGATGTTGAGGGGGTTTTTTGTTGTTGTTTTTTTTTAGAAAATTGGGTTTATAAAAGATGTCCAAAATGGTGACATATGGACTTAAACAACAATGCCGTCGTACAAAGGAGGTTGACAGGACAGAGGTGGTTATGTTTCCATAAAGCAGAAAGAGTTATGTCGTATGGTTTTAAAAAGACATAATGTTTGAGTGTACCTACGTTCATCCCACAGTGTTCATCAAGCAGAATTTAAATGTCCATGACTGTAATAAAGGATTATAGTGGGAGCCCATCCAGTAAAATGAAGTATGATGTGATCGTCCAGTTATGACCTGTGTGAAAAAAGAAATTACAATACCGACAGAACATCACGTCTTCTTCGCCTGAGGAGAGCTCAAAGACCAGGTCCTCCATGACATCATTCCTCTGCACACTGATAAATGCCACTATTTGATCTTTTCCATTTATGAGTAATAGTTTCCTATATTGCCCTATAGCACCATACTAAGCAACGCCGCAGGCAAGTCAAACGGTAAAAGCTTGGCTCATCTTGTCTGTTTTGTGAAGGTTTTTCAACTATCTAATAGTTTGGAGCTATTTTGGCACCTTAAAAAAAAATATTCAAATGGAGGGAATTCAAGCCGAGAATTCATTCCAACATCTTAATGCTCTTTATTTGCTCATACCACATTTGCAGCCTTGGCTCCATCTTTGCACAATAGTGAGTGTAAGACAAAGAGATCAAGGCGACCTGACGAATCCACTCTATGATTGTGTTTATTTATCTGACTGCTGTCGTACTGTGTCTTTCTTAATCCAGTTCCTCTGAGGTGGAGATGTACGCTCCTCCTCGAATAGAACAGCATATTCAATTAGATATACCTTGAGCTGGCAGCCTGATAAAGATTGCATCCAAACCTTCTGCATCTATTTGTCTTTTTTTTTACCCCCCCCCCCCCCCCCCCCCCCCCACACACACACACACACACACTGACACTGTATACACATCAGTTTCAGTCCCACCACTCATTTCAGCTATGGAACAACACTGCCCCCTGAGGTTCAATGTAGTTTTACAGTATTCTCATAGTGGGCCTAATAAAAGGTGGTGAATGATTGCCTGCATAAACTGGCTTATGTGTTACGTACAGTGCTAAATATCATCAGTGCAGGGTATTGTTTTTTTTTTGTTTTGTTTTTTTTTAATGCACAGCATGAGATGCAGTAGCTTAGTTGGGTCAGTGTATGTTTTGGTCATTCAATTTTGTTCAGAAAAGGAAATCGAAAATTTTTGTTTTCAAATTTAAAAACCAAAATTGAAATTCAAGGCATATTTATTGATCAGGGTGAAGAGGGGATAAAAAAAAAAAAAAAAACATTTTATTTTTAGATTTATTTTGGTTTCTAAAACCAAAAAACTGAAACACCAGAGGACAGAAGAAAAGAAAAAAAAGGTTTGTTTTTCATTACGGTGAGACCAGAAGTTGTTCTTTTCAAAATAAGAGCACATATATGAGGACGCTGCTGTTTTTCTGGTGCCAAAATATATAAATAATCTCTATATTTTTGCCGTACTCCCAAAACATTTTTGAAATGGCAAAACAAGGTTTGTCCTCTGCAGAAATCGCTACAAATATATTGCACATTATACATATATCAGTGAGTCAGATGAAACCATTTTCTGTGCAACATCTCCTCATGTCTTGCTGAAAAACTCCCACTCCCACTTTGATGCTATATTTTTGCAGCAATTTCTGCAGATGACAAGCCTCGTTTTGCCATAATTCATAAATTTTGGCACCAGAAAAACAGCAGTGTCCTCATATATATGCTTTTATCTTGAAAAAAAACAATGTCCTGTCTCTCTTAATCAAAAACAAACCTTTTTTTTGTTTTTGTCCTATGGTATTTCTGTTTTTTGGTTTAAGAAACAAAAATTAAAAATCAACCAATTTTTAAATGTTTCTTATTCCCCTTTTGACCCTGATGAAGAAATATGCCTTGACTTTCAAATTTAGTTTTTAAATTTTAAATTTTTTTGTTTTTCGATTTCCTTTTCTGAACAAAAAATGTAATGACCAAAACATACACTGACCTTGGTTGGCACTTAAAAAGTATTGTTAAATTATAGAACTATACTAGTTGAAACCCTGCTATTACAATTGAATTTTCCTATTGGCTAAAAATGGTGTTTTTTGTCATTTTGGTGGCTTTTTACATCACAAACCACCAATGTTGGCCTTGTTCCTTCTACATAAACTACTGTAGCACCAGTTGGCTCTGCAATATTGAATGTTGAGTAGTTAGTTAGCGTAGCATAGATTTTATAGTATAGACTGGGCGTGTCTTAACTGCCCAAGGAGCCCCGCCCATAATCAAGGCCTTTTTATTCATTTCCAGCTATAAAAACACATCAGCCAAAACTTTAGGATTTAGTTACTGTTTAAGACATTAATGTCATTGTAACAGATGCCACGAAACAGACTTTTTAGTTTGCATACTTAGTTTAGTTGTCAAATTGAACTTATTCAAAAGAGACAGAAAGAAAGTACAGATTATCAGACCACCCTCCTTTTTAGTATTCCGCATGCCAACGTCATGTTTATACACTACTCCCGTTTTGAGCATTGGGGTCAATGCACCAATCTCTGTTTTGTTAACTACAAACTGGGGCACATGGGAGATGAATGAGATGCACGACCACACTAGTTTAATCTTTTTCTACCTTGTAGTGTGCCTGTGTGATTAGGGTGAATGTTGTTGGGTTTTTTTTTCCATGAATGGCATTTCACATTTGACTTCCCTTTGAAAAATGTGCAACACTAGAACAATACAAGGGATTTGAATACATCAACCGAAATTAACTGCCAGTCAAATAGTTTCCCTCCTCTGCTTCTGTGGAAATGGTGTCATAATGTGCTTGAGGAAAATAATCAAAAATGAGCATGATCGTGGTACATTAAATAGATAAATGTTTTAGGGTTCCAACAAATCTGGAACCATTTCAATAAACTGCTACTTTTCAAGTAATCTTAATTTATTTTATGACTTTAATCATTCAAACAAAATACTATCTCTGTAGTATGTAGGATGTGGATGCATTATGGAGAGTGGATGCAGCAAAATCAATTGCATAAAAAAATACTATCAGAATATATTTTCTTGCCTTTCTGTCCTGTAATTGTATGTCATGTTTTATTCATCCGAGCTGATTATTTGAACCATATTATGTGAGAATCCACTATTGTGGGGCTGCCGTTGATCATCTTAAAACAAAGAAAAATGGTCCAAACATCTGCCCACCTCCGCATTTTTCTAAAATCTCAGACAAGTTCCCATCAACCAGGGCTTTATTAGTGTCTCATGTTACTGTATATCTTTCAAAGCTGATTTTAATGCATTAAATGAAGAGGAAAATGTCTCATCAGGCAACGGCAACAAGCATAAACTCAGTAAGGAAAGGTGAGTACCTGTATGCAACCCGTGCAGCAAGAGGAGAACCTGCAAACTCTTGACAATGTGCATGTGTTCACATTACATAGTATGGAAAGAATGAGTACGCAAGAAATATATACTATATTGGGACAATTTTGAAGTATGCACAGTGGGCACACTAGTCATACTCAACCGCCCCATGATGCATTGCGAATGGAACGTAAAATCGTCCTGGGACCGGCTTCACGCTAAAAGTCAAACATCCCCTTTTCAAATCAAAAGCATCTCTTCTTGTCTTCCATTAGTTCTTTTCAACCGTTTCGTAAATAGGGCTCTTGTTTTGAAGTAAACCGGATGTTTAGTCAGTAGCACAATGGGCGGGTCTCCGAAAATCTCAGAAATGTCGGCATAAAATGTGTTTTCCGCAAGTTTTGGTCACTTTCTCACTTGGAATGCTTTTTGAACTTTCAACGGAGATATTTAGCCTGTTTCCGTTTTTTTGGTCGTTGTAGGTTCGAAATGCATCTTGAGAAACTTGGAAGTGTACTTCAGTCGGAACGGTCATCATCCTAATCCTCCTAGCCATACTTATAGTATATAGTAGACAGTGTATACTCATTGAGTATGTAGTGCATAATATAGAGTATGTCATTTCAAACACAGCTTTAGAGTCCAAGCCAGTGCTTTAGCTAGCTAACCAGTGCTAACCATTCCAAAACTGCAACTGTAGCGTCACTATGAGCCATCTGTTAAAAATAAGGTGCAAATACAAAGTTAGAGTTACTTTATTTATGCATAAATACACTAATGTATATGTAAATACACTAATGTATATGTAAATACACTAATGTATATGTAAATACACTAATGTATATGTAAATACACTAATGTATATTGTACTGTGCATTTCAGTGCACAGGATTGATCCGGAGGTAACCACCATAGATCATAGCAGTGTTTCTCAAATGGGGGTACATGTACCCCTAGGGGTATATGACGGCATTACAGGGGGGTACTTGAGAGAGAGAGAAAGTAGAAAATTAACAAACAAAAGCATTAAAATATGTGATTTTATCATTTTTACTTTCAGTTAAAATGATTATTATAATAATATTTATAGACTTAGTCTTGATTAGAACATGAACTGAAAACATATCGGTCAGTCTTGGTCCCACATCAGGTGGGAGATGACTGGAAATGATAAAGACTATAGAAATAAATCTATTCGGGAGGACAAACTGTTTCATTTAACTTCTTTACAAAGTAAGATTCTTTAAAATGTCTGTTATCACTCATATCTGAGCAAAATGGGGGGAACTTGGATTTAGAAATAGGAGAAAGGGGGTACTTGGGCCAAAAAAGCTTGAGAACCACTGGTTTATGGCATTTAAAAAAATGTTGATAGTAAGGAGAAACCTAAGACAAAGCTTTAACTACTGTACATCTTTGTGCTACAGAAACTAGGCTAACCCACTGCACACCAAGTTACTTTCTTTGCTTTCTTTCATCTCTTGAGAAATGTGTAGAAAACCGGTTGTTTACCAAATGGTTGAGCTTAAATTGAGGGCTTTGCAGTGGGATATTTGGGTTTCCACAGAGGGCAGAAATGTTTCCCCCTGGTTTGAGTGGAACTATTGAGTCAGCCAGGCCCAGGCGCTTCATACTGGACTGTAATAAAAGCCCAGTGAAATGCACAGCTCACTCCTCGGGGGAATTTGCACAGTTTCAGCTAATATCCTGCACAGCACTGCAGCCAGGTGATGTGTGCATCTGTAAACATTGTAGTCACTGTCTGCTTCAAAGGAGACTAAATGGATTACTGAGGGATGCCACGGGAAATAGTACCACCCCAAAAAATAAGGGTAATTATAAACAAAACATTAAAGAATAAGAGGAAGTCTTGTCTCTTGTGATTCCTGTATATACATCCATTCCTTTCCATTCATTCTAACTGAGTGCTCTGTATTTCTCTGGCTTTTTCTTTAGTCAACATTGATCCAATCTTCCTTGACAGAAAGAATGAATGAGCTGTGTGTCATTTATTTATTTAAAAAAAAAAAAAAAAAACTCAGCTTTTTGCTCTAACAATTCTAAAGCCAGGTAGGACCCTGAGGGCTGTTGCCATGCCAACTGCTCACTGTAACATTTTCAACGCACTTATTTCCCCCCCCCCCATAATGTCAGAGATGGATGAGAGACTTTCTGCCAATGAACCTGTCAGTCAGCGGTGTTATCCACCCAACATTGGAAATATTTGTGTTTGGTTCCAGTTTAGAAGTGCATTACACGTGCTTTAATGCAAGTGGAGCTTATCGTGCATGCATGGTTGCTCGCAGAGTCTTTACCAACTACAAACAATTCATTTTTCCCTGTTTATTCATTAGCATAGCACAATGCTTGTTGTATTGTAATAGTAAAATAGGGAAAACAAGTGTTTTTATTGCTACTTCTGCCTCTAAACTAGCATCTTGTCACCGTAGCCTCATTATTTTTCTTTTAATAAAGAGGAACAAATATCAGTAGACTCCTACATCTTAAATGAACAAGTCAAGAAATCAAATAATGTCCTGTACCGTTATAGTCAGTTATAATAACTATTAATAAACACATAAATGTAATGTCCCATCCCAATCAGACAGCTATTAACGCACTGAAAACAGTGTTAATTTTGATTTAGTCAACATTTACTCATCAGGACTATTTCAGTTATAATCTTGTTTTAAGCAACTAAATGACATTAAGTAAGGAAGGAATTAAGTAAGTAAAATGTATTTGTATAGCGCGTCTCACAGACAATATATAGTCACAAAGTGCTTCACAGTAGTGAAATAAACAAAATAAATAAGTATAAGAGCATGTAATCAAGTAAATAGTATAACAAAACACAACCCTGGGTCAGGTTGGACTAAAATGCTGAATTATCATATATTATTATTATATACATTATTATAAATTAAGATTTTAGTTTATGTTTTGTTTATGTAGCTTTTAAATATTCAATTATCATTTATCGATCTGATAATATTAATGTTTGCAAATACACACAACGCGATTGGATTTTTGTCCCATGTGACGAAATTGTATTTTCGTTTTTTAATAGTCGATGAAAATACAAATATATTATGATATGGGGTTTTTTCTCATGTTTTTTTTTGGTCAGTCAGTTATTGTCATATAAAAAGATTTAGTCAAAGAAAACTATGACTCATATGTTTTAGTCGACAAAATTAACACTGACTGAGAAACAGCCAAACGTTTTTCACAATTTAGAACCACATTAGTTTCGTTAAAACTGATCAACGTACCTAAGATTAATGTCATAGAATCAGATTAATAAATGACTGAAAATATGTCCCCTAATAAATAATTGCTCCACTTAAACCACAGTGTGGCTATATATTAATATTATACACAGAGGCTAAACTGTGGTCATTGTTGCTTCACAAAGGCACTACTTGACTGTCAATTGGTGGAGAGGAGCTGTACAATGGATCAAAAACGATACAGCAATTATGCTATTAATATGCTATTATATGTTATAAGCGCAGTGAGACCAGTTATTTGAATATGTTGAATACTTCGCAATTATAAACAATTGTATGCTGTGTGTGTGGTGTTCGGTATTGTTGAAAAGTGTTCCAAGATAATAGATGTTAGGATCTTATAACATAAATCACTATGTCACAAATATGTTGCTGACATTTGGAATATTATTATTATAGAAATAGAAAAAATAGAAAAAAACACATACAAATGGAAAAAAATTATTTAGTAATGTTTGAATTACTAAGCATTAATTAACTGCTTATTAATGCATTATGGTATGTTAATAAATTATATGTATTATCATAATATTAATGCATTAACTTACCATAACATTATTAGACTGTTAATTAACATTATATAAGATTGCCAATTACATTATATAACATTTATCAATGCTTAGTAATGTTTGAATTACTAAGCATTAACTGTTTAATAATGCATTAACTGGTATGTTAATGTTAGCTAATACATAATAAATTAATAACTGGTATGTTAGTTAATACATATGATTATTATACCATTATTAAACTGTTAATTGATGTTTAATAATGCCTTAATGTTAATTAAGGGAGTTTTATTGTAAAGAGTTAGTGAATATTTTATAGTTATAGGCTTTATCTAGAACCCCGATATTAAATCTATATATATTTTATACTGTATACATATACTGTATATAAAATAAACAAAATTTTAATCAATGTACATACACCAATCTATATATACTGTATATAAAGCTATACTTGTATGTATAACACCTATGTGTTAAAACATGTATTATTTACAGTGTAGCTACGATTGTGATGTGTTCATAATAGCAAATAGATTCCAGTGCTAGTCACAGACCTGTTTCTGGAACATTCCATACCAACATAAGGTCTCGGAGGAATATTGGCATTGAATGAGGGCTTCTGAATGGGATCAGGTTAGATGAAACATGTCCTATCAGACAGTCCTCTTGACATTAGTGTTCTGAAGAACAAGACTCCAATTAAAGTGGTGCTGACACACACACACACACACAAAAACAAAAATGCAACTGAGCTGAACATCAAAGACAACAGCTTCAATCGCTTTCATGTCGAGCAGTGATGCAACAGGCAGCCTTTCAGTGCTCATCTCATTCCATCCAAACTGCCAGATCCCTGTCAGCCTTGGTTAAATGGAGCTTCGTGCTCAGACGCTGCACTTTCACCTTTACAGAGATGCTGGAGGAGAAAATGTTCCAGGGCCATATTTTCTATCACATAAAAAAACACTTGAGTTTTCTAATTCCTGCTGATGTATAGAAGCAGGAACACAAGGACATATATAGATTTTAGTGTGATAAAGATGAGAGCATCTCCTTCTGTTGGTCTACAGCAGTGCTTCTCAAAATCACTACGGGGGGTACTTGATAGAGGAAAATTAACAAATGAAAGCATTAAAAAAAGGGGGGGGGGGGGGCAGGTTATGTGTATGCTTCTGTCAGTCTTGCCCATTGAAGCTGTGGCTAAAATAGTAGCTTACCACCACTAAGTGTGGAGTGAAGGAATAATGCCTTAATCCTGTTAAGCGTGTCTATGATAAAATCCAATGCATTATTATTTTTAGTTAAAAATGATAATCACACTAAATATTACCAGCAACTCACAAAACGACAATAAAAACACAAAATAAAAGAAAAATATACTGAATATTAAAAAAAAAAAAAAAAAACAGACAACAAAATACACAAAATTACACCAAAAACACACTAGATGTTGGTTGAAATGTTCTAAATTAGAACGTGAGCTGAAAATACAAGTGTGAGTGTTGGTTCCACGTCAGGAGGGAGATGACAGTAAATGATTAAAAAAAAAAAAACTATAGAAATAAATCTATTCAGGAGGCACTAAATACTGTTTCATTCCACTTGTTTTCAAAATTAGATTCTATAAAATGTGTGTTATCACTAGGGATGTACCGATCCGATATCGGTCCGATATTAACCTGAAAACAAATATCGAATTCAAATTCCTGGATTCTCTGATTTTGTTTTCCCCCCACCCTGTAAAATAAACAATTGCCCACCTCCCCTACCTGCACAAAAAATTGTCACTTTAAAGATTTTAAATGCAAATATATATATATATATAAACGCTTTTATTCCTGTGTTTCATTGTCTTTATGTGCACTGCTCAGTGGGAGCCCTCCTGAATTTCATTTTACCTTTACAGGGCAATGACAATAAACGGCTATTCTATTTATATAATTGTAGAATACTGTAGATATTATGTTGATGATTAAAATGCATGTAACCAATTGGTTAATAATAAATGGGTCAGTTTTTCTCATACCTACTGTTGCTGACTATTGTTCTCTGAGTAACATCACTTGATCAAGCCTTTTCTAACATTCCACACTACAAAATAAGTAATAAAAGTATGCATGATTCATGCTGAAATCGGATCAATATCGGCCGATATGCAAGGTGGCAATAACGGTATCATATCGGAAATGAAAAAGCTGTATCGGGAGTCCCTATATTACTCATTCCATCATTACGCTCTATTATGTTTTTTCACACTATTCTGAGTAAAGTGGTACTTGGATTCAGAAGTAAGAGAAAAGGAACCACTGATCTAAAGCACTAAATAGTACAAGGAAAGAAAGAAAAAAGCCAGATTAAAGACTGCCAAAACTAATTTAATCCAACATGGGAGAATAGTATGTTCCCTGGATTCTAATCTAACCTCAGTGTAAATGTGTTTTTGAAGACCTTCCATCAAATAACACCTTTTAAGAATATTAGTATAGCAGTTGCTTTAATAGGTCATATGGTGAAACAAAACTAACCTAATTACATTTTTTATTTATGCCTATTCTGTTTATTCTATTCATGCATCGTAAGTTTCGTCTATGAAAACCTGTAAAAAGCCCTTGAATATAATTTATTAAAATGTATGTCCTGTTGATTTAAACAGGTTGCATGTTGGATTGTTCATGCACTTCATTTCAACAACCCTGGATAATAACATTCATACGAATGGGTATGAATTATGCATAAATTAGTTGGATGACCATCAAATTAACGTACCAGCACTCTTATGTACTTTAATCAAAAATAGTATTGTTAATTTTTTTTTTTTTTAATGTAGCCATGTACAAAAGACATTTACAACCAATAGGAATTTATCATTCATATTTCAGCGTTCACCTTCATATTTTTGAAGCAGCTGTAACAAAAATCGTGACTGAAAGATACAAATATCAAACTTTGTTTTATAATAATGAAAAATAATGTCCGCTTGGTATAAAAGACTCAGTGACTATTTCAGAGTAATCGAGAAACTTGATCCAAAAAAGTGAATGTGCTGCCATCTAGTGACTTAGAAGATATATTGTACTCTTACAAAGAAAGTAAAGAAAAATGTTAACCTGAGAAAAAAAAACTTTTAATAAACTCCTTTACTTGGTGCATCACCTACAGCTTAGACCAAATGTGTTAAACTCAGTTAAAAAAAAAAAAAAGAATCTCTAGCCCAAATAGTTAACACCAACTTTGGCCAATTAATACTAATGGACGATTATTTTTTATTTATTTTTAATTTAGCTTTTTATGTCAGTGTACTCATTCCCCAACATGACACAAATTACTCACATGCACGTTTTGAAACAAAATCGTGGGATTTAAATGCAATTTTCAGTCTGAAAACAGGTGACGCGTTTGGTAAATGTACCAAACAGAACAATTTGTCAAATCTCGCTCATAATCCATCACTATAGTCACATGGCTGCGAGGGATTTTGTGCAAAACTTGAGGGTGATGGTAATTAAAGGTTTCACAATCACCAAAAGGCAAAACAAAATCAATCCAATTTCCATGTTTTTCTTCCATTAAATATGGCTTCAAGCCAGCGTTGTTTGCCTTACACATACTAAAACCTTGCATATGATTCTTCATAACATCTTATGGTGTTTTTTCAATTACTTTTAATCAGGCTGAAATCTACATTGGATGCATTGATGGGAAATCCCTGCTTCTGTAGTGTCATTTAAAGCATATAAAACAAAATTAATAACAGCAGTTGACGTAATTAAGTATTTAACATGTCTGACACAATATAGCAAAACTTAATAGCAAGTGAAATAAAAGTAAAAGACTGTAAAAAATGAAATTTTGGTGATCCAATGAGGAAAAACACAAAAATACATGTACAATGAAATGGAATAGACATTTTTAAGCAAAGAATATGAGGTTGAAAAATAAATCAAAATGAGCATCCACAGCAGATATACATGAAAAAGCACACAGACCACCATATCTGGACAAAACATCATTTATTAGCAGAACTGAATAATCCCATCTTTACTGCCTTCATGTGATCGCTTGAGCCATGGACATGGGAGACATCTAGTCAAGCTATAAAAAAAAAAAAGTAGTTTTATTAGAATAAATGTACAGTACAATTTCTTTTAAAAACATGAACTGTGAAATAAAGAAAAGTCAATGATTTTAGACATTAAAAAGCAACATTAACCTTCATCCTTTGCTCTGACAACCCCACACACACACAAGACCCAAAAAAAAAAACAAGACTTGTTTTGGTTACAAGTTATCCAGTTATAAAAATAAATAGGTTTTTATACAACTCGTTTTAATTTTGGCAATTTTCCATTAATAAATGTATACATTTAAATATGGAGCCATGGTTTACACATTTATTTATAATAAGTTAAAAGTATATTTTTAAAAATGTCATCCAATTTGCTTTGTTTAACCTCTAATTTACTTTTTCATATAGAGTTTTTGTATTTTTTATTTAGTTCTGGAATGTCAATGTTGTGTGTTGCATTTTGGTTAGTCTTTGTGTGCGTGTGTGAATATTTATATATATATATATATATATATATATATATATATATATATATATATATATATATATATATAATGTTAGTGATAAAATGATGAGTTGTGCTGTAGTTTACCTTGACAAAGCCGATGTCCTTAGCGTATTGCCTGAAGCACTGGCGGCACATGTTCAGCCCGTATTTACGGATCAATCCATGTCGGTTTGAACAGACTCGGCTATAACAAAATAAATAAATAAAACAGATTACACAAGTTTTACGAGAGCTTTGAAAACGAGACAAACAAGAATTCACTAGCTGGCAACCGCTCGGACATGTCTCATCATCGTCACACTTTCAAACTCTCACTGTTTCACATTGAACATATCCCAGAACACTCCTAAAAACACAGTTCAGTAGTCATCTGCATTGCAACGTAAGACGCCATAGCTTTCTTGGACATACTGAATTAAAGTCGTGTAACTCAGGGAATCAACAGCCACATCCTCCGCCGCCGCCATATTGGCTCGAGTCGGCGCCCATGCGGTGCAAGCGTTAGAAAAACCACCGCGAAACCACCGACTACATCTACCAAAAGAACGGCCACAAAGTGACATCTTTGTTATATTTGACCAGATTAAGCGGTACTGACCAGGAGCGGGATCCCTGGCCGAACTTTCTGGGGTGACTCCAGTAGAGCTGCTGGTGGCCCATCTTGTCTCTTTTCGGTCGAGCGTCGGAAAGAAAGAGGGAGGCCGCGCATGCGCAAATGAGGTTTTCCGTTGTGCTTCCGGGTTCAATCAGTTATTGAGCGCCACGTAGAGGAAGCGTGGGGTATTGCGGCTTTGGTTGTGTTTAAAGCGGTCGTAGCCTACTTTGTATTTATAATATCAGCTAAAAAAATGTAAAAAAATGAAACCCATTAACCAAGACGAAAACAAGACAAATGAAATAATCAGTCGTTATACTGCTCGCAATTTGCCAGATGTGTGCCTATATTTTGTTGAATTATGTTTAATGTTTTATTAGCACACATAGAAAATGCACAATAAAAAAAGCATGGTGAAAAAAAAGAAAATAGATATATATATAGACTTTATTGAGTAATGGTTTAACAACACACATTTACTCATGAATTATATGTTTTATATTAAAGATAACTAATAAAAATTTCGTTAAATGTTTGTGAAAGGAGTGCTGAGAATATATTTCTCTGCAAATTAATAATTTAACTGATATTGTCTAGAATTAATTGTCTATCGATTTCTTTCTTTCAATGACTGCTTTTTATCTCTACATCTGTTAACAGATAATGATTATTATTTTTATTATAATAGATAGATAGATAGATAGATAGATAGATAGATAGATAGATAGATAGATAGATAGATAGATAGATAGATAGAAAATAATGCTATTGAACAAGTACAAATACAAACAAAAAGGCACTTTTTACATTTCTACAGATTATAGACAAAGCTGAACGACTATGGAGGACCAAACCTGCCCAAAGTATAAATATATAAATAAATAAATGTACAAATAAATATTGGAATTAATAAATAAAATAATTAATACATAAATAAATGCGTGAATAAATGAATAAAAACTGGTGAATAAATGGAACAAAAATAATCAAATGTCTTAACATTATTTCTACATTTATGTATTTCCACATTTATTTATTCATACATGTATTTATTTCTTCTTTCATTTATTTCAACATTTATTTATTTATTTATTTATTTATACTTTGGGCAGGTTTGGTCCTCCATAGAAGACAACACAAAAAGGGAAAAACATGCACTTACAATAAAACAACAAACTGATCTAATAAAAAAAATATATAAAGTTTTTCATAAATGAAACAAGTCTAGAGGCATTTCTATGGAGGTAGATTTGTGTCTTTATTATTCAATCAATAAAAAATAAAAAAAAAACAATTTCAATACAAAAAAAATCACTTCAATAAAAAAAACCCTTTTCAATCAAAGAAAAAAAAGACTGGCTGAATGGATTACACAACACAATAAGCACAATATACACAACTATAACATCACATCTCACTCACTTTAAAGCAGTCTCTTCTTCCCCATCATTTTCCATTTGATTAAAGTCTTTACACTGGCTCCCAGTCAGCCTTAGAGTAGACTTTAAAGTTCTGCTGCTGGTGTATAAATCTGTGAATGGGTTTGGTCCAGAATACATCACTGACATGTTAGTCAGGTATGAACCCAGCAGATCTGACAGATCTATGGATACAGGTCAGATAGTGGAGCCCAGAGTTCACAGTAAAAATGGTGATGCTGCTTTTAGTTGTTATGCTGCAAAAAAAAAAAGTGGAACAAACTGCCAGCAGAGCTGAAGTCAGCATCCAATGTGAACAATTTTAAATCATAGTAAAAGGCACTTTTTTTTCCTACTGCATATAATTTGAGAGGGAGATTTTTGGTCATGTTGTTGTTGATATTTGTTGATGATTTTAAATGTTTTTAATGATGATTTTAAATGTTTTGTTGCCGATTTTAATGTTCTTATTGATTTTAAGCTGTTGTCTGTTGCACGTTTTGATCATGTAAAGCACATTGAGTTGCCTTGTGTATGAAATGCGCTATACAAATAAATCTACCCTTCCTTACCATTTCCTATCCTGACTCCCTTTTCCCTGTTCCTTTCCCCCTCACCTCGGTGTAACGCTGCCCTCTCTTTTTATATCGAAACAACAACGATAGAGAGGAGAAGGAATAAAAAAAAGACAACACTGACTACAGATGAGTATAAATCCTACACAAAATAGGACAAAAAAAAATTGTGTTCAGAACAACCTAAGAATGTTTGACCAGAGAGACAAGCTTTGATGTAAATTTTCTGTGTTCAAAACAGGGGACGGGACTCAGATAAACAAACTGCTTCTCTCGTCTCCTTTTTTGGCATGTACAAAAAAAAAAAAAGTGAATGTAACTATGTTGGAAATAAGCTGAATAAATATATAAATAAATAAATAAATAAATAAATATCCTCCCTATAGTAAAGTGTTTCTTACCCTTCCTTAGGGAGGGCTGGTGATCGTTACAATTATGCAATAAAATAAATTATTTTATTTAAATACGATTAAAAAAACTTGCATTGCTGTCTATAAAAGATTGCACTTCTTGCAGCGTTAACCTTTGATAGCATGTGCAGACAAAAAAAGTGTTCAAATGCAAAAAAAACCCAAACAATTGCGTTTTTTGTTTTGTTTTGTTTGTTTTTTTTATTAATAATAATAGTAATAATTGTTATTATTATTATTATTATTATTATTATTATTATTATTATTATTATTGTAAATATTTTTTTGCTTAAAATAATATTTTTAGTATTTGGGACATATTATGCATTTGTACACTTGGTTCTTTGATTGAACAATATGTATTTATTTATTTATTTATCTTTTTATTGTAAAGTTGTTGTTTATTTATTATTATTATTGAATAATAAAGACATACATCTATTTCCATACATTTCTGCCATGAAGAAGAGATAGATATATAGAGAGTTGCTAAATAGTTTGTGCTCCTTCCTCCAGTGGGTAAAATTAGACTTGGATTTAAAGCAACGACATTTATGAGATAGACAGAAACATCCTCCTATTATTTAGGACACAGTAAATGGCTGAGTGGTGTCCATTACAATGAAGTAGGTTATGAGCTCAGATAGAGCCCTTAGCTGTGGGCAGGGCTCTGGTAATGAATATGATGATCTAATTCCAGTAGAATAGAACTGAGCCTGTGTTCATATGGTGTCTCTGGTGCCGCCCTATGGACCAGTGCATTGTGGGACAGCAGCAGACAGCGGTTGTTCCGTATTTTGTGAACCGTTTTTTTTTTAGCTAAAGGCACATAGCTGTGTGTGCGTGCGGTGGAAAATGAGAATGGAACCCCCCCGGACACATGCTTGTCTCCGAACGGACCGAACGGCTGCTCCGGTGTGAGGTAACCGCCTCCAATGCGCTTCTTTAAGCCAAATGTCGTTTTTTAAAGGTTTGGGTCCGGACGGGAAGGAGCTAGCGGAGGCTAGTTTAGTTAGCATGGTCTGGGTGTTTGCTGTCATGATGGAGCGATATGATACAGAGACCGTTAGTGTTGTGTTTGGCCCCAGTTTTGGTAAGAATTAGATCAACAATGTCTGCTGCTAATGTATATTAAAAAAGCTGCTTTAAACAAGACTGGAGAGCTATGGCTCTTTAGAGGAAACCGCACTATTAATACAGGAACATGATAAAAAAGCAATAGAGGAATCCATTGATAGGAGCTAAATCATTTTAACCAGAGCTTTCACTGCCAATATGTAATATATAATATGCTCTTTTCTCTTTTGTGTGTCACTGAAAAACACACTTCATATAATACATAGTGTTGCAGTCTGTTACAACTCCCCATTTATCTGACATATGGGGGTAGATTTGTGTCTTTATTATTCAATCTTTAAAAAAAAAAGTTTATTTCAATCAAAAATAAATATTTTAAATCAAAGTGAAAAAAAGTGTTCAAATGCAACAAAAAAAAAAATTGAGACCCAAATAAATGCATTTGAACACTTTAGTTTGAAAAAGCAGGGTTCCCGCAGATCCTTAAAAAGCATTCAATTCATGAATCTAAAAATAAGGCCTTAATTGTCATTGAAATCTTTAAATAATAATTACATTTGAACACATAAGTATGATTTTAGGATTGTAATTAGTTTCACATTTCAAAATAAATGGTAACATTTGTTGTTGTTTTTTAATGTATAATTTACTGTAACATTGCTTAATCACGTCAGTGGAACTAACTACAAAACAGTTACAGCGGAACATTCAACAACATGGAGAAATGTAAATTTAACAAAAATTGCCTTTGCAATGAATATTTTTGTATTTCAGCTTTATTGGCCATGTAATGTATGTTATACACACAAGGAATTTGACTTGGTGAACTTGGTAAAGTTGATTGTGGTATTTTTGTTGTTTTATAGATTTCTGGCTATATTTGTAATCATTTTGTGTTTGGTTTTTTTTGTTTGTTTTTTTTTTTTTTCAAAGAGTGATTGTTATTATTTTAATCTGTTTTATTTGTGTATTTTACTGTCATTTTGTGTATTTTTGTGTATTTACTTTGGGGGCCGTAATTGATGTAAGGTTTTTTTTTTTTTTTTTTTCATTTTGCCCACGGTAACAATATTATCACGATACAGCAATTCTGCGATAATCAGTATATCGTGGGAAAATTCTAAATTTATTGACTGTACTGAACAGGAATTACAAAACATTGTCATTCAAGTGTATACAGTATACAGCACAGTGGCTCTTCTTAACACACACTGACCACAACTAGTCACATGTCCTTGTGTTATTTTTTAAGTCTTTAAGGTAAACTGATACAAAATAATGCTTCACCAAAATATTGTTAATGTTGTTTGTGCAAACTTATTTTAACTAAACAAAATAAATGCAGAAAATATTCATGTCAGTGCTAGTATTAACTTCTCTGTAAACATGGACACATCCATCCAGCTTTACCCTGGCATCGATGGTCTCGTCCACAACAACACGCAACTTTTTCCCACAGATCTTCTCTATCTCTGATGAGATGTTGATCAAACACTCTGAGCAGGTGAAGCTAATTAAAACTGATCATGTTTTCACGGAGCGATGCTGCACTTGACGAGAAATGGACAGAGTTTCACAGGCACAGCAAGGTTAAGCGGGCACTGGTCGGCTCTGTATGTAGGAGTCAGAGATGATTTGTGTAGTTTATTGGCAGTTTAGATGGTGTTTTGGGTGGTTTAGGCAGTGTCTAATGCAGCCAGAACGAGAGGGGGTTGGGCGGTGCACCGAATAAGCGACTTTGTCCATTTCCGCATTTAACCGTTTTTATTGGTTAATTCCGTTATTCCGTTCGCGATTCCGTTAACGTGGATTTTATAGGGCCCTAGGGTCCCAACTCCCAACTATGATATGTAGTCACTTCACTATATCTCAATTAATGGGCATTTCCTTTTGCTCGCAGATTAGTAGTGCATAAGGTATAGATTTTGAAAACAAAATGTCACACCAACCAACAAGTGCCATCATGATAGAAGATATGAAATGATAATCACTACACTTGTTAGTTTTTTAAATGTCATGGTATTTCTGTTTCTATCTACAGTATGTGGTTTCTTGCATACATTTTATCCTCTTTGCCCAATTGCAGCTTTAACTTTGTCAGATGCCGTACGTAAATAAAATACATCCCCAAGGCTAAAGCAAACCCTCAAAAGAATTTTGTACTGTGAATAACACATTTAAAATAGAATAATTGAAGTTGGTATTTCTACCATTGGCTGGCCTTAGTGTTAGCTCTGAGCACAAATTGTGAACAGGGTTTTTTTTTTTTTTTTTTGACACAACTTTCTAACTCAAGGCCAAATCAGAGGTTGCTAAGCGTTGTGTCACCTTAGATAAGAAGTAATAGAGTTTATATTTCAAGATAGATATTTGAAGTAAGGTTTAAAAGAAAACAATCAGGGTTTTAGTGTTATATAATACTATTACCTATGGGATTAGCTTCCACAATATCTGATTATTTCAATATTTTGATAGAACAATTTCCTGTGACCTTACTCCGCAGTATTATTTTCGGGACTGGAGCTAATAGCTATTGAAACAATGAGCCTGTTTTTTGACTGATTGATTTTTATATCAAACATCAACACAATATATATACCATAACGAAAAATTTAAAAACAATTTTTAAAAAATCAAAAGGGAAATAAACAGATGACCAAATCCTGCAAATGTAGCTCGATAAATGTTCGAAAAGGAGGAGGAAGTATAATTTATAAACATATATAATCCTACTCTTTTTAATATAATAATAATAATAATCACGGGTTTCGCCTTTATTGGTCATATGTTGTTTCATATATGAAATTTGTCCTCTGCATTTTAACCCATCCATGAGGAGCAGCACTATATGCAATCTACTCATCTAATGGCTCCTTTAATAAATGACTACATTATATTGAATACATATGTGAACCTAATATTTAATATAAAATGGGTGAATATTTAATTCACCTACAACTTTTCTTTACATTTTTATTCACATAATAATATACACGTCTTCATACTGAGGAAATTGACATTTCACCTATAATTCATTGTAATATATCTACAGTATATACAGTATATTTAATTCCTATAGATTTCTATACATGCCACCTATAATTCATCCATCTATTCATATATATATACATACATTACATATGTAACATTTAACAGCTTTTTCAATTTTTTTGTATTTCTGTTAAATTTTTGAAAAGCTACATATCTAAAGATAAAGATGAACTTGATGAATTTTTAAATTATCTTTGAAAAGTCAATAATAAAAAAGTGTTTAACTTGGCGACTGTGGGGATTTAGCCCATCAGTACAAAAAAAGGCTCTTAGTGCAAACTCACCATGCAACTGATTTTAAAATGTATGTTCATTAGCGTGCTGCAATAAAAAGCTAATTCATTTTCTTCCTTTTTCAGGAGATTCATGCACTCTCTTCGCTGCATCTTCCCTGCAACCATTATGCCTTATGGAATATTTGTCTGCCAATGATGTTCCAACAAGTTCTTTGTTTACAACAGCAGTTCGTTTTGCCAACAAGTAGCCTGACAATAGTTTATATTTGATCAAGCGTTTTTCAGCTTTTGCACCCGCTGTGTTTTGAAAGCTTTTTGCAATTAATTTCTCGTGCTTTGTAAAAAAAAAAAAAAAAAAAAAAAGTCCGACCCTCTATCATGAGATTCCGGATTTACAAGAGGAAGGTGGTGATACTGACTGTGGTGGTCGTTGTTTGTGGCCTCGCTTTTTGGAGCAGCGGAAGGCAGAAGAAAAACAACACGGGGTCGTTCCCCAAGGAAGTGGAGGCAGCGAAAAGGAGCAGCAGCATTAGCGGCAGCGCCAGCAGTATTGTCAACAATCATATGCATGTACCACAGGCCACCCCAGCAGCCAGTCGGGTGCCTGTTCCACCACCTTTTATACACACAAACGACACACAGCAGGAAAGGGCTCAGGAGAAACCCAAAATACTCAAGCCAGAGGTAGATAACACCACTTTGGTCTACCGGGGCATTGTCTTCCAGCTGAACTTTGACCAGACAATAAGACATGAAGAAAGGTTTAAAACAGCACGACAGAAGGATGATCTGGTCGTTGTGGTTCAGGTTCACAACCGTCCAGATTATCTAAAGCTATTGGTCGATAGTTTACGAAAGGCCAGAGGTGTGGACGGCATACTCTTGATATTCAGTCACGATTACTGGTCCCCTGAGATCAATAAAGTGGTGGCATCCATTGACTTCTGTCAAGTCCTTCAGATATTTTTCCCCTTCAGCATCCAACTGTACCCCCAGGAGTTCCCTGGAAACGACCCAAAGGACTGCCCCCGAGACATTCCCAAAAAAGAGGCCTTAAAGCTGGGTTGTATTAATGCAGAGTACCCTGATTCTTTTGGCCACTACCGTGAGGCCAAGTTCTCTCAGACCAAGCACCACTGGTGGTGGAAGCTCCACTTTGTATGGGAGCGAGTGAAAGTTCTCAAGGACCACAAAGGACTGGTTCTACTTATCGAGGAGGACCACTACATGTCCCCGGACTTCATTCACCTCCTAAAGCTGATGACGGCGCTGAAACGAGAGCAGTGCAACGACTGCGACATCCTTTCGTTGGGGAGCTACAGCCACATTGGTTACTCCAGTAAAGCAAATAAGGTGGAGGTGAAGGCCTGGAAGTCCACCGAGCACAACATGGGCATGGCACTGAGCAGAGAGACCTACCAGAAGCTGATCCAGTGCACGGACACGTTCTGCACATACGACGACTACAACTGGGACTGGTCTCTGCAACACCTAACCGTCACCTGCCTGCCCTCTTATTGGAAGGTCATGGTGAGCGAAGCGCCGCGGATTTTTCACGCCGGAGACTGTGGCATGCACCATAAGAAGGCTTCCTGCATGCCCATGAGCCAAAAAACCAAGATAGAGAACATCCTACAGAGCAGCGGGAACCAGCTGTACCCGAAAAACCTTCTGATAACAAAGAGACTGCCAGCAAACGGAGCCGGAGGAGTGGCTCCGCACGTGAAAAACGGAGGCTGGGGAGATATCAGGGACCATGAACTTTGCAAGAGTTATGTTCGATTGCAGTGACCTTAATTGCTACAAATATATATATATATAAATCTGTCCTTTTGCATCCTATGTTAAAAAAAAAAGTAATACTTTATGGACTATTCTTCATATTGCTTGTTTTATCGGATTGTTCCAAATAAAGGTGATTGTTGAATTTTTTGGTGTTTTTGACAAACCTTTTATTATGAATTCGTTATTATTTGGAGTTCAAGAAAAGGGATGAAAAATGTTCTTCTGATTAATGTTGCGTTTTCAACTTTTACTACAGTTACATCTGCAAAATGGAGAAAAATAGAAACCCACTATAAACGTGATTAGTACAGAAAGGCTATGGTGCTAAACAGGGGCTTGCATTGCCATGAATCTGACAATACAATACAATTCACGATATGCATGTCACGATATGATATATTCCGATACTAAACAATACGATATACATCGCAATATCAATAATTACAATATTACGTAACGTTTTGTACCTTTACAAGTCCAAAATGGTATGAAATACAATTTATTTCATTGTTTTTAAACTTGCAAGAACAAGGAAATGGTAACTAACTGTATTTCAGGTACCAATATCAAAAACTAGTGGTATTTTTAACGAACTTTCAAGTTACTTTTCTCAAAAAAGTTTAACTTTTGCTTCTACAACAGATTCTGATTCTGTTAAGTTCTCAAATTCTTTTTTTTAAACAGAAGCATGTTTTAGAAAATAAAGTGCAATCAACTTTCTAACTAAAATGCATTGAGGAATGAGGTAGTTTAACAAGGTTTTATGTAGTTCACTGCCAACTAGTGACCAGGTGTTTATGTGCTATGCATATGTTAGCGCAATGAAATGAAAAGAAAGGATTTGGACATTTTTTTTGAAACAATACAATAATCGCACGGCACAATATCACAATATATCGCCGAATCCATTTTTTCTTACACCATTAGAGCTAAAACATCTCAATGCTTCCTAACACGTAGAAGGTTCTTAGTTAGGAAAAGTGTGGGCAAGCGTTTTCCAGGGTAGTCCTAATAACAGGAGTTGAATCTGGATGTTGCAGTCCTACTGTGCACACATCATTAATCTGAAGATATTTATATCCTCTAAATTTGCTGAGATCAAAGATCCATCGAGACACCTTGCTCCATTTAAGTAAATTCCCACTTCACTTCCAACAGGTTTCTACCACACACACACCAGAAGCCTTTCTTTTACTGAAACTGCAGGATTTTTGTTTCTGTGAACCACATGAAAAATAGCTGACATTTATAAAATATAAGCATTGCAATGCACGCTAGCTGCATGAAAAAAAAAAAAAAAAAGCATTCAGCACATTGTTGTATCTGCTGCATCTGCACATAATCATTATTTACCTGTAGAGATTCAACATCGATGCTGCTTTCTTTGTGTTACAAACTCATTACACGAGTTGATTCCCCATCTGACTATCGACAGTGTTTCTCTGCGGCGTGCATGCTGTAGCAGCAATAGAGGCCTCTGTAAAGCTGCATTGATCCCCCACCCACTCACCCACCCCCCCACCCCTTGGGCTCCTCTGGCAATGCTTTAACAATCAGTTCTGCACACTGCTCAAAATCTGGAATAAGTTATTGCTGACTGAACTCTCCAGGTACATCATGCTGCATCTTGCTTTCCATTCTCCTCTTGGCATTTCTCTTTAAAAAGAGACTTCATGAAATAAATAGTTTTTTTTTTCAAAGTCACATATTGACTGCCTGGATAGATATGTAGAAGACAGAAAAAGACCTAACAATGGCTGTTGTTATGTATTCTCTGCTGGTAGGCAGCCAGAACTAATCATGAAAGTGTGAACCGAGAATCCCAATATGGTGTGAAGACACAATTATTGGACTGCTTTGTTGAGGTCATGTGACTTACAAATTGTGCAGCAGCTCCCTTGATATGAGCTCAATAATAGAGCTTTCTTCTCTCGAGGGAAACAGCTCAGAATAACATGGTGGAAGTAACTGATTACTAGTACTCACGTTACTGCAACTGAGTTGCTTTTATGAGTACTTGTACTTTTTTGGAGTGTATTTCAAAATCAGTAATTTTACTTGTACTTAAGGACATTTTAAAAGGAGTAAAGTCATTCATTACATTTCTACACCCAACCATTACTGAGTAAATTATTTATTCATTTATTTATTTATTTATTTTTGAAAAATAAAAAGCGTTCAACCGTCCATTGTACATATTTTTTACACTTTTTCATTTTTATTTTTTATTTAAATAATACAAATTTACAACAAGTGAGAAGTGTACACTAAAGATACAGAAAGGGGATAAGCACACAATAATTATACATACAGAATTGAAAGAAAAATAATAATAATAGTAATAGGGGTAAATCAGTCATCATTTCACTTCAAAAATACTGTTGTATCTTTTCATGGTTTTGATGCTTTTTTTGATATATTATTTAAATATTAAATATTAAAACTTATATTTTCATTGATTAGGAAGCCTAACAATGTAACCAATAGATAGGACATAAATTAGATGATACAGTATTTGTTTTTAGTGTATTTTACAGCTGATTTCGGACCAGTTATCATAAGAGATGCTAACAGAAAGCTAACACAAGAGGAAGGTTAACTTTTATTAGGTTGTTTATTTCAGGCTCAGTAATTGTGATTAAATGTAATTGAACTTCAATAATTGAGAATGTAATTGACTTTCTAAGGATAAAAAAATAATTGTAATTGGGAAAAAATGCTGGTAACTTTAATCGTAATGAAATTGTAATTGACCGCCCCAACCCTGGGCCAAACTGTTTTTAACTTCCCCTAAAAGCCTCAGAGAACAAACACTCCATTATTCCAATGAATAGATGAGTTTTTAGGTTTGGCAACATGGACGCAAACTCTAAATGTTCATCTTGGCAGCCACATTGACTAAGTGAGTGGATTTATTATCATTTCATTTTTCAAGGTGAATAGTTGGCATTGCACAGCCTGCACATTACTCACCTTTATTCTATTCTATACATGGATGCCTTCCTATGTCCTTCGCTGTTCTTTGTACACTGTAATGATTAAAAAAAAAAAAAAAAGAGTTTCTCAGTGAATTTAATGGGTTAGAGACTGTGTTACATAAGTTTAAGGTGAACCTTTAAAAAGAAGAATTATAGCCTTCAGTGCAGCACTTGTGCTTTTTACAAGTCACCACGTGTTGGAGTCAATAGAAACCGACAAAACACTGCAGATATAAATGATCCCAGGAGCACACACATTCCTTTTACTACTTTCAAATGCAGGTTAAAACAACGTATTGGACTATTAGGAAAGAAAAGTAAAGTAAAATGTGTGTGTTTATAGGGCAGACAGGCAATCGGCGGCCCTCGGTCTAATTCTGAATTCTGTGCGGCCCCCCCAAGACAAATCCACCAAAAATTGTGATTCAAAAAATTGGAATTAATTTGAAGCCCAACTCAATACACAAAATAACTTAGAAAACAACAGCAAAAAAAATACACGAAGCAAGAACAACAAAAAAATATCCCAAAAATACACAAAAAGACTCCTAATACACACAACAACCACCTAAAATCACAAACAACAACACACATACAAAATGACGCCAAAGAAAAACACACACAACAATAACAATTACACAAAATGACAGTAAAAATGACAAAAATACTGAAAAAAAAATCCCCAAAAGGCACAGATTGACAATAAACAAAATGCAAATATGACGCTCAAGAAATAACAAAAATAAATTAAAATGAATTCCCAAAATGACAGATGAATACACAAGATGACTAAAAACTCGTAAAAAATACACAAAAGACAACAAACAATGACGAAAATAAATGCTCAGATTGGTCGTTATTCTTTATATAATATGGCATGAACGTTAATAATGTGGCCCTCGGATCAGACAATCACATTTTTGTGGCCCCGCTGTGATAACAGTGGAGATAACTTTAAACAATCCATAAAAATCATTGTCAATCCATGTTCTATATCCATTTTCTCTCTGACATTGAACATTCTCTGCATTCTCCAGACCTTCTGTAAGTCTATATTAATCATTTATAGATGCAGCTATAGGTGACTCAGGTGGTATAAACATTCTGTACATGTGGTTAAAGGAATTCTATCACTTAAAGGCATACTCAACCCAAACTACAGACAGTTAAAGTGAGCGATGCAATAAAAAGCATTTTTAACGCACGCTTGTCGAGATCAATATGCACAAATTGTGATGTATTGATTACTCAAGGAAGTGTTCCATTCATGTATCTCCAACTGGTTTGAATAAGTTAAAGCCATCCGATGCTTCTGATCACATGGACTTACCTATTATAAGGTGTTCAGCTGCTACTGTATCTATCTATAGACTCTCTGTAGGAGCAGAAATACAGAAAGTATTCCCTAATGTGACAAGAACATAATGTGTTAATGCAGATTGGCTAAAATTTAATAAAAAATGAGGGATATTGTATGTCAGGCATTAGCAACTGGCAGCCTGGGGGCCAAATGTGGCCCTCAGTTTATTTCTGTGCGGCCCCCAAATTTAAAGCATAGAATGACTCCAAAAACACACAACATAAGAGAAAGATATACAACATGACAACAAAAATGACAAAAAATATCAGATATGTGGCCCTTGGATCAGATGCAATCACATTTTTGTGGCCCCCACATTATGGAGGTAGATTTGTGTCTTTATTATTCAGTAAAAAAAGTAAATAAAAAAAAAAACTCACTTCAATTAGAAAACATTTTTTTCAATCAAAGAAAAAAGTGTTCAAATGTAAAATAAAAAATTGAGACCCAAATACTTGCATTTGAACCCTTTTATTCTTTAATTAAAAATGTTTTTTTTTGTTTTTTTTTTTTTTTGATTGAAGTCACGTTTTTTTAAAAAAAAATTTTAATCATTTTTTTTATTTTTATTTTTTTATTGAATAATAAAGACACAAATCTACCTCATACCACATCCCTGTGTCATGGTGAAAACTTGATTTAAATGACTCCAAAGACTTTTCTTACATGACATAGCAGTTTTATTACTGATCTTTAGACTAATTATCTAAAGTAAAGTAATGTGATAGGTTGCTTCTCAGACCAAAAGGTGACATAATGAGAAGGTTCATGGGTGGTAGAATCAGCAGTGGAAACAGTGAGGACCTCTTTCAAATGTCTCACTTAGCAACGATCCTGACTGATAACCAGGGCCGGCCTTCCAACAGGCAACACAGGTGGTCGCCAAATTGCACACATTTTTTAAATAATGATTTAAAAAGGTATAATAAACAATCACTGTGCATGTTTTCTCTTCATTCAATATTAATAATAAAAATCTGTAACTATACCTGCTTATCTTCTGCCCATATTTACATTTGTTTTATTTTAATTATTGTTCTATTCTATATAATTCTATTGTGATGTTTGCGCATTGTGTTCTTTGGTTGTAAGATTTGTGTTACTGACTAGTAAAACCAAACAGGAAAGTAGAAATGTCCTTGTACTGAAACTTTTATAACTTATTTTAACTTTTGATTGCACTGTTTGGGATTGCTTTTGGATTATATTGTATTATAGCGCATTATTCTACATTTTAAGATAGGTTGTATTTTTTTTTATTTCAATGGTTTTGTTGTGTCGCTGAATTGCATTATTTTGTCTTGATATTTAAAATTAAATAATAATGCGCATGCACTGCATATAGACTTGGAAAAAAACAGCAACTTTATCTGTTGATATTCATTCATGGGGGGGCGGGGTCAAAGTCCACTCTTGCCTAGGGCACGGAATGACCTAAAGCTGGCCCTGCTAATAACTTATACATTAATGTTAGCAGCTCAGGATGAAGATCAGGCTGTCAATCATAAAGTCGACACCTTGAAAGAATGATCGAACCAATCCAGAATGGATTGGCCTTCCCCCACTTCACCCATAAGCTGTGGATTCCATGTCTTAGAGTGCTTGTGTTTCTTCTAATAGTCACTCATAAATAATGGAAGATCAGTTTTATCCCACTCTTGGAATATTAAATATATATGAAGTGATAAGGTGAAGTGGAATGAATGCATTTGTAAAGCAATGAGACAGGTTGACAGTGTGATTCTCTAGCTTTGATCAAGTGATGGTGATTCTCCTACATTTAATGAATCCCAACCAAGCCTGTCTCTGCAACACTGCTGCCTGCTGGTCTGATTAAACACCAGCAGAATGCAACTGGGAATTTATTTCCAACACACAATTAAGTCTAATGGTCCAATGGTGGCAGAACATCAATTGTCTCCTTGAATCTGACAAATGTCGAACCCAAAGACAGCAACATTGGACTTGTCAGGCTGGCAGTAAATCTTTGAAGCAGTAATGGTTTTGTTAAAAAGAGTAAAAAAGGGACTTAACATTAGTTTAATGTGGGTTTTTAACAAACCAATAATGAAAATACAGATTCATTTTGAACCAGGGGTGGACAGAGATTTTTAGTGAATGTATTTCCTAAAATCTTGATAAAGCTGTTATTAAGACAGTGATTCTCAACATGTGGTTTGTATCTCTTAATTTTGATTATTATTCCCCCAGAAAACCTTAAAATGGGGAAACTATTTTAACCCCTTTTTAACCTTTTTTTCCCCAGCCTTTTTGCAACTTCCTTTGTCCCATTTTTGCCCCTTTTCCAAAAGAATTGACACTTTGTTTTTTTCAGATTTTAGCTTAATTTTTCCCCCAAAAAAAATTCCTTGTTCCTCATTTTTGCTAGTTCTTTTTTTTTTTTACACTTTCACCCAATTTTTTGCCACTTTTCATCCAAATAAGCAACCTTTTGCGCAAAGAATAACACTTTTTTGTTTTTGTACATGAGGCTTTTCCCAGCTCAACACTGCTGCTTTATTGGAAGTGAATTCCTGTCTACATAATTACTTATTCCTATAAAAATGAGGGCTTTTCAAGCATGAAAGGTACAATTATTGGACTTAAAGTGCCTGTGTGGCATTTTGCATCAGCAAATTTAACCAAGAATAGTCTTTCTGGTTATCTATCAAGTTAAAAATAGTTTTTTTTTCCCCTTTTCATTCAAAAAAAAAAAAAGAAGAAATATCGATATTTATGTCGTGCATCTTCATTAGTGATGGACCAATTTTTGCGTTTTTTTACGTGTATCAGCATCGGCCGATGCGTTCCCCGATCTGCATTATTTACAGAGAGCAGAAATATGTTTTACTTGTTCTTGTTCTACATCACCTGTTTTTAATATTTGTTAAATATTTTTTTTACTTCTTGTTGTTCTACCTCACCAAAAAAAATCCATCGGCTAAATCTGATGGAAATAAAATTGGTATCGACATTGGCCCTAAAAATCAATATCGGTATCCCTAATAATCATTTCGGGAAAAAAAAATATATCGAGATATGAGTTTTGGTCCATATCGCCCAGCACTAGACTCGCTATATCAAAACTATTGTGCGAGATAAGAAAACACCAACACAATAACACAAATGAAACCATCCGTCTGTCAAGGCTGTTTTTAATAGGAGTCACATGGAGGAAAAGGCTCCCATTGTTTAAAAACATCAGTCCTAACTTGGATGCTTGGAAAACAAAAAGTCTCTCTCATTTCAAGCACCTTAACCGTGTAGCGCTGACAGTTCTTCAGTTGATGTTCAACACAGTGTCAACAGTTAGTTCACAAATTCAGAATCAGTTCAGTAAGAGCTATAGTCGCAGACCTTTAGCCAGAACGTGGTCGTCAGTCTTTAATAAAGAGATTACACAGGTGTGTCAATAGGTGAAAGGGAGTGAGGGGGCGGGGTCTATGCAAGAGAAAGTCTTCCTGTGGTTTACCTGAGCTTGGAATAACAGCTGAATCTGACCGCCATGTCTGCATCTGTGACATCAGGCTCGAGCCAGATTCAGCACTACTCGCTAGACAAGAGAACTCCATGTTTCCTATAGCAAACATCTATTCAAAAAATACACCTGAATTCTCTTTATGTACAATGGAAAGGAAACATTTGACCTGCATATCATTTTTAATATTAGGTTTAGATTTTTCTGTATAAGAAATATTACTATTTTCAGAAATGAGAATCTTCCAACTAAGGTAGTAATAATGATCATCTCACCCATAAATTTGACAATATTTACATATATTACAGAGCCCATTCAATTTGAAACGATAATAAAATAAATGTCAATAATACATACAAAGGTTTGTCTTAAACTCTATAGATCTCCACCGTGTCAAGTTCTTGCACACTCCAAAAATGTAAAGCCATACTCCTCTAGCAAACTATTAAGTGCAAACAATTGGTTTTCCATATATAAAAAATTATGATTGCAGCATCCAGCTTCAAAACAGATTCATAACATGTTCCCCCAAATGCTCCCAAAGCCTTTTTTTTTTTTTTTTTTTAAGTCATACAGTCAAGAACTTTAAAAATAAACTGAAAACACACAGTATATATTTCCAAACACACTCCTAAAGTATGACATCTTGGGCCTGTACTACGAAGCTGGATTTCCTTTCTTGCGCTAATTTACAAGATTTATTCAGTGTGTGCTGGTTAACTTCTTAACCGGGTAATATAACCATGGTAACTTACGCTGAATGGCTTACCTGGTCAGAAGTAGGTTAAGTGTTGGGATAAGATCAGAGCGAGCATTAAAGCACCGCCTCCTGACCAATCAGGTCCCTTTTGTGACAATTTTCCATTTATTAAGGGAAATATGTCACAATTTGAGGAAAACTGAAAGATTTTGTAAGAACTTTGAGTTGTTTTTGTTGTAAGCACTTTTTGGTCTTAATTCTGGAGTTTACGCAAGTTGCTCTGCATGGTTCCTCCACGTTTGTGATTGGTCAGACTTCGAAATCTTAGCACGTTTTACGTGATCGCGCACATGGGTTAATGTGTTGATATCCAGCTACGTAGTACAGCTGCTCTGTGACGGAGAATGTGAACGGAGTGATAACCCAGATATATATATCCAGCTTCATAGTACATGCCCCTTGAGTTACAGTTACAATATTCGGAAACAAAGCAAAATGTTAAAGATTCTGAACCAGAATTTTATAAACCATGTCTTGAAAAATAGGAGGAAAAAAAACAAAGGCCAAGAAGAATTTGTTGCTGCTTCAAAACATCCCTCATCTCAAAATCCCTTTATTAGTAATCTTCAAAAGGTGTCAAATTAAACCCTATTTCATATAAAGGTTATTATGTTGAAATAGTTTCTTGTCCTTAAAGATCTATAGGCACACAGATGGGTTTTAGAGTATGTTATTATCATTATTATTTTTAGATGACCACAACAAGCAGACCAGTCAAAGCACTTCATTAACCTCCATGGAAGACTTTACACACAAAGATCTCCATTTAACCTTTAGATCACAAATGAGGGAAGTTACAAATCGAACATTTTCTAACAACAGATAATTTAACGGAACCAAAAATCATGTGGACAGTAGCAGGGATGAAGATGAGGTGGGATGGACTGGAGCTGCTGAGGGGGGTGTGGCATTGTGAGAGGAAGCGCTGCAGAATCTTGACCATGGTCGTCTCTGTCTGTTGAATGGAGTTATCCTTATAGCAGCACTAGTACTGGGACTATACTACTGTTCCACTTGGGGAGTTGGCTGGGTTGTTTTGAGATGATTGCAGTCCCTGTAGAGACAAATTACACATTAGTACCAAACAACTGTGTTAACTGCAATAAATAAAATATGACAAGAAAATAGGGCTGGATGATATGAACCTTAAATCATATCTTGATATTGTAATGGTGATATTAAATATGAATCTAGATGATTTTAAAGACAATGCTGGGTTAAATTTGCCAATGCATAATGCCACACAGGTAGAGCTGGGCGATATATCGAGATTCAACATATATCAAGATTTCTATTTTGGCGATATAACAAATTACAATGTTGCCGACATCAATATATATATTTTATAGCTTATTTATCAAAATACCTGTTTCAGGAGTTGCTGCTTTCACTAAATTAAAATGATCTAAAGATTTATAACGTTGTCTAATAACCGAAGGGTTGGGGGTTCGTATCCCACTCTAGCCAATTAATTGTGTCCTTGGGCAAGGCACTTTACCCACATTTGCTAGTATGAATGTAGCGTGTGAGTGAGTGTTGGTAGTAGTCGGAGGGACCGATGGTGCACTATGGTTGCCGCGGTTCTAGCAGTCTGCCCCTGGGCAGCTGTGGCTACAATAGTAGCTTACCACCACTATGTGTGGAGTGAAAGAATAATGCCATGTAAAGTGCTTTGAGTGTCCAAAATAAGGCACTATAGAAATCCCATGCATTAATAATAATAATTAATAATGCATTCCCATTCATTTCTATTGGAAATTTTTACTTTTTTCAAGTTTTTGAACCTTTTTCAACTTTATTGTTAATGTTCAGCTATTGCTAAGTTAATGCTTAGCAAATGCTAGGTTAGCGGTAATGCTAGGTTACTGCTAACTAATGCTAATGCTAATGCAGTGCGATGCGGGCCAGCACCTCACCTCACAGCATCCCCACTTGCATTTTCTTCAGGAAATGCAAATATTCTAGTTATTATTATAATCGATTAATCGCGCAGCCTTATTAAAAAGATTAAAAGCTTGTCCAATGTCACTCACCACTTTCCCAGGCCGAGCCCATGTGCAAACAAAGCCCTCCTGACAGGCTGTTACCAGACAGTCTTCAAGGAAGATCAACACAGTGAGTCTTTCGTGAGCGATCTTCTTGCACACTAGTGGTTCGAGGAGCGGGACCTCCTCCATGCGGGGGCACAGAGCCGTCCCGAGAGTCTTTGCGGCGTCGGCTTTTGCCGTCCGCGATGAGCTGAGCTGGTTGAGCTTGTCGCTGCTCTTGCTGCTGATGTGGCCCATGCTGTGGTTCCGCTTGTGGTCCTTCTCGTGACGCTCCTTGCGGGAGTCGTGCAGCGACAGCGTTGCAAACTTGCCCACGCTGGTGGCGATGAACGTACTCTCCATGATGCTGTTTCCCTTGGTGGTGGAGGAGCTCGTGGTGGTTGTGGTGGTGGTAGCAGCAGTTGTCGTGGTGGAGGTGGTGGCAGTGCTGCTGTTGTTGCTGCTGCTGCTTGTGCTGCCGGTGTGACTATTGGGGGTGCTGCCCCCTGCTGGGTTGGAAGCTTGAGGCAAACTGTTGGAGCGAGGCAGTGTGCTGGGAAGAGAGTTCGCTATGGTACCACTGGTACTACTGTTGCTCACATTGTCTTTGTCGTTGCTGCCACTAGAGTTGGTGGTGCCTGTGGATACAGCAGTAGTAGTAGTATTAGTTTGTCCGGAGGCTGGAGGACTTGTGGCGTTCATCACATTAGTGTGAGTCCTAGTGCGTGACAAAGGGAGGTGTGGGAAGAGAATGTCTTCTGTTAGATCCCAGAGACAAAGCTGAGTGTCCTGTCCTACTGAGCCAAACCTGTAGGTCACACTGACGGGCCGACTGTCAGTGGAGTTCCTCTTCGAGAGGCGAGAGTGGGAGCTGTTTGCTCGCTCCCTTCCAGTGCTGCAGTGAATCTGCTCATGGAAGTCCTCATCACTGCCACTGAACTCAGCGGGGGCTTCTCCGTCCTCAACACTGGTGGTGCAGTGGTCAAACGCCACCACGCTCACCCACGATTTGTGACCATGCCCCCGAGCGATGACTTTACAGTCCAAAAACGACCACACAGTCACCAGGTCGTCCTCCCCACCGGCGACAATGTATCGACCGTCTGGGCTCCAACACACGCACAACAAACCACCAAAGTAGCTCTTCATCGTCCCATGGAGCTCGGCTGCATCGAAACCAAACACTCGCAGGAAGCCGTCCTGGCTCGCACACGCCAGGAACTTCCCGTCCGGTGAGAAAGCAAACTCATTGAGAGCTCCCTCGCCCACTGTCCAGCGCAGTAACGGGTTCCGGGCTGACTTGCTCTTGCAGGTGTGCACGGCGTAGTTCTCACCCTGTTTGAGCAGTTGATAGTGTGGCGCCGTAGTGCCACAAGTGTTCTCCACGTTGTACAAATACATATTGCCACTGGAATGAGCGACGACGAACAGGCTCTCTGAACCGGGAACCCATCGTACACATGTCACTCTGGACTTGTCAATGAGTCTCTGGAGGAATAAACACAGAAAAACAAAGTGAGGTGGTTATGTTGCTTCTTTCTAATGTGAGCATTAAGGATACAATGATTAGTCAACATAATCGTTAATGTCGATTACAAAAGTTTGTCGATGCGGATTTGGTATCATTGATGCGTTGTTTAATCTTGTAAATTCATAATAAAATCCAGCCCGTGAGTGAGTTAGTGATGTACCCGCTTTACCCTCCTGACCCCAAGGTTGAATAGCACTGATTTTGTTTTATTTCTTTTTTTTTTTTTTTTTTTTTTTATTAAAGGATTTTTTTGGCTCTAGTGGCCTTTATATGACAGTTGCTAGACAGGAAGGGGGTGAGAGAGAGCAGGGAATGACACGCAGGAAAGGGTCCCAGGCCGGGAATCGAACCTGGACCCGCTGCAGGTGAGGAACTACAGCCTCCGTACATGGGGCGGGCGCTCAACCCACTGAGCTACACACCGCCCCTTGTTTTATTTCTATAGTTTTTATAATTTCGGGTTATATCACGCCTGTCTGTCTCTCTCAAGTACCCCTATAGTGCCATTGCGTACTTCTAAAGCTACACATACCCCAATTTCAGAAACATTGCTTTAGATAACATTAATTAAACATTTCTTAACTTATATGGATTATTTCAAACAAAATGTTATATATTCTTGTATGGACTTGATTTAATTAAAAGGAAATCTGTGATTGGTTTAAACCCCATTACCTCCACAACCTACAGGCTGGTTAGCTCAAACTTTTAAAAGTTACTTATTTACACTCTTTGTTTACTACTACTACTTTGTTCAAGATAACATACACTTAAGGTTTGTTGTACTTGATTTATTCATGATTATATTAGGATTTCAATCAAATTTTATGTGTTATATATCAGAATCAACTTTATTGACCAAGAGTGTATGCATACACACGAGGACTTTGTCTTGGTGACCTGTGCTCTCTCAGATAGTGTAACATTAAATAACAACAATCAACTAGAATAAAGAAAAACAAATAAAAAAAGAAGTATAAACATAAATATAAGAGTAGTTACATGTTTTATGTCATTGTTTTAATTACTCTGTGTATAACATGCTGTCACAGTACAACAATGACAGGATTTAAGCAGCTCTAATGAGCAGTGAACTCAACAATGGACTTTTTGAATTGAATGTGTCTGATTCAAGGCTGATGGAAACTCACCTCCTCATTGAAGAGTTTGCTGGTTTCCTTCTTTATCGGATCGATGAGCTGCACCTGACCTGCCGAGAAGCCCACGAGAAGGGAGACGCTCTCTGCTGTAGCCGTGAGGGGGTTGAAGTCGTGACATGTTGGCTGCGTTCCTTTGTATATCCGCTTGTCGATGGGCTTACTAAGATCAGCAGCCTAGAGAGAAAACAAAGAGTGATTACTGTTTAAATAGCCAGAAAATACTGGTGTAAACATTCAGAGGAAAACAAAGCCACATCAGTAGAAATCTGACTGTTGGGAAAAGTGTCATCTTGTTCTGCAAATTATGGTATGCAAGCAAAACAGTATGTGTGGTATGAAATATCTCACCATGGAACATATGTAACTGAAAGAGTAAGAAAATACTGTTGAAACATTAGCGCAAGTCTTTCTTTGCAGGATAAAATTGTTATTTCCTGCTCAGCAACTTACACTGGTGTTAAAAAGTGTTTGCCCCCTTCCTGTTTTCCACACTTAAATGTTTCAGATCATCAAACAAATGTAAACATTAGTCAAAGATAATGTAGAAAAAAAATCCAAAGCTACATGGCCCTGTGTGAGAAAGTGTTTGCCCCGCAGCTCCTGTTAAAACATAACTGCGGTTGATGACACCCAGGCCTGATGACTGCACACCTGTTCTCAATCTAGAAATCACTTAAATGGGACCTTCCCGACAAAGTGAAGTTAACCAAAAGACCCTCAAAAGCTATAGACATCGTGCCGAGATCCAAAGACATTCAAGGACAAACAAGTAAAAAAAGTAATTGAACTCTATCAGTCTGGAAAAGGATGTAAAGCCATTTCTAAAGCTTTGGGACTCCAGCAAACCACAGTGAGAGCCATTATCCACTAATGGCAAAAACACGGAACAGTGGTGAACTTTCCCAGGAGTGGCTGGCCGACCAAAATTACCCCAAGAGTGCAGCGACAACTCATCCAAGAGGCGCAAAAGATCCCACAACAACATCTGAAGAACGGCAGGCATCACTTGCGTCAGTTAAGGTCAGTGTTCATGACTCCACCATAAGAAAGAGACTAGGCAAAAATGGCCTCCATGGCAGAGTTCCAAGACCAAAACCACTGCAAAGCAAAAAGAACATTAAGGCTCGTCTCATTTTTGCCAGAAAACATCTTGATGATCCCCAAGACTTTCTGAGAAAATATTCTGTGGACTGACGAGACAAAAGATGAACTTTTGGGAAGGTCTGTGCCCCATTACAAAACGCCGCATAAAAAGAATATTACCAACAGTAAAATATGGTGGTGGCAGTGTGATGGTCTGGGGCTGTTTTGCTGCTTCAGGTCCTGGGAGACTTGCTGTGATAAATGGAAGCATGAATTCTGCTGTCTACCAAAAAAATCCTGAAGGAGAATGTCCGGTCAACTGTTCGTGACCTCAAGCTGAAGTGAACTTGAGTTCTACAGCAGGACAGTGATCCAAAACACACCAGCAAGTCCATCTCTGAATGGCTGAAGAAAAACAAAATGAAGATTTTGGAGTGGTTTCGTCAAAGTCCTGACCTCAATCCTATTGATATTAAAAAAGGGGGTTCATGCTCAAAAACCCTCCATTGTGGCTGAATCACAACAATTCTACAAAGATGAGTGGGCCAAAATTCCTCCACAGCGCTGTAAAAGACTTATTGCAAGTTATCTCAAACGCTTGACTGCAATAGTTGCTGCTAAGGGTAGCCCAACCAGTTATTAGATTTAGGGGGCAAACACTTTTTCACACACCATGTAGCTGTGGATTTTTTTCTTCTTCATTAATAAAACCCTTCATTTAAGAACTGCATTTTGTGTTTACTTGTGATGTCTTTGACTAATGTTTACATTTGTTTCTTGATCTGAAACATTGAAGTGTGGAAAATATGCAAAAAATCAAGAAATCAGGAAGGGGGCAAACTTTTTCACACCACTGTGTATTACATTAAACAGTCTATTTTTATATATTCAGGTAATTACTGTTTAGATAAGATTGTGCTGACTGAATATAATACAGAACTATGAGGAAGTCATGCTAGAAAAAACTTTTGAATTAGGATCAGCCATAAAATTCTGATAGTCAAACTGATTTCGGAAAGCAACAAAGATTTTTCCCCCCTAAAATACTGGCAAGTAGGGATGTAACGATTCACTCAACTCCCGATACGATTCGATTCACGATACTGGGTTCACGATACGATTCTCTCACGATTTATTTTACAAAATGGGACTGTAGACAAATTTTTTTTTTTTGGGAAAAAAACTAGAAAATGCTGTACTATTTTCCTTTTATTTTTCATTGTCAAAAGAATTCCTTGATAAACTATTCAAAACAATGCAATTTAACTAAAAATAAATCTTGAATGAAATAAATAAAGGAATAATACAAATGAAAATGAAGCCTATTAATTTAAATTCTGGTTCTATAATAAACAATGCAAAACTGTATAATAGTTCTTTTTCTTTTAAAAGTGCAACTGAAAATGTATTGTGTGCCTTAACAATTCGACTTTAAAAAAAAAAAACCGATTGCACTGATTTACGTCATATTTGTTTGGACCAGCAGAGGGCGCTGGTAACACAGTGGTCGGTTCTTGCAGTGAAGAAGAGAAGCTATGCTAGCAGACAGAGCTAATAGAAAAGCGTGACTTTTACAGATATTCAAGTAATATTACAGATATTCTTTCGGTGCTAAAGGGGTAATGAATCATTTATTAACATATTTAAGAGTAGAAGGCGGCCAGAAAGAAAGTATTAGCAGACTCGGGGGCATGGTCACAAGATGTGATGTTCAAACTTCTGTGAAATAATTACAAAAAGAACTACAGCCTTGAACATCAAACATGATTGGATGTAAAAAATATAATTTTAAAAATTAAAGCTTCTTTCTCACATAAATTAGAAAACTTTCCTACCATTAGTTCATAACCCAGATAAATTAATCTACCTGAAATAGCACTTAGATGTTGCAGCCAAAAAGCCAGACAAGAACATGGAAACAAAGGCACAGAATCTCAAACAAGCTAGACTGATTAGGAAAAAATATAAACACACACACAAAGGATGTATGTTCAAAAAAGTAGAGCAAATGCAATTGTTAGGTCAGGATTTGTGGTGCCCTGTTATAAAGAGACAAGTAGTAGACACTAAACCACCAAACATGGGCAACTGGCCTCAATTTGTCCACAAAATAAACACACAAACTGACACCAAAATACACAAAATGACTAAAATACAAAAAAAAGACTCCAACATACAAAAACTACATCAAAATAGATAAAAAGTACTCCAAAAACAAACAAACTGACTCCAAAATTACACAAAAAGACAACAAAAACACAGTTAAATACTGAAAATGACAAAACAAACCAAACAACAAAATACAGGACAACAAAAACACACAATATTCAATGTCTGATCTGAGGACCCACTGTGATAAAAGTTTCCCCATCTTCACTACACAAAAAAAATTCAATTTTATGGATTGTAATTAATTATTCTACAGCACTGCAAAAGACCAAAAAACTCAAACTTGTAGCTTATATCATAGTGACCAATTTTTGGTAAAAGAAATCCTGTAACACAGACATTAATGAGCATAGAATGTGCTCCTGTTAGCATATTACTGTGGCTACAACTCAAAATAGGTTGAGAACCATGGCCGTGTTATGTTTAAATAATCCACTGAGCTATGATCACCACAACAACAAAAAATCTAACTGAAGAACTGTCTTAGAATTTAAAATGTTGTGATTTTTTTTTGTTGTTGTTGATTGATTCAAATGTTTTCAGCTTATGTTTGTTTCTCCACCCAGTTTTTTTCTATTTCAAGTTACTGTGTGGAGCTTGTCACCATCTCATTTTACTCAAAGCAGATATAAAAGCACATCGAAGACAGGCCAACATTCAAATCAAAACTTTAACTTGAAATGTTGTCAAAAAGTCAAAGGTCAAAGAGAGCTAATCTATAGGAATTCAACATGAGGCTTTTAATTAGGGGTGTACTGATCCGATATCGATGTCGGTCCGATAATAGCCTGAAAATGAATATAGGATTCAAATTTCTGATATATATATATATATACACACACATGTTGAAGGTTAAAATGTATGTAACCAATTGGTTAATAATAAATGGGTCAGTTTTTCTCATACCTACTGTTGCTGATTATTGTTCTCTGTTTGAGTAACATCACTTGATCAAGACTTTTCTAACATTTCACACTACAAAATAAGTAATAAAAGTATGTATGATTCATGCTGATATTGTATCGGATCAATATCGGTATCGGCCGATACGCAAGCTTGCAATATCGGTATCATATCGGAAATGAAAAAGTTGCCATCGGAAATGAAAAAGGGCCATCCCTACTTTTAATGATACGCAGAGTAAAGTTTGATAAAAGAGAAGTCCAAAATAAAATAAATATCTTGTAAAATAGGAAAATTAAATAATAATACATTTTTAAGCTAACTTTTTAGCTTAAACCCAGAGACCTGGGTTTGACTTCCTTGATGTGATGCTGTGAATGCATCAGTAGAGACAGTATGTAATCACACAATGGATCCCTGCCGTGACAGTGACTGCACATCATTACATCACAAGCAGAAGAAGACAACAAAACTCCATTCTAGAGAATGAGCTCAGTGTGGGGACGCAAAGTGGGAATAGGACAGAAAAGTAGCTTCTGCTGACAAGGTGCAGTAACAACCTGTCACTCAGTCAGGATGTGAGAGTAAAGCCAAAGGGTAAACAAACACAATAGGACATGACAAGCCTCGCCTCATCCGGAGATACTAAGTCACTGCATGGCACCGAAATAAGAAGAGCGTGTGCGACTTTACGAGGCGAAAACAAGTGTGGCGATGTTAGCAGAGAATGCTAACAAGTCTCTTAACTTGGCTAAGGTTTGCTACATCATGGCCTTGTCTTGATAACCTGCGCACTTCAATGACAGAAGCTGCGAGTGTTGACAACCACAACGCAACGCGCTCCACCACGGCAAATTAACAGGTCTGCTCACGGAGAACTTTGTCCTCCACGGTCAGTGTTGTTTACCTTCCTGACGCCTTTGTAGATATAAAAGTAGAGCTCCCGACCCACATTGAAACAGATCCGCTCGCCGTTGCCGGATTGGTCGTTTACGTTGACGAAGGAGACCTTGACGGGATTGGAGCCCTGCGAGTTGAAAGGCACCCTGTTCGGACGGCTGTATTCGGAGTGGGTGAGGAGTTTGTAGACGCCTTCTCGTGTGGTGAACTGAGTTTTAATTTCGTTCATCTCCTTCCCTCCTCCCTCCGCCGCCATCTTGGAAATTGGCGTTCATCCTTGTCCCAGCCCCGGATGTTTCCCAACGCGCAGTCGCACTACGGTCCGCTTTCAGAAACCAACCAGGCGTACCTTTAAAAAGCCGCAACGAGCACAGAAACCCACAACACAGGAAAAATACAACTTTCACAAGTTTCATATGACAATGGACAGGATAAGGAGAATATGGAAGCCCATTCCTGCTAGTAAACATAAATAAATAAATAAAAGTCATAATTGTGAGATAGTATCCTAGATTTTCTCTCTCATAATTATGAGATACTTAGTCATAATTTTGAGAAACAATATCATATTTATGACTTAGTATCTCATAATAATGACTTTATTTTTTATTTTTTTATTTTTTTTTTACCCTAGTTTTTTGTTGTTGTTTTGTTTTTGTTTTTTATTGGCGGGAATAGGCTTCCATAGAAACCCGCACCTGTACTTGAATATGGAAAGAAAACAACAACCCAAAAAGAAAGAGACAAAAAATACATAAACAATAGTTGCAAGTACTTCATTAATTAATTAATTTATTTATTTATTTTTGAACCGCTTTAAATAACCCCTACAGGTGTATACACCTTAGAAATAGTTATTAATTATTATAACCATATATAACTGCTTTTGTGGTGTCATGCTTGCTTATAATTTTTTTTTCTTTAATTAAAAGTAATCCACAACGAACAGTAATTTTTTATTTATTTTTTTTAAATGTTTTTTTATTCTTATTTGGGCCACATACCTTGTTTTCATTCACTATTACTAAGGAAACATTTGAATATATTTGAGAAATCTTTGAGTAATATTAAGGCTGGGGCAAGTTGGGAAGAGGCAGGACATGATGTCAATGAACTAATAATACATGTAAATATTACGGTTTTAGAGGAACAATTCTCAACTGAAACTAGACTAAAAATTGAAGACCAGATACATTAATATAATGAGTTTCACTACAAACAAATAACTTTTTTCTCCCTTTAGCATAACAAAACTGAGACAACATTGAAATATTTAAGGAGATGGAGTTAAATTTTGGAATGGCATGTAACCAAAAGCTGTCCCCTGGGCTGAGAGAGCAGATTAAAAAATTAAACCGGAGAATAGAAATATCATGATGTGTGGCTTATAGACTTATTTAGATTTATTTGTATAGCGCATTTCATACATAAGGCAATTCAATGTGCTTTACATGATAAAAAATTACAACAGAAAACATTAAAAATTTTAAAAACCAATAAGAACATTACAATCAGCTGTCAAAACAATTAATCAACAATGAAATGATTTAAAATATCCCTCTCAGTCATACACAGTAGATGAGGATGATAAAAAATAAAGGTGGAAATCTTGAAATCATGCTTTTCCAGATTGAAAGGGAAGTGGAGTCATATTATTATCATTCGAGTGCGATAGTAAGCCTAAGGACAAAAACGTATTATCAAGCTCTGTAGTGTTAGGTTCTGTATATACTCTCCTTGATAGCAGAATAGAGACCACAAGGATCTCTTCTACCATTGCTTTGGGAATGTCCTTCATGGGGGCAATCATTGCTCTTTCTGGCAATGAGGAGATACCTGTTTTTCTCATTGTTCAAAGAAGAAAGAGTCACTGTTAAACTCCTTCAGATGACACAACTAGTGTTATACTTTGTATTTAAAGAAAGTAACAACATCTCATAATCATAAGACAACACCAAGTAGTTGTGAAGGTTTCTAATTCACTGTGAATAGTCATAAAACACAACATTACTACCATAATAGTCCCAGTGCTCATCTATGTCATCTCTTCATATCACCATCAACCCCACTATTTTAGAAAGTTTATTTTCAGATTAAACTTTCATTAATTTACTGCAAGGACAAACACACTATCTTATTTTAGTAAGGTATTCCAACTATGGGAAATTTGACTTGCCAGCTTGGGTAAAGATCATATTACAGTGATTGCGACAGCGCCCCATGTTTTGCAGGTACACAGATAGCTAGCAGCTAGCCTTTCTTAACATGTGGGTACATTTGGATGACATAACTGATCCAAACCGCTGTGCACTGACCATCCATTAGTCAGAAGAAGACCCGGAGGCCCTCGATGTATCTAGAATTCACAAAAAGGTAATATGATCCAACAGCACTAAAGTTGATCTAAAGTGTTCCAGAAAATGTCAAATCAAACCCTGGGGAGTTTACAATAACAATATATAATGTTAATGTTTTTGAATCAAAGTTGAATAACGTTCTGGATGTTTGGATGATTTATAATCCCTTTTTTGGCTGTATCTTTTATGATGAAATCTGAAAGTAATCCGTACTCACCAACCTAACTTTCTGACAAGCCACTTCACTCTACTTTATTCAAGATTTAACAAGTAAAAATGTCCTTCATGAGACTACCACGTTGTATTTTAATTAAAGGTAGCGAGCGAGGAAGTATTTAATACACACATTACAAAACCGGCAGTACGGCCCATTTTTAACGTGCAGGTTTATTGGCAAGTATTCCATGTTTATTTTACACACTCATGGTTAATTACACATCTTTGTATGAACAGTTATTTTCCATCTTCATTTTGCACACCTTCCATTTTATTAAGAATTTAATTAATACATTATATCTCAAACTTGTCGTAAACAAATATTTCAAAACATGTGAATATTTCTAAAGGTTTACTTAATTATAAAATATTTAGCAGAAGGTAAAAGTCACAGAGAAGCTTATGTTTGACAAACATTTGGACAAAATTATTCCCTGTCACTACAGATATGGTTGGAATAAAAAAAAGTTTTGTCCACATTTCGATGAATCTCCAGTTTCTCAATTAATTGATAATGAATTACAATTATGGCAAAATTAGAATTGTAATCTGTTGCGGTCATAATCGTAATTACATTGTAGTTGAGTTCAGATAACTGAATTTGTAATTGTAATTGAAAATTCTATAAAAATTGTCAATTATAATTTAGCGCAAAACTGGGGAAACACGTTACATTACTATGTACATGTATGTAGTTAACAATTATTATAATATTAAAAAGAATAAATAAATCAACATCAAAAATATTAAAACCTATACTTTCGTTGATTAGGAAGCCGAACAATGTAACCAATAGATAGGAAATAAATTAGATGATAGATATATGTTTTTAGTGTATTTTACAGCTGATTTTGGACCCGTTATCATAAGAGATGCTAACAGAAAGCAAACACAGGAGGAATGTTAACTTTTATTAGGTTATTTATTTCAGGCTCAGCAATTGTGATTAATCGTAACTGAACTTTAGTAATTGAGAATGTAATTGTAATTGACTTTCTGAGGTAAAAAATATTATTGTAATTTAATTGTAGTTGAAAAAAATGCTGGTAACTGTAATCATAATCAAATTGTAATTGAACATGGATAATTGAAAACGTAATTTTAACTGAAAAATGTATTTGACCCCAAACCTGGTGTGCATGGCTGCTAATGTAAAAGCTAATACGGGATTTGGAACAATTCACATGGTGATCATTCAAGTGAGGGAATCAATAAATCAATAATGAATCAAGTTTACCATCTACCACAAGACAGAGTCATTGTCAGATAGTGGAGCCCAGAGCTCACAGTAAACATGGTGATGCTGCTTTTAGTTGTTATGCTGCAAAGAAGTGGAACAAACTGCCTGCAGAGCTGAAGTCAGCATCCAATGTGAACATTTTTAAATCAAAGTTAAAGGCACTTTTTTTTTCTACTGCATATGATTGAGAGAGAGATTTTTAGTCATGTTGTTGATGTCATGATGATTTTACTGATGATTTTAATTGATTTTACTGATGATTTTAATTGATTTTTACTGATGATTTTAATTGATTTTACTGATGATTTTAATTGATTTTTACTGATGATTTTAATTGATTTTACTGATGATTTTAAACAATTGAATGTTTTATCATGTAAAGCACATTGAGTTGCCTTGAGTATGAAATGCGCTATACAAATAAATTTGCCTTGCCTTGCCTTGCCTAGTTTGTCTACGTTTTGGTGAAACCTTTATTTGCCCAAATGTTGCTTCACAGGCCTTCTTTGAAACCAGGAGGAATGTCTGTAAGCTGCATGGGCCAACGCGACAGCAGCTGATAGTAAGGGGAGTGCACAGCTGTGATGCTTGTAGTGGGGGTTTAAGGCCCAACAGCCAGACAAGCTATCAGGAAAGCTCCCACTGTGAGTGACAGGCACTCCTTGTGACTCTGCGGCCCTATAAGGGCACATCAACTATAGGGCTCTAGTGTCTCATTCGCCACCCCTTTCCCGACGGTTCTTTTACACTCCCCCCCACCTCCAAACTGTAGTGTTGGCTTCTTCTGGAAGCTTCTGAATGGGAGCTTCGAGAAACCACCCCCCAAGTATAAAAAGACAGCGGTATGTCTTAGAGGTCCATAGGGTCAAAAGACCGTCACTTGACTGAAACCAGGAGCACTTTCTCACTCAAAGTACTGATAGTGTGGTACACTTTTGGTAATCCTTGAGAAGAAAATACCTGATCTGTGATTTTTTTGGCTAGTATCTACAAGAAGGGACAGGAGACACAAATCAAATTCAAGGTAAGACAAAAAAAAATACAGTTTCCAAATTGAACATTTAAGTTTTGCTGCAAAAAAAAGCGGAATTCTAGATACATAACTGAAAAAAATATTGATACAATATATTGACACATTTTTAATATGTCTGATGCATATGTGTTGATGAAATGGTTTGGCAACAGTTTTGTATTTATCATTTAATGGTATTGCATGTGCTGTAATGTACGAGGAGCACATGGATAGCAGGGTGACCCTGAGTGTGGGAGCAATGGCCGATGAGCAGGGAAACCATGTGAAAGATAGCTTATTCACATAGAAGATTTCAAAATCCATTGATGATGTAATATTGGAAGATGGACAGCAAATTTAGTCCATGCTATATTAAAATACTAAAGTGCTTGAACTAAAAAAGCTGGTCTGTGTGAAAGACATGTTCACTAAACACAGAAATGAGGTTTTACCTCTAAATGGGATAGGCTTCAAGGTTAGCTTTTCTTTAATTTTTATTTTACAAACTTTTTGCTTTAACAATGATAATAATTTAAAAAAAAAAGTTTACAGAGAAATGCACAAAATATTTATGGGTGGAGGATCATCTGAACTCCACCCATTTTTCAGAATGCCAAGTCTTTGATTGACATAAAGAACATGTGCTCATCCCAAGCCCCTCCTGACTTAAGCCACGTGGCCATCTTAGCATGGCAAAAGAAAGACATTTTAATTCACTAGAATTATGTCTCTGCTCAAACATTGTTAAACCTTGGACTTCAAATAAAGTAAAATGAGAGTTTTATTTATTTCTTAATCACTAAAGAAAACTTATGCTTTTATTTAGATGCCTGAGAATGCTGGACATGTCGTGGAGGAGGAAGTGGAGACCTTTGCCTTCCAGGCTGAGATTGCTCAGCTTATGTCTCTTATCATCAACACTTTCTACTCAAACAAAGAGATCTTCCTCAGAGAGCTTATTTCCAACTCTTCTGATGTAAGTAAAATCCACACTTTTTTTTTTTTTTCTTAAAAAACAAAAGCAGTATTAATTTAACAAAGACTATTTCTTCTGAGCAGGCCTTAGATAAAATCCGATACGAGAGTTTGACAGACCCCAGTAGGCTCGAGTCCTGTAAAGAACTGAAGATTGAAATCCATCCTGACTTGCACGCCCGCACTCTGACCATCACGGACACAGGTATTGGCATGACCAAGGCTGATCTGATCAACAACCTTGGCACTATTGCCAAATCTGGCACCAAGGCTTTCATGGAGGCCCTGCAGGCTGGAGCTGATATCTCCATGATTGGTCAGTTTGGTGTGGGTTTCTACTCTGCCTACCTTGTCGCTGAGAAAGTGACTGTCATCACTAAGCACAACGATGACGAGCAGTATTTGTGGGAATCCGCAGCTGGAGGTTCATTCACAGTTAAACCTGATCCAGGTAAGGCTTTTCTCAATGACAGATGAATACATTTAGTTACTATAAACTATATTGTACCGTTGTTTTTGACAAACACATTATCACTTTTAGGCGAGTCTATCGGTAGAGGTACTAAAGTGATCCTTCACCTCAAAGAAGATCAGACAGAATACTGTGAAGAGAAGCGCATTAAGGAAGTAGTGAAGAAGCACTCCCAGTTTATTGGCTACCCCATTACACTTTACGTAAGTTTTTCCATGCATCACAAAATTGACATTTTTACAAGACGGAACTCAAAAAAAGTCAAGAGCTAACAATGGAAGCAGATCGGTAAAACATAATGCCATGTGTGTATCTGCAGGTGGAGAAGACAAGAGAGAAGGAAGTGGACCTTGACGAGGGAGAAAAAGAAGAGGAGGTTGAGAAAGAAGCAGCGGCCGAGAACAAGGACAAACCAAAGATTGAGGATGTGGGCTCTGATGATGATGAAGATGGCAAGAACAAAAGGAAGAAGAAGGTTAAGGAACATTACATCGATGCTCAAGAGCTGAACAAGACAAAGCCTATCTGGACCCGAAACCCTGATGATATCACTAATGAGGAGTATGGAGAGTTCTACAAGAGTCTTACCAATGACTGGGAGGACCACATGGCAGTTAAGGTAAGTCTTTTTACTGATAATAACTATGCCAAAAGGTATAGTTTTCTAGAGAATATATTATAAAAGTAATACATGTTCAACTATTATTTGTACCTGCAGCATTTTTCAGTGGAGGGTCAACTGGAGTTTCGCGCTTTGCTCTTTATACCACGAAGAGCCGCATTTGACCTTTTTGAAAACAAGAAAAAAAGAAACAACATCAAGCTGTATGTGCGCAGGGTCTTCATCATGGACAATTGTGAGGAACTTATTCCGGAATACCTTAGTAAGTACCACGCCTATTATTGCTAATACTCAAAATGCCTATATCCATCATCAACATGTACTTTTTCATCAGCTTGTGATGACTCAGCAGTTTTTGCTTTCATCATTTAGATTTCATCAAGGGTGTGGTGGACTCTGAGGATTTGCCTTTGAACATCTCCAGAGAAATGCTGCAGCAGAGTAAAATCCTGAAAGTCATCCGCAAAAATCTTGTCAAAAAGTGCATGGAGCTTTTCATAGAACTGTCAGAGGACAAGGACAACTACAAGAAGTTGTACGAGCAGTTCTCCAAGAACATTAAGGTCGGCTCATCAGGCATTTTATTGAATCCTTGTAAAGGATATCAAAAATTTTACATTTTGGGTTTGTTTCTTTGCCACATATTTAAACATTGCTTCATTCCCTATAGCTTGGAATCCATGAGGACTCCCAGAACAGGAAGAAGCTGTCTGAGCTGCTGCGATACTACACTTCAGCCTCTGGAGATGAAATGGTCTCCCTGAAGGACTATGTCTCTCGCATGAAGGAAAACCAGAAGCACATCTATTACATAACCGGTAAGTTTATAATTTTGTGTAATTATTATTCTGCAAGATTTACTATATGTCTCACTTAACTCAATCCTTAATTAATCCATTATATTAACCTTCCCAGGTGAGACTAAAGATCAGGTTGCCAACTCAGCCTTTGTGGAGCGTCTTCGCAAAGCTGGACTAGAAGTCATCTACATGATTGAGCCAATTGATGAGTACTGCGTTCAGCAGCTGAAAGAATACGATGGAAAGAACCTAGTCTCAGTGACCAAGGAAGGCTTGGAGCTGCCCGAGGATGAAGACGAGAAGAAGAAGCAGGAAGAACTCAAAAACAAATATGAAAACCTTTGCAAGATAATGAAGGACATTCTGGACAAGAAAATTGAGAAGGTAAAATGCAATCAATCAAGAATTTGATTGAACTGCAATCTTTCAGGCACGTCAATGATACATGTATATATTGTGGACAGGTTGTAGTTTCCAATCGTTTGGTGGCTTCCCCCTGCTGCATCGTCACCAGCGCCTATGGTTGGACAGCCAACATGGAGAGGATCATGAAGTCCCAGGCCCTCAGAGATAACTCCACCATGGGCTACATGACAGCAAAGAAGCACCTTGAGATCAACCCAATGCATCCAATTGTTGATACCTTGAGGGAGAAGGCAGAGGCTGATAAGAATGACAAGGCAGTAAAGGACCTGGTTATCCTCCTGTTCGAGACTGCACTGCTATCTTCTGGATTCACACTGGAGGACCCACAGACGCATGCCAACCGCATCTACAGAATGATCAAGCTTGGTCTAGGTATGTTTTCCCGTCATTGCATATATTATTTTTGTTTTTTGTAAATTAGCTCAGTAAAGACTTCCAGTTTTCATTCGAGATGATCAGCTCAAAATTAGCAACGACAAGGTATATCTACATTAAATACATTCCCTATGCAGGAATTGATGATGATGACTCAGCTGTTGAAGACCTCATTCAGCCAACTGATGAAGATATGCCAGTTTTGGAAGGAGACGAGGATACATCCAGAATGGAGGAAGTTGACTAAGATGCATGCTGGATTTTTTTTTTTATATATAGCTTTTTTTAAGTTATTGTACCTCGTCTGATATTTAATTTCAAAACTAATAAATTTTCTTCCAAGTAGTTACAAGATAGGATTTTTAACCAATCGTCACATCACCACTGATGTGCTTCATCTGTTACAGCTGCTCACGTTGAACTACAGACAACTATTAAGGTTAATATAAAGTTGATAAGGGTTTGACTTGTGTTTCTTTTTGTAACAATTGTATTTTACATGAAAAGTATTCAAATTTCTAATAAAATACACTGAGAATTAAAACCTGTATTTTCTTTTTTTTAATTTCTTTGATAATATGATTTCTTTAATGATGAATTTACAGTATTTTTTTTACTCAATGGAAATAGAAGATGAACCTTCTGGAAATTTCAGGCCACGCCTCATGGTTCATTCTTTCTGCTTCCCACGTCCCACTGTTTTTTTCAACCCCGCCCCTTTTACCAAATGAGGCCAATAGGCGTGTTTACACGCTGTCACTGACAGCTACAATAGCCAATCAGCGGACTTATATTGAGGCTAAGGCGAAGAGGATTCCAGATGGTTCTGGAAGCTCTTGGTCAGGATTTCTCGAATCGTCTGTAAGGGTATTAAATCTGCACAGCCAGGCTTTCTCTGCGGTGGAATCCGAAGTAGTCACAACGTCTGCGACCTCGAGACAGACTGCTTCTGAACTCAACGATATCCACAAGACCAAAGGTAATATATCTCAGCTGCCAACAAATTAATATAAACATGTAGTCTATTATTTTACTTTATTTCTAGTATTCCGTTGCATGTCATTTTAAGGAATACCGCTCTATACATTTAAATATACATTCAAAATTTAAAAAAAAAAATGATTTATGTGATTAATTCATGTTTGACAATATTCAAAATGCGTTATTATGTCACAGTTCGGTTTATTTCGAGCACATCTGGGTTGCTGTGTCGAAAGTGCAGGTAAATAAAAGCATTGTGTTTAGGCTTGCACTTGGTATGGTGGAATAACGAAAAAACACATAAAGAGGTATTATCATTCACTAAACAGAGACAGTGAGATTATATTATAAATATTATAATTATCATCATTATCATCATAAAGATCGACGCCAAACCTATTCGAAGTGATCGATTATTCAAATAAAACCACATTAACGATTATTCTTGGAAAGTCTTTTGATAGATAACAGAAGGAGGAGCTCTTGGTTTCTATATAAACTGCCATTGGTACCTTCTAGAAACTTGCATTTTAACTTTGTAACAGACAGAGGGCGCTCTTTGTAGATAGATCATTATTACTATTACTTAAATCGCCCTCGCTCTTTCATTCACTCTTTAAATAATACAGAAAAGCATAATTTTATAATAATGATTTTACTGGAAATCAGCTACATCTTGGAAAGTCTAAAGACAGCTACTTAAATGAGAACTTCTTTAGAGAAGAGTAAACATTCTGTCACCCCACCTGCTATACATAAATGTCTGTATATTATATTCTATTAAACTATTTATGTAAACCGTGTTTTTATACCAACTATTAAGTGCAGTCTTTACTGTAATCCTTTTTTTTAACAGTATAGTAAAAGGCAGTATAAATAAATATACCTCCATTGCTGTGTTTTTTTTCCCCCACATCAATTCTAATTTACAAATCCAATTATTTTCATAAAAACTTATAATCAACAAATAATACATGGGTTAAAGCAAAAACATATTTATACAGTACACTAAATAGAGACAATTTACTTTGCCATAGCTTTAAAACTAGGGTGTTTGTGAACGTTAATAAACTTATTATTATTATAATATATTGCATCTTATAATGAATGAATCAATAAATAAATCTGTATTTTTCTGGTTCGATGGCCAGGCCAATGTTTTACCCATGATCTTTGATCGAGGCAGTATTAATCATACATGGAAATGAAACTGTACAGCTCCATTCACACCTGATTTTTTAATTTATTTTTTAACGGATTAATACATGTTTATATGAATGTGAACTGTGTCTAGAACTGCAAACATTGTTTTAGGTAAACCTTTTCGTGAAACTTAAAATGAAAACATTGACTGTACTGAGGATTAATTTCTAGAAACATTTACCTAAGGTGGGAAAAAAAGGAAATGTTACATTGTAGCCTATTTGATCCACATATTAATGTAAACAACTGTTCTATGCAAAATTTGCACTACATTGTGCCTGATTAATTTTGCATGTATGTGTAGCAGGTGTAGTGACTTCTCTCTCTCTCCCTTTAGATGCCTGAGTCACACGACCAACCAATGGAGGAGGAAACAGAGACATTTGCATTCCAGGCTGAGATCGCTCAGCTTATGTCCTTGATCATCAACACTTTCTATTCCAACAAAGAGATCTTCCTCAGGGAGCTTATCTCCAACTCATCAGATGTAAGTGAACATTTGCTAGAGTGAAAGATTGTTCATAATTATGCATTTGTGTATTAACCCTCGAAGCCTTTTTGTGACCAAAAGTGAAATTTTGAGTGTTTTTATTTGTCTGCCTCTCAATATTCCGGTCATTTTTAAAGCTAGTTGTATGAAATTTTGCCATTATTGTTTTTTTTTTTTTTGCTTAATTTCAAAGTCTTGTGTATTGGAAGTGTAAAGAAAAGGAGATATGCATCATACTTACACTTAGTAATTCAGTTTTGGAAGTACGGCATTTTTAGCGTTTTTCCTGCTGAAAAAAAGTGAGGTTCTCTTGATAAAAAGTCCATACAAACATAAAAAGGGTTGGAAAATTATAATACATCTATGGATAGGTCTGAAGTAGTTCCAAATGTGAGGAAGTAAAAAGAAATAATCAAGGAGTACATTTTAATTGCACTTTTATGAGCTGGACCGTTTGTGTACATAAGGTGTCTAAGTGTATGTAAATTTAATGGAGTGCACAAGGGTTAATATTGACAGTGTTTTTGTTCCTCAGGCACTGGACAAAATCCGCTATGAGAGCCTCACTGACCCTTCTAAGCTGGATATGGGCAAGGACCTCAAAATTGAAATTATTCCCAACAAAGACGAGCGCACCTTGACCCTGATCGACACGGGCATTGGCATGACCAAAGCGGACCTGATAAATAACCTGGGGACAATTGCGAAATCTGGCACCAAGGCTTTCATGGAGGCCCTGCAGGCTGGAGCTGATATCTCCATGATTGGTCAGTTTGGTGTGGGTTTCTACTCTGCCTACCTGGTGGCTGAGAAAGTAACTGTCATCACTAAGCACAACGATGACGAGCAGTACGCGTGGGAATCATCTGCTGGTGGATCATTTACAGTTAAAGTGGACACCTGTAAGTATTGTGAATGAACTTTTTAATGCTCGTGAATGACGATGTGTTTCCGCATCACATCGTGGCATGTTTTCCTACACAGCTGAACCAATGGGACGTGGGACCAAGGTCATCCTTCACCTCAAAGAGGACCAGATGGAGTACCTGGAAGAGCGGAGGGTCAAAGAGATTGTGAAGAAGCACTCGCAGTTTATTGGCTATCCTATTACTCTTTTTGTAAGTACATGTTTAAAATTACCTTCTGAAAATCTATTTGATCACAATCTTACTTGCAATCTACCCATTTGAATATTCAGAAATGCCACTCAAACATTTTTTAAATGGCTGATGGTCAAGGGCAGACATAGGCAATTGGCAGCTTGGGGGCCACATGTGGCCCTCAGTCAAATTTTTTGCGGCCCCCAAAGCAACTATCCAAAAAATGTAATTCAAGAAGTTGGAAGGAATTATGAAGCCCAAGATAATATGGAAAATAACTTCCAAAGTGCAAATTGGCAGCAAAATGCACAAAGTACACAGAATAGCTCCAAAGATATTCAAACTGGGAACAAAATTACACAAAATGACAGAAAAATACAGAAAACAACAACAAAAATACAGAATGTGACATCAATAAATGAAAAAAATAATTTAATGTAACATATATATATTCATATTTTCAAGTTTTTTAATCTATGTAGACACTGACAATATGACAATACTGTTTATGTAAATGTTTGTTTAAAGAATATCATATATAAAGTTTTTTTTAAAAAAAAGAAAATTACCCAAACACACACACAAATCGACAACAAAAATGAAGAAAAATATGCAAAATTAAAACAAGAACACAAAAAACAACACATAATGACCCCTAAAACATAAAATGACAACAAAGACAGATACAACAACCACTTAGAATAAGAGGACTACAAAAACACACAGAACAGCAGGTTACAGAATGGCTCCAATGACACACAAACTGTTAACAAAATTACACAAAATGACAGGAAAATACACAAAATTCAAACAGAACACAAAAAAACAACAAAAACATACAATGTGACTAAAAACCGAGAAAAATTCAAAACCACAGACAAAGACAAAAAAAATTAATAAAAGGACAAAAGCCTTTTTTTCCTCACAGTGTTAATTCTCTGATTGGTCATTATTCTAAAAGCTGACATGAATGTTGATCATGTGGCCCTCGGATCAGATACAATCACGTCTGTGGCCCCCGTAGTGATCGAGTTGACCATCCCTGGTCTAGGTTTTTTTATTCTGTTTGTTGAGTGACTTTATTTCCTTTGGAAACCTTCAGGTCGAGAAAGAACGTGACAAGGAGGTGAGTGATGACGAAGCGGAAGACGAGGAAAAGGAGAAAGATGAAGAGAAAGACGAAGAAAAGGATGAAGAGAAGGACGAGGACAAACCTGAGATCGAGGATGTCGGGTCCGACGAAGAACACGACCACGACAAGTCCTCAGACAAGAAGAAGAAGAAGAAGAAGATCAAGGAGAAGTACATCGATCAGGAAGAACTGAACAAGACCAAACCTCTGTGGACCCGGAACCCAGATGACATCACCAACGAAGAGTACGGAGAGTTTTACAAAAGTTTAACAAATGACTGGGAGGACCACCTGGCTGTCAAGGTTAGCCTTTATTTTAAATCACCTAAACCCCATCTAGTGTTTCTGGCTTTAAAATAAACGTGTTTTTATTTCTCCAGCACTTCTCAGTGGAGGGTCAGCTGGAGTTCCGTGCTCTACTCTTTGTGCCACGTCGAGCTCCTTTCGACCTCTTTGAGAACAAGAAAAAGAAAAACAACATTAAGCTCTATGTGCGAAGGGTCTTCATCATGGACAACTGTGATGAACTCATTCCTGAGTATCTCAGTGAGTGGAAATAATCACTTTTACTTGAAATGCATAGCTGACCATATCGAATTGCATCATTTTCATTTTATCATTTCAGTTTTTTCACATTTTTAAGGAAAACATTTATTGTTTGTTTTTTAAACAGATTTCATCAAAGGCGTGGTGGACTCTGAAGACCTTCCGCTCAACATCTCTAGAGAGATGCTGCAGCAGAGCAAAATCCTGAAGGTGATCCGCAAGAATCTAGTGAAGAAGTGCCTTGAGCTTTTTACTGAACTGGCAGAAGACAAAGACAACTACAAGAAGTACTACGAGCAGTTCTCCAAGAACATAAAGGTCAGTGCACAAAGCAATGCAAAGTTCTCTGAGTTCTACACACTACAGAATCAATTTCCCAACAATAATGTGAAATGTGTTGAATGACTTTTCTGTGTATTTGATTCTTAGCTTGGAATCCACGAGGACTCCCAGAACAGGAAGAAACTGTCTGAGCTGCTGCGATACTACACATCAGCCTCTGGAGATGAAATGGTTTCCCTGAAGGACTATGTGACACGTATGAAGGACACACAGAAGCACATCTATTACATCACTGGTAAGAATTGGTTTCAAGTCTAATTCTATTTGGGGAATCACGTGTTTAAGTCTGTTCGGTGATGACATTTTTTTTTTTCCACATCTGTGCTTCAGGTGAAACCAAAGACCAGGTTGTCAACTCTGCTTTTGTGGAGCGTCTTCGTAAAGCTGGACTGGAGGTGATTTACATGATCGAGCCCATTGATGAGTACTGCATTCAGCAGCTCAAGGAGTTTGAGGGAAAGAACCTAGTTTCAGTAACCAAAGAGGGACTGGAGCTGCCTGAGGATGACGAGGAGAAGAAGAATCAGGAGGAGAAGAAAGCTCAGTTTGAGAACCTGTGTAAGATCATGAAGGATATCCTGGAGAAGAAGGTGGAGAAGGTAAACACCATTTTAAACTGCTTTTTATTTATTCATTTCAGCCAACATGGTACAATAGAAATATTTTTTGAGTTTTTCTATGACATAACCATTTTTGAATTTGCAAACTTCAGGTAAAAAAAACAAAACAAAACCAAAACAGACAAAAACAAAGAAGCGACATAGCGTAGGAGTAAGTAAAAAAAGTACGAAACGACAGCAGACACCCAAGAGGATAATCCAGAAAATATAACAAAATAATAAAATGTTAGAAATAGACAATATTGTAGTTTATTACATGTATATATATCTACCATATATTGATAATGTGTGTATATATATATATATATATGTTTAGAGGTTCTAATTCGGCCCACAGGAGAGAGTAAAAATGACAGAGAAAACATGATTTTGTAAAATTACCGAATAATCCAGTTGTAAATTAAAAAAATCAGTAATTTAATGAAACTCAACTATTTTTTAGGGGCTTGCATGTCTCCTTTGTTTATCCACCTTTTTCTCATTTTTAATTTCAAATTGTGAAAAGAACTCTCAAATTTTCCCACTAATCTTGCAATTTCTCACAAAAATGGCACAAAATTTCTCTAAATTACACAAAACTTGGTGACAATATCGTGTTAGGAGAGCCATGACCAACTAAAAAATAGTCATAGATTTTGCATTCATGCCACTGAAATCCATTGGTTCCACTTTTTCAGGTCACTGTGTCCAATCGTCTGGTCTCTTCTCCATGCTGTATTGTCACCAGCACTTATGGCTGGACAGCCAACATGGAGAGGATCATGAAGGCCCAGGCGCTGAGAGACAACTCCACAATGGGATACATGGCTGCTAAAAAACACCTGGAGATCAACCCTGATCATCCCATCGTGGAGACCCTGAGGCAGAAAGCAGAGGCTGATAAGAACGATAAATCAGTGAAAGATCTGGTCATCCTTCTGTTCGAGACCGCTCTGCTCTCCTCGGGGTTCACCTTGGATGACCCCCAGACTCACTCCAACCGCATCTATAGGATGATCAAACTGGGTCTGGGTGGGTATCTGCCCTTATGTCTGAGTACAGTTAAACTCAAGGTTTCATTTGACTCATATTTTTCATTTGTTTCTCTTCAGGTATCGATGAGGATGACATTACCACAGATGAGGTTATCACTGCTCCGACTGAGGAGATGCCCCCTCTTGAAGGGGACGACGACGACGATACATCAAGAATGGAAGAGGTCGACTAAGTCGTCTTTGTTTTTTCTGCTGATTTTTCAAAATAGTGTTCTGTACAATATCAGAGGTAGTTGTAAAGTTGTAAGGTTGTAAATGAGCCTGGAATGTCTGATAATGCCCACACACCCCACCCCGCATTATGATGTGTAGGTCACATCATTCTTCTTTGGCAGTCTTATTAGGGCCCGAGCACCAACGGTGCCCGTCATTTGTTGAAATTGTTACCTTTTTTTTGTATTATGAGTTGTTGCAATGCATTTTTTTGTATTTATTGACATTCCAAAGTTTGTCTTCTAACTTGTACTGTAACTACTGTTTCAGAAAGACTTCAGAAATAAAATGTTTATTATGTTAACAATGCAGGCTTCTGTAATTCAGTGATATAAGTAGCATTTATAAAGTTGCATTTGGATTGATAAAAATCATTAGGTCTTTGAAAGTTTTTAATTTATTTTTTTAAATCAACCAAATTTAAGATTTTTAGCATTTATAGCCACTAGAAGGATTTTTTTTTTTCAACCTTTTATAGCTTGGAGAATAAGGACAAAATATCTCATGTTGAACTAAAACAAAAATAAATTGTAATTTTTCTGGCAAAATAAGCGTTGCTGCAGGGTCTTTCAAACCTGAAAACCTAAGGGCAACCTTTAGGTGTTGAATTTGCAGTCTCTTAAAACTTCTGTTTAGTATTGACAACAAGGTTATTTAAATAAGAAAAGTTTGAGAAACACTAACTGATAAGACTGTCCAGCAGATGTCCCCAATGACAATTTTTGCAAAACAAGTGTTTCGGGTTAAGCCTCAGCCATTGTTAAAATATTTTTTTTTTTCTTTCTTACATTTTAGACTTTAGGTGAGAATATCAGAAATCCCATGAATTAAATTGGTAAACTTGAATATGATTTGCTTGAAAAGTTAAAAATGTTTAAGATATAACAAAATATAATTTCCTCTTGAAAACTGATGAGATAAAGAGGATTGTGAATGAGTACAGTAAACTTACTAAGGTGGATCATTTGGGGAAATTTTCAAGAGGTGCTAGACCAGACATTGGCAATTGGCAGCCCCAGGGCTACATGCGGCCCTCGCTCTACTTTAGTGCGGCCCCCAAAGTAAACGCACAAAATGACTACGAAAAACATACAAAATTAGAGAAAAATACACTAGACAAAAAAATACAATGAAATACACTATAAACACAAAAAACTAAATGACAACAGGAAAAACATAAAACAAACGACAGCAAAATACACAATATGACCAAAAAAAAATAAAATAAATAAATGCACGAGAAAAAAAACATAAAAACACATGAAATTACAATAATAACACACACAAAAAACAGCTAAACATGACAGCAAAAACAATCAAAAAGCCTTTGTTTTTTCCTCATATTAATGCTGAGGATGGTCATGATACTCTAAATACTAACACAAATGTTAATAATGTGGCCCTTGGATGAGATGTTCACATTTTTGTGGCCCCCACCTCACTGGTATAACAGTAGCACACCAGCATGAGTAGAGAAATGTTACTGAGGGAGCTTTCAGGCATAAGGAAAAGAAGCTCTTGGAAAAAGGGAATCTATGATGAAATAACAAAGAGGACCGTCTCAAGAAAAAGATCATCATATTGTTAAATTTTACCCCCAAAAAGATTAAGATGAGAAAAAAGAAAGAAATTCCAGCTATAAAAATTAACGACAGTATTTAACTATTTTGAGTATTACTAATTCATTTAATGATGTATTGTTTAATTTTTATTTTTTGGTTGCCAGATGTCATGTAATACCTCCTGTCGCCGCTAGGAAGCCCTGTCTGCTTTGCATTTCTTTTTCCTTAAAAAAAAAAAAAAAAAAAAAAAAAAAGCAAATCATGAACATTTCAATCCAGACACATTTGAGTCAGCTGACAGAAACCAGCCAATCACAGGTCGAGGGTGCGCTGCCCCGCCCCCAGTGTGCTGCCCCGAGAGTTGTCAAGGTTTGGAGCAAACGACAGGGGAGAAAGGGCGGCTACTCTTGTAAAATGCCGAATAAAACCAAAAAAGACAAGGTGAGTAACACCATTTACCGCAAAGTTCTCTAAGTCCAGACCTTATTATTTGCACTAGGGCGAAGCTTGGTGTGTACGTGTTTGATTGGGTGCAGAGGAAGGCGTTAGCTCCCTGCCCAGCGTCCCATCACACAGTACAGCAGTGATTACCTGCTAACCGCTATCCTACCAACACGGTGCGCTGTCCTGCTTTATATTTAAACACAGCTGCACCGTTAGCTACATTGCTTGTACATACAACATGCAGGTATTTTTTTTTTAATTTATTTTTTGTGAAATATATGCAAGTTTTAAACCCTAATTCCTTGGTCGTGTGAGCAGAACTGAGTGTAGTAATCTAAGCTAGCTAATGGCAGACTCGCCTATGGGTTCAAACTATACTGCAAGACTGGGTGGGCAGGCAGGCAGGCAGGCAGGCATGCTATATTTAGCCAGGATTTGAAGAAGGAGGCTTTTTTCTGATTATCTGCTCACCTATGCTCTCAACTTGCTTTTCATGATTATTTTTCTCTCTCTCAAGCTGAATGGATTTTTATTGTTTTTTTTTTCTTTTCTTGCAGGACTCAACCAAATCTGGCAAAGTAGCAAAGAGTGGAGGACAGGAGAATTCAGAGCATGAGGTGAGTTTAAAAACACTAACTGAACTAAACACACCTTACTTAATCACATTGGCAGTGATAACACTCTGGGTTAAAAATGAATACAAAGCCGACAGGAAGAAATAAACTTACTGCCATGCAGGATTTTGTCATCACTCCCTAAATGGGTCATACAGTATGTATAAGGATTTTCAAACTTTGCATGAATATTATAATGTGGGGGGAAGAAAATGCTTTAAAATTTTATACAAAACACTTAGGAATAGGGCAGAAAATTAATTCGGAGTAATCAGAGCAACAGTCGTGGCTGAAGAGTCGCACCACAGGATAATTTGACTCTTTAAATAACAAAATAAAAGTCCAAATTATCATCTATAATAAAATAATTGCCATGGTAGTCAGAACAACCCAATATGAGGACGGCAAAGTAAAATAGGACACTTTTACATTGCACATCTGACACAGTGGTTAGAAAAAAACAACACTGCAATAAGCAGCAAGTTATTTCATTCATGATATATACTGGTTTATACTTTTTTTGTATTAGTAATGCATTATTTGCTAATATATGAATGTATGTACATATGACACAGTTTATTGTAAGGTGAGCAAATGTGCTGCACCAGCTAAGGTGCATTTTAAACTATGAGAGGTGAAGGATTAGTCATTTAATAGACTTTTGTGATTAATTATTTAATAAAACAAACAAAATGGAGGCGTCGACATACCCTCAAGCAGCGTAGCTGTCAGTGGTATATGTAGAGTTTCACATTAGTTGTCTTGCGTGTAACACATTCATGACACAAATTGGATGTCACCACAAGGTCATAGCTGCCATGCACATGATTTGGCTGCTGTGTCATGAAGCATGCGCTAGTCAGGAGCTGACATCGCAATTATATACACTAGTACAGTACCTATCAGATGTATGCATTCATATAGTGGGAGCTTAAGTAGAGTTGTCAATTATGGCCAAATGAGTATGTGTTTTAAAGTTGGATGTACAAAGAGGTGTACATACTCTGTAGTGGTATAAAGGGGTATATTAGCAGGTGCAAAAGTAAAATGCATGATCATCATCACTTTGACCCGCTTTAATCTGACTTAACCACTTGACAGTTGTCGGTCACATACAGGTAACCTACTGGGTGGCCCTGTGACGTCACAGCTGCCAGGTACCGCAAAGGTTGTGAGCGGCTCAGTCTAATTCCTGCACTGTTGTGAATGGCAGCGGAGGTGGGGCCACTCCGTTAAACTCCTCCACTTTCAAACTAAACCCTCATACACACAGTTGCACACATTCACCGGGAGGATCTGGCCCGGAGGATCCTGCAGCTCGGTTTAGTCTGACGGACTCCATTCTTCCTCCCAGTAATCTGCAGCCATGTTGCTGCTAAGCTTCTCTCCCACCCCCCGGTGCGTACCGCCGGAAGCGCACAGTGCACCGTAGTATCAGTGTGCGTGCGGGTCATACACCCCTCTCATGTCCCGTCTAACTCGTGTTGATTTAAAAAAAAAAAGTGAAAAGCAAACGTTTTGAAATATAATCACCAAAAAAGTAAAAAATAATGGATGCACACCCTCGGGCCATGCGCAAACTGTACCACATTTCACACTGCGTCAGGGAGACATGCGCTACACACGCACACAGACCTTCCTTGTATTTATAGATAGTTATAAAAACAATGTTTTTGTAAAGAGAGTTTCTAGTAAAGAATTTTTTTTTTAATGATGATTTTTATTATAATTATTCCATTCGTAGGTACTGATGGAGTGAAACTAAAATAAATACATCTGATTTTAAAGTTAACACAACTTATCACTATTACCAATAATGTATATGTGTGTATATATATATATATATATATATATATATTTTTTTTTTTTTTCTTTTCCAAAAAGTGTTGACCTAAGTGAGCAACTGTTAAACATTTCCTTGGACGTCTCGTGGCACAAGCATGTGGTGTTCAATCATTACATCAGGGAAAGCACATAGTGTTCATACAAAGTACTTGTAAGGTCATTTCAGGAGCACCCTATAGAACCATATGCACAGTGTAGGTTAGTAGAATTTTTGGATGAAGTAAAAACCAAAATAAAAACATGAGAATTATTACATTTCATAGTCTTTATTAAAGGAAACATTTAATAATCTTTTGGGATGTCAGTAACAAAAAACCCTTTAATTACTTGGAAGATAAGACTCTTTCCTTATTGTGTTTAATGGTTATAACAAGGTCAACATGCACCTGCTTTACACTGTAGCTGTGCTTTTATTGTTGTAAATCATTATGTTAAACCATGTTGGAAGTTTTGACCTGGAAAATCACTTATTTATTTTGATGCATACGCTGTTGTACAATAATCCCATACTATGTTAACAATTTATAAGAAGATGGAACAATATATAACTTCAAAATGTTCTTTGATTATACTTATCCTAATGTGACACTCAACAAAAATACATTTAAAAGCTTTTTTTTTTTTTTTTTTTTTTTTTGGCTCATATTAGTTTTTTAAGCTTGTGATTTAATCTGCTGGAACAGGAATGTCAAACTTGATGCCCGCGAGCCAAATCCGGCCTGCCAGAGTATTTAATTCAGCCCATGTGAAGATTTTGTTCAAACTAAAAAAAAAAAGGAAAGAGTGAATATAAATAGTTAATAAATCACAATATTATTCATTTCCAGATATCTCAGTCCCTATTTCTGTAGTAATTTGTAATCGCAAGAACTCTGAATTTTTCTCAAACCCTGCAAATTATCCCACACAGTTCCTGCAATTATTGAAAAAAATAAAATGCTTGCAAGTTAAGGAAGTCTTTAAGTCGAGATATTTGTGACCTATTATTTGAATACTTTAAGTTTGCCTAACAGCATCGTTCATACTTTGCGAAATAATGAGGAAGTTGCTTTTTCTTCCTGAAAAAAATTATTTCTGGCTTTTTCTGATTCGTCTCATTGGTTTGTTTGGCCACAGAGCCAAAATAAAAGTGATGGACACCTCTGTGCTACTAGCTTTTATTATCTGAATCAAGGTGACGTTCAGGAACATTTAGCTAATGTTTAAAAGTCAACTTTACATCACTTGGCTGCCAAGTATTAGAGATTTCAAACACAAAGCTCTCGTGGAAAGAACATTTATAATAATTTAATTCAAGTTTATAGATTTTATATAGTTGAAAACAGCCCTGTGGGAAATTCTTCAAAAATTTGTAAAAAGTTCATAGAATTAAAATTCATGGAGGGGTTCAAACTAATTAATCCAGAATGACCGAGTCTGGTTAGCTAGCTCATTTAAAACATATATACTTTTTTTTAACTGTGCCTCTTAAAAGAATCGGGAATCGGAATTGGAACCGGAATCTTTCAAATTCAAACGATGCCCAACCCTACCAATTACAGTCCGTGTATCTTTGGTTAATATCCCCCACCACAAAATGTGGAAAGGGGGCTATAGGTTTGAGCTCCGTCCGTCCGTGTGTGCGTCCGTCAGAGTTAAAGGGGACAGCTTTTCTCAGAAACTGTTTAAGATAGGATAACCACATTCGGTGTGTGGCTTCAGGGTATCAATACCTTGATGGAGTTCGAAAATGAGAAGCATGCAATTATTTTTTCCGGAGTTATTGACCTTGTTTTGTTTTTTTTTATACTCTGAGGTATTTTCAAAGGGGACAACTTTTCTCAGAAAACATTTAAGATAGTAATTTTATATTCTGGTGTGATAATATTTTTTTTATGTATACATCCAAGTTAGATTTTGGACATTTAGGAAAATGTTGTGACTTATAATGAGAACCAATCTGGCATGGGATGTTGATGGTTTTGTATTAAAACCAAATCAAAATAACAAAACATTGTGTGTTACTGACGTAAAACCAAAACAGAAATACAGAAACATAAAAAAAACAGATAATAAGCAGCATTTTTCTGTTTAAAAATTAAATCTAGTCCTGTTTTTGAGATATTTGGAGGTTCTGGACCAGGTCTCCTCACACAATAGGACTGTTTAGGATTTATTTCAGCAGTTTTCTGGTCCTGTTCCTGTTTTCATGTAGTCTGGATGTTTTAGCTCTTATAAAGCTACTCACGTTTGTTTGGTTTTATGGTGTTACGGTCCAAATAGTATCTAAATAAACAGGTTACTGATTATCAACTGAGGAACAACAGATGTTAGAACTTCTAAGATTTGACACTTAAGCAAAATAATTACGCAGCTTTTTTTTTTTTTAGTGTGCAGTAAAACAATTTATTTTGCAGGTTATAATATACCGCTAGCCACTTACGGCAGTCGTCAACGCACACAGAACCTGACTACAAGAAACAAGGAGCACCAGTTGACTCATTACACCACCTCTGATTCCATCCATTTTTTTTATTCTTTATTTTTTGTCAGGGAGTAAAAGTCCACCCCCGTCTGTGGGTCCTCTCTGTGTGGTGAGATTAAAACATGAAACTTTTTTCCTAGTTTCCCATAAATATCGAAATATCACACAAACAGAACAAGTTAAAAAAAAAAAACAGAAAAACGCTGCTTATCTGGTTTTTCTGTATTTCTGTTTTGGTTTTAAGTCAGTAAAACAAAAAATACCACACTGTTTATTTGTTATTTTGATTTGGTTTCAAAACAAAATAACGAAAGAATGAACGGTACACGGATTAATTACCAACCTCCACGTTTTCTCCTGTTTCTATCAGAAACATTTGATATATTGATAATTAAAGCTAACAGTTTCTTCCCCCAGGCTGTGACTCTGATCAACACTAAACAGTCATAGAGTGTCAGACCTGTTTCTGTTACTGTGAAATAACTATGGAACTAAACATAACAACCCTAGATCAACCTGTCACTGAGAAATGTTCATTGACATATTTTCGTTTAAATGTTCACCTGCACTACTCATCAATGCACTACTGCACTATTATCTTATTATTGTATTTTTATTTGATTTCATTATTATTATTATTATTATTATTATTATTATTATTATTATTATTATTATTATTATTATTATCTTGTTATTTTATTTAGTTTGCACATATTAGTCTAACTACTCTATATTTATGTTTATACTTCTTTTTTTATTTATTTTTCTTTTTTCTAGTTGTTTGTTATTAGTAGTCTAACTGCTCTTTATATTTATGTTATACTTCTTTTTTATTTATTTTTCTTTATTCTAGTTGATTGTTATTATTTAATGTTTACACAGAGAGCACAGTTCACCAAGACAAATTCCTCGTGTGTATTCAATACATTACTTGGTCAATAAAGTTGATTCTGATTCTAACTGAAGTAAAGATATAATTAAAAAAAGATCATCTTAAAAAGGCATATGCTTCATCCTCAGCAGGGACAAGTAAACTTCTGCTACCTTTACCAGCCATAGGCTGACTTTTTTTTTTTTTTTTTACATTGTTAGACTTCTTTACAGGAGTATAGCCCTAAGCCTCAGTGGCAGTAATGCAGCGCAGACTGTGGCCAACTTTAGTAGGGTCTTAAATGAATTTGGTAAATCCTCTGAGACTTAGACTGACCCAGCTCTACAGCTGGATTCAGTGTGGAAAATGTCTACCATGGGGTGTTGAAGAATGGACATTAGACTAGCTCTGAAGAAGTTGACCCCACAGCAGCATGATACCAAACGCGTGTCAGGTTACTGAATGCTGAACTTTATTTCGCACATGCCAGTCATAACAACGTTGTTCCTCGCACTTCATTCACAGTCGTTCCACCTTTTCTAAAGAACAGCTGGCCTTTTTCCCTCTTTGTGTCTAACTTAGCGTTTCCTCTTGGTATTTCAGAGCTCTAACAGGAAGACGAGCAACAGCGTTCCTCCCACCACTCAGCTGCTGAAGGGGAAGCAGCCAGGTTCTCAGACACCTGTGAAAAAGGACCGGAGACAAAGCTCCTCTCGTTTCAGCCTGAGCAACAATAGGGAGCTGCAAAAACTGCCAGCGTTTAAAGGTAATTTACCTCTCTAACTAAACACCCCAAATCTTCTCACTTAATCTCATAAATACGTTTTCTACATGTTGTTTTCAATCTTTGAAACACTTGCCTGTAGTCCATTAAAGCACACATGTCAAGCTCATGGCCCGGAGGCCAAATCTGGCCCTTTGGCGCATCCAATTTGGCTCTGCAGGAGAAAGTACAATTTACAGAGAAAACATGAATTATTGTGTAAATTACCAAATAATCCAGTTGTAGATATCTCAAATTCACAATAATGAAAATCCAAAATATTTTATGGGTTTGCAATTTTCCTTTGTTTACATCACATTAATGCAGTAATTGAACTGCATATTGTTGAAATAACTTATTTTTTCTATAAATCTTGCAGTTTCTCACAAACTAGTTATTATACAAAATTCCTCTAAATGACACAAAAATTGGCGACAGTCAATAATTTTTTAAGTGAATTTAACTGGTTTTGAAAATCATTGTGTAAATGAAACTCAGCACTCCTGGTGCTGATATTGCATGATTGCAGACAATTTTATTATTATAAGTCCTTCAATTTTCAGTTATTACATAATATTTCCCCTAATTAAATAGAAATTATCACAAAATCCAGAAAATTGAAAGTGAAGATATCTATCACTTATTGCTTGGATGTTGTCGGTTTCTTACATATTTAGTATTTTATGTATACGTAGAAGTGCAAACTAGGTCATAATAATGTTGAAATTACTTGTTTTCCAGCATTAAATCTGTTTCCCACTTGATGTCAAACTGTTCCATATTTGGCCCCTGGACTGAAATGAGTTTGACGCCCTTGCATTAAAGCGTTAATGTGACTGTTGTGGTCAAAATAATGAGCAATTCTTTTCAAAAACGAAGGCACCAAAAAAGCATCTTTTTGTGTGTTTGTAAGAAAAATAGCTTGTCACCTGCTTATTCTGTTCATCCCATTATGAGCTTGGAAAACATATAATTAAAATCACCAACAATTCACATTCATGTCCTGCTGAAAAGCAGATCCTTGCTGCATCATCCTGATTGTAATACCGGGCAGAGCATGATATTACGCAATACATGGAAACAAACAGAGGACGTAGATGGCATGGATTTTGTGGTGGATTTAACTCAAGCGTCTATATTTAGTGGTAATCCAGAGATAAAGCTTTAATTCCATGGTCCTTGTGCTTCACAATGTTGCTGGTGACTCGACAAAAAATGTCTGGCAGGCTTTCTGCTATTCTTTTTCTTCTTCCTTGTTTTTCTCACATATGTTAAAAATACAATACATTGATTATTTATAGGGTTATTTATTTAGGTTTTTAATTTGTTTGTTTACCTTGTGTAGAAAAAAAGGGAAGTAGATTAAGTTTAGGCCAGTGTGTGTAATATTGTTGCATTCTACCTGTGAATGACTAAGCATAAACATTTACATGCCATCATTTTTTTTTTTTTTTTTTTTTTTTTAATAAATAGGTTTTTATGATTTGGTTGCATGGTTTAGGGCTAGAAATAACATCTACTGTTGAATTCCAATCAGTTAAAAGTGGAACGCTTCACAAGCCTAGACTAGAGTTTAAATGCTGACACCCTAAAGACATTTGTTTTATAAGTAAAGCAATGTAAAAACAATAAATCTTCTGGGACAGGCAGATATTTCCTGCACTGGTAAGTTATATTCAGTGGATTCAAGATCATTGACTTTAACACGTATTTAGATAATAAAAACAATGTCCTGTGACGTTTTAAAGGCGCCACTTTTTGAGGTTTCACTTCTCATTGCAGCTGATGTATGTTAAGCACTCACTGCACAAACCATTCTTGGTTTCTAATAAAGCTTGGCTACTACTCTCGACCTTAAAAAAAAAAAAAAGCTGTGAAAACATTGTACAAAGTACTATCCCACAGTGACCGAGTAGATGTTATCACTTGGTCCTGTCCAAACAGGCTCCTCGCTCGGCCTGTTTTCATTCCGAGCATGTCCCCCACCTCCTCCTGATGGAAACACCAACTCTATACCGTCTCTATCCCATCATCTTTCACCTAAATTCACGTTAGCTTATTTTAAACTGCAGAATAGTGATTCAATTTCAAATAAAAATAAAAAATTGTAACTATACACTGTTAAAGTGCTTTTCTTTTAATGTTTGTTGCCCCCTGCTGGTCACATATTTTAACTGGTATGTAGAACGTTCATAAAAGTATCAAAGAAACCTAATAGAAATATGCAATGGCGTATTAGGGCAACATTAAAATAAAAACAAATCTGAGCACTATGAGATTAAAGTCGTAATATTTTGAGATTAAAGTTGTAATATTTTGTGAATAGAGTTGTAATTTTATGAGAATAAAGCCATATTTTAAAAAACTCATAATGGTCTAGCGCTCAGAGTTCCCTGTTGAAGTGAACGGAACTAAAACCGATAACCCGGTCTGAAGTTGACCACTTCCAGCCAGTTCCTCCTCCAAAACAAAAGGGGCTTTTTTTTGTTGCTCCAAATCAGTTTTTTTTAAAGTCCTTAAACTTATAACAGTGTGGTGGTGATGATGGGCCAAAAGGCTCAGTATTTCACCATGTGTGAAACCTAATGAGAAGTATAATATCACTAAATGCAAACACGATCCTGTTTGTAATTCAATTTTACACTAATAAAATTACGACTTTATTCTCGTGAAATTACAACTTTATTCTCATGAAATTACGACTTTATTCTCGAAATGTTACGACTTTAATCTTGAAATATTACAGCTTTAATCTTGAAATTGTAAAACTTTAATATTGAAATATGACTTTAATCTCATAAAATTAGTGTTGATAAAATATTACTTTATTCTCATAAAATTATAACTTTATTCTTGAAATAATTCGACTTTAATTTTGAAATTTTACAACATTAAGCTTGAAATATGACCTTACTCTCATAAAATTACAATGTTATTAAGATGCCACTTTATTCTTGAAATATTACAAATTTCATTTCGTAGTGCCCAGATTTGTTTTATTTTATCCCATGTAAATATGACATGATTAAACATAAGGTGCTCAGAGTAACATGGGAGCTGCAAAGCTGAGTCACAGTCCTGCCATCTGCTAGTGGGATGTTCCAGCTGTGGTCCAGTGTGCACTGGGTAATACATCAAGATCAAAACAAACACTGGGTTTGAAATCTTCACACTGCAGCACTCAGTAAAGACTAGTGAACACAGGCTAGGGTGGGGGTCAATTATTATTGTAATTGCATAATTGATCATTAATTACCGTTAAGGCGTAATTGTAATTTTAAAAATCTGTTGCTGTCGTAATCCAATTGTTATGATTGAGTTCAAATAATTGACTGTAATTGCCATGAAAATTTTATAAAAATTGTCAATTATAGTTTAACGCAAAACTGAGGAACCATGTTACAGTTCTGTGTACAGTTCGACACATTTGTAGAAAGCAATTATTAAAATATGTTCCATATAAAACTTTCCAACTTTTTGCCATTAAAGCGAGGGGTATGCTGACGCAAAAAAGGCTCAGATGCCCACATCAAAAATATTAAATATATATTTTCATGGATTATGAAGTCTAACAAGGTAACCAATAGATGGGAAAATAAATTAGATGATAGATATTTGTTTTTAGCGTATTTCACAGTTGATTTAGGACCCGTTATCATGAGAGATGCTAACAGAAAGCTAACACACGAGGAAGGATAACTTTTATTAGGTTATTTATTTCAGGCTCAGTAATTGTGATTAATTCTAATTGAGAATGTAATTGTATTTGACTTTCTGAAGATAAAAAACAATTGTAATTAAATTGTAATTGGTAAAAATGCTGGTAATTGTAATTGAATTGTTGTTGAACATGGGTAATTAAAAACGTAATTGTAATTGATTGTGGGGCTTCCACACATGGATGAACCTGGACCTGTGACTGGGTGTTACTACAATATGAGGCAAGGCACACAGAGACGTCCATAGAACCTGTGACCTGCTGTTAGCAGCTCTGTGTCACATGTCACACGCGCTTCACAGAAGTGTTCAGCTGGACATCATTTTGGTGGTGAAAAATGAGTAGCTGACCTCACATTACGATGGTAGATTGTCCTTTAAAAAAACAAAGAACTCTTTTGTGTATACCTAAAGGTGATGTACTTTTACTAACACTTCTGTCATAATGTGGGCTTGAAGAAACAAAACCAATCACAACACAATGACGATACGTTTTAGAACTGTCCAAAACCATTTATTTTCTCGATTAATAGACTAATATAACGATACATTTTTTAGTTATTGATTATTTAACATTACCGGTACTTAATCAATGTAACTATTCAACTACTCAATAAGGATATCAAACCATCTTTAAAAATTCAATATTTATTCAAAACATCTTAAACATAGCAAAATAGAATTGTTAGAAAACAATACAATAGAGCATCGATTCTCAACTGGTGGGTCGGGACCCAAAAGGTGGGTTGCAGACCTGTACTGGTTGGGTTGTGGAGATGTACTAAAATAAATAAATACTTAATGTTTCAAGTTGGATTGTCTTTTATTTTGAAAGAAACTTTTTCTTTTGACAGGCATGTGGTGAAATACATGTTGCACTGGAAAATATATAGATTTACATTTTAAAAAAAGATTATATATGTATTTTCAACAGCTATTTTTGAAAAACAAAATTTGCTTGGTTGAATTCTTAAAGAAAGTGGATCACGATTAAATAAACGTGGCAAAAATGTGGGTTGCAGGGTGAGAACCCCTAATGTAAAATAAAGAAGTCCATTGTTTTCTCTTCATAGTTCATGTATGTAGGTGAACCGAGTAAAGCTTTCAGACTGTGAGCTTTATGTAATCCCATTTTTTTAAGCCTTTTATATTTTTATATTGTTGCTTCACCATGATCTTTTTATGATTTTATTTTATTCTCTTTAAGGCCAAGTTCCATTCACACCTGTAAATGCTTCCAGTTTTTTGTCATTATTCTATCTTTTCCTAAGCATGGACACCTCTGATGATGCAGCAATGACTCACTGCCAAACAAAGGGAGTTATAAGCAGGGGTGTCCCGATATGATATCAGTAAAAAAAACAAGAAACATGCAATACAAGCGGCCTTTTTTAGACCTGTTCCAGCACTATTAACTGAAGTACACATGAAAAATATAATTGGACTTCAAGTGGTTATTTTCAGGGTCTTCTAATTTATTTGTTATTGATTCGACTCAATTGTAGAATGTTCTCATGTTTTAGTTAAACTAATGGTCATTGTGTACTAGGGCGGCATGATTATGGCCAAAATGATAATCACGATTATTTATCATGTTAGGAAAATAATCTGTGTTTTTACTACACTATTTATAAACAAACATATGTCTACAGTTTATAATGCAAAATGATGCCTTAAATAAGAATTATACTAAAAAGATTATTTAAAAAGCCTAACGAAATACATACATTATTACAGAGTGCAAAGCCCTTATTTTAAATGTAAATATTACTGACAGTCAGATGAATTTAATCATGGCAACCAAAATCATGATCACGATTAAAATTCGATTAATTGTGCAGCCCTATTGTGTACTTTAAAAAATGATTTTTAGTTTTTATTGGATTTATTCATGTTATTTTTCAGGGTCTTCAAAGTAATCTTTTTATTTATCTTATTCAATTGTAGAATAGTATTAAGTTTAAGGTTAAAAGTTTTATATATAACAAATTGGTTAATATGAAATGTGTCCATTTGTCTGATACCTACTGTTGCTGACTATTGTTTTCTGTTGGAGTAATATAACTTGATCAAGCCTTTTCTAACCTTACACACTAGAACGTGGGCAATACAAATATGTATGATTTGTGCTAATATCATTCATCCAGACCTATGACATTAAAGATCAGCAGACCTGTAAATAAACCTTCTTATGTGTATATTTCAGTCTGTCGTGTTGTTATCAGGAAAGTATATTTGGCTCTACATTAACCTCAGCGAGCCCAGCTTACAGTTTACTGTCCATCCACTGCCAGAAATGGTGGAGAAGGTTCTCCCTGCTTTACCGCTCCCTCTGTTACTTCCTGTCTTCCTGTTTCTCTGTTGCGCACACCTGAGCCCAGGCTGTAGAACCATCTGTCACACAAATGCACTCCTAGAACAGGCATGCACTCAGTTTAAATCATAGAGTTAAAGTGTTCGTCTTTCACCTGGAATATGGTTTAAAAGTTGCATGGGTCTCAGGGCTAATGTCAATTATAATTGGAATCGTGTAATAGATAATTACTTACAATTATGACATAATTTTGATTGTAATGGTAAAAAACTGTTGTAATCATCATGTTATTGCAATTGAGTTCAGATAATTGACTTTGTCATTGAAATTGGCATGGAGATTGTATAAAAAACTGTCATATACAATAGTTCTGTGGTTTACATTTATGTACCGGTATTGAACAATTATTAAAATGTTTATTAAGTTTAACCTCTCGGTTCTCTCTGGGATCATTTTACCATTTAAAAAAAGATGTGAATCTAGGGGTATACTGACAGAAAAAAGGCTCATACATCCACACCAAAATCATTAAAACCAATATAATAAAGATATAGAACAATTTTCTCCGACAACGACAAAAGACAAACCCTATATATTACCACCCAAAACATGTATACACAAGCGTAGTTATGATGTACAATCAAAATAGTGAACATAGTGTTGAGAAAATAAAAAGTTATAACTATAAAACAAAATGAAAAAAAAACAAAAAAGCAGCCAGCAAGAGTACATTGTACATACATATATACTATTTCCATATACACACATACCATACTCACTCTTCTACCTGCACACTTAGATGTAGCCACAGACACGCGCATGTGTCCACCCAGCCACAAACAAAAAATTAAAAACTTGCTTAATCAAGTAGTATTTTACTTTTGAAACCAGCACAGCTGATGTTAGATCCGTGGTATGACGATGTAGCCACTGCTGCCAACCTCCCATCCGCCCTCCCCTCAGCCCACCGTCCAATCCTCTCCCTCATTTTTATTTATTCTGACAGGCTCCACATGTGACTGCCACTAACCAATAGTGTGTCTACTGTGGGGGATGACATCACTAACTAGCTGGTTCTCTCCAGCAGCAGCAGAGCTTCATTTTCTGCTCTGAGTGTTCGTGTTAAAATGGAGGCTGGCTGCTCACCTTAGCCTCCCACGTCTCTCTGATGTTGGCATGTTCTCCAGCTACCAGTGGGATGCTTCTGGATGCACCCACTTCCAATGGGCCTTTCCAGCCTGTGGCCCTCATGCTTTTTAGAGGTGAGAATAGGAACATTGCCTCACTAGCTCCTCTGTATTGATGGACTGGAGTGTTTATTTTAATTTTTATTATTTAGCACCTTGTTATTCAGTGTCAGACACAGAGCAGATGACACTCCTGTGAGTAGGTGGAGGTAGTAAAGGCGTCTATCCTATTGTTGGCATGAGACTTTAGCAGAAGAAAGCTATGCACTACTGTGTGTATTCATTGTAAAGCTTAAGTTCAGTCAGGAAGGAAGGGTGAGAGTGCCAGTTTGCATTCACCCCTCCCCCCATCAGGGCTGCTGATGTCATAGGATGTGAGGTCAAAGCTTGTTGATAGTTTGTGTGTGTGCCAGTATTGTGTTGTAAGGTGAACATCCTCTTGGTTGTGATCAGACAAACAAGCTGCCACGCTGTGAATCTATTGTGTGTTTACTCAGACCTGAAGGCAGCTGGGACGCACGCAGGACTGATTGAGCACCAAAATCAGGCATTTTTTAAGCAAATCCAAGGCTGACAATTGTGTTTGCACTTTAACATTTAGCACAGATAGCAGTGAAGTTTTAACATGAAGAATGAACCAGTGTAGCATATAAATATATACATGCAACACCAGTGAAGTTGAATAATTACAATAGAAACATACCTGACATATGTATAAAATGTGGTTTAAAAGTAGGGCTGAATGATTAATTGCATTTGCGATACTATCACAATATCATAAAATGTGATTTTCTAATTGCAAAGGCTGCGATTTATTTATTTATTTTGTATTTTTTAGTAATAATTTATTTTAAGTACCTAAAATGTCCAATTGGTTAAAGCAGATATGAGTTCTCCTTAATTTCCCTGCACTTTCGTATGTGTGATGTTACTGACTGGATACTGGTAAGCTTTATTTTTTTTTTTAAATCTGTTTATTTTATTTATTTAAAGTCCTGTTGAGTTCAGAGAGTGTTTAAGAAGTGCAGTCCACATGTTTACATGTGTCATGAAACATGAAGTTAGTTAGATATGTTGAAGAGGTAACGCCACAGATTTGTTTGCTCTTTATTGTTGCAATCTGTGCTTTAAAGGTGCAGTCCGTGACCTTAAACACAGCAAATACACAGCTTTTTATTAGGGTCAACATGGCGAAATGATCATTTGATTGAAGCTGTGACATTTAATTTGTTTGAACACTTTATTTAGTAAATTAAAACAGAAATTTCAACTGTAAATATGATATTAAGAGCAGATAAGTTTCTGACCCAGTGATTGTTAGTTGTATCTGTTTGTTGCATTGAAAGCGTGTTTGTGCTGACTTCCTGAGTGAAAGCTGGAGCTTTGTGATGAGTAAAGGTTATGCGCTCACCCATGCAGCGCTGCCCTTATGCGAAGTCGACAGCCTCACAGCACGCCTCTTCTTAATATTTTAGACCTGTTTGGAAACCTAATTTCGGTTAAGTAACGCGAGCAGGTAAACCCTTCGACTCATGGTTTGAGGCTCATTGATGCGCTGCAGTGCAAACATGTTTCCGGATCTAGCTTTGTATGCAGAGATACTGAAGATAAACAAATGTGGCAAGGCTTCATTTTAAAACGTTTGGACTATTAGCTTTTTTAAAAAAACTTGCATTCCAACTTTATTCTCTTTAAAATTATATTTTAAATACACCTTCAATTATTTTTTTAATCTATTTTAATTGTATTTGTTTATAAATAAATTAAAGACATTTGAATGGATTTCCAGCTTTTTTCCCCATTGATTTAAACATTGACTAATGACTTCCCATTGTATTCCCCTCAAATAGTGACATATTTTAAAGTATGTTTTGACTTTTTCTGTTCTGTTTTACTATGAAAGTTGAGTCCTGTGGTAGCAATTATTTAAAAAAAAAATTAGTCAATGTTGACTAATGTCAATTGGAAGTTAACTTTGTTTTGTTTGTTTCTTCGCCGTGTCTTTCATATTGTGTTGGATTGACATCCTGATCAAAGATATCGAACAATATCTGAGGCTGTTTTAGTTTTTTGTTATAATGTCTAGAAAAAATAGATATTACCATTTAAAATGAATGTTTTTTTTTTTTCTTGTTCTTTAACTTGTAATGACCTTTGTATTACTGTGCTTGGTCCAAAAACACGTTGTTGTTGGACCATGGCATGAAAATGGAGGTAACTCTCCTTCTTCCGAAGATGTTTGTAAACACATTTTCTTGTTGTCTGAATGTGTCGTCTTCCTACGTGCTCTGAAAACAAAGTGTGTGTTTTGAATAATACTACATGCGTCATAATAACAGATTGTGTTGAACTGATGCTGTGGTCAGAAGATCACTGGCTAAAGCTCCGACCACAGGCCGCCTGCATCTCACCTTAACAAAGGTCAGCACTCGGTCCAAAGTCCTGGCTGCTGTGCATGCGGTTGCTATGGCGATTGACAGTACACATGCAGATGGAGCATGTTAATGGTGCAACGAGGCTGACGTGTGAGTCAGACAGTTGTATTATTTTGCATAAAATGTGCTATACTACCTTTTTGTTTACAGAAGTATTTTACTCAAGAAAGAGTTTTTGTTTATATTTTTGAAAATGTATTTTAAATAAAGTGCAATGCATAGCTATTAGAGAACTATAAAGTTTTGGAGTTTTGCTAAAAGTAAGATGTAGTGCACTGCACGTTCATGCTATGTAGGTCTGTAAGCTGTGGCATTGTTTGAAAAATGCTGCTATTTTTGCATTTTTCTTCAATGGTGCAGCTATTAATGTGAATGTTAACAATTTAATCTAATTTCTAACTGCAATTTATTTTTAGCAAAAGAACAGCTGGTACTTTAATTCCAGGAGGTAAATACAGGTTATTTTTGTTACATTTGACAAAAGAAAATCAAAACTTGTTTTGAGACATCACTGTCATATACACTTACTGTTTTTTTTAAAAAGTAGGAGGGAAAATTGAGAAAAATCAAATTTTATTTTCAGGCCATATTGCCCAGCTCTAGTCTCATTTGTCCACTTGTTTTGTTCCAGGCTAGTTTCATACTTTTAAATGCATTTGGGGTTTTATCTGACCTTTGTGTGGTGTCGTAACAGACAAAGCTTCATATTACAAAGCACTGATTCAAAGGAAACATCTCTGCATCACTTATGTCGTGTTTGGTTTTTCTTTTAAATACAAAGTCATGGACTTTAGTGACGATTGCCCTGCTTAACAGTTTGTTTATCATAGGATGAACAACACATGATAAAATGACCTGTTTTCAAAGGGTCAGAGCAAATGTGTGTTGTTACCATCATGTTTTGAATTCAGTTTAATGTAAGACCTTCAGTCATTAAAATAGAGCTGTTCATTTCCTCTTTTCCAGACGTACCGCTCGCTGAGCAGGAGAAGCTGTTCATCCAGAAGTTGCGTCAGTGCTGCGTCCTCTTCGACTTTGTGTCCGACCCGCTGAGCGACCTGAAATGGAAGGAGGTAAAGCGAGCCGCGTTGAGCGAGATGGTGGAATACATCACCCACAACAGGAACGTCGTCACAGAGCCCATCTACCCAGAAGTGGTTCACATGGTCAGTGAGAGAGAGACTGTTGTTTGTCTGGGATATGATTGCTGACCCTTTAGTTAAAAGAAATTAAACGTTAAAGCTGTAAATGTCAATCGGGCGTTAACCCTCGGGGCACCTTAAAAAAAAAAAAAAAAAACAAGTTGCACTTTTTGAGCTTAAAAATGATGTATAGAATTTTCCCCCTCTCCATTTTTTCACATCAGATTTTTTCAACAACTCCAGACCTATTCATAGATATAAAGTTTTCATTATATTTCTTTTTAATAAAATGTTTTTATGCCCTTTCTGTCATTTTTTTTTCAAAAATATGGTGCAAAGTGAAATATTTGACATATGGTTATTACAGACTTGAGTAGGTCAGTAATTGATAGGAACATTGATTGGGTGACATTATTAATTTTAGTGCTATGAGCATTTATTGAAAAAACCTATACTTTTTTACCCCAACGGTACCCTTCATTAAAGTAAAATAATTTTTCCCACTTTTTTCATGTCAGAACTTCAGACCTAAAATTTTTTTTTTACATTTTTTTTTCTCATAAATTTGAAGTTTTTATGTCCTTTTTGTCATAAACCCCTGATGAACCAAAGTTAATTTTTGCCTTTTGTTATTTGACTTTTACACACTCCTTAACACACATACACAAAATATATTCTCAATTACATTCACACCACCACTGTATTTTGAAGGTAGATGCTGAGATTTATTAGTTTTTTTGGGAAAACCACTTTTATATGTCAGGATAACAGTATATCCAAAATATGTGGTTATAAAATGGGAGTAAATTGGGACCAAATCAGTCCCGAACTCAGAGTGTCGGTACATTTTTCATCTCCTGTTCTATACATCTTACAATAAAAGTGATCATGGAATTATGAACAAAAAAATTATGAATAAAAGAAAACTCATAGCCAAAGTTCATACAATTAGGCTTTAAACTGAATGAGATATTGATTCTAAAACACTGAATAAGCAGAAGGTACAGGTTTGGTGCCCAAAGGGGCCCCATGGCTAAGTGAGCTAGTTTTTGGTTTCCTTGAACCATCCCTTTGTTGGTTCAAGATCTTAAAGGTCACAAACCCAGGATGGTAGAGTTGTGCCCAGAACCTGTTCATGTATCTGTGCCGTCAGCGATGGAAGAGGAAACTAGTTGCACTCAGGTTGAGTTCATTTCACTACTTTTGCTCACCCCCCCAAGACAAATCGCAAATCCTTTGATGTTAATCAAAGGCTCTGCATCCCAACCTCACGTAATAAATTGCTGCTGATCAAGGAGCAAATTTCACCCCGTCCTTCCCCGTCTTGGCTTCATTTGATCAGAGCAGCTGAAATTGCAATTGAGCAACCGAGTCAGCGTGAATATATGCTTTTAGTACTGGGTGCCTCCTTGGTGAAAAAAATCTTTGATGTCCACTCATGGCTTTGATCCTCCAAGGACATAGACGAACATATCACGGAGCGTTTACTTATATCACGGTTCCCGCGGATCGTTAAAAAGTCTTAAAACACACAACACACAATGATTTTATGATTGCAATTCGTTTTTTTCAAAATAAATGGCAACATTTGTTTTTTAAAAAATATATAAACAATATTTTTCTTAGTGGCTTTTCTTAATGGTTTTTTTTTTTTTGTATTTTTTGTTTTATAGATTTCTGGCTGTTTTTGTCTTCATCTTGTGTTTTTTGGAGTGATAGTGATTATTTTAGTCTGTTTATTTTTTGTATTTTACTGTCATTTTTTGTGTTTAATTTGGGGGTCGCCAGTTGCACTTCTGCACTAGACACTGGAAAAAAATGACCCAATCCCTATGTAATTGACATGGCTTTTTCCCCCTCCAATTATTATCACTGTGAAGTTGGTCTTACATTTAATTTCAAATGGCAACAAAAAGTCTTGAATTTAATTTGACTAAAGCTGTACGAACCCTGTATATGAACACTGTTACTATGAGGCCTCAGGGATTCACAGTGTGAAACTTTAGCACCGTTTCTGAGCAGACCTTTGGGTCACATGCTCATGGTTGTTCCATTAGCCCCAGGAAGTAAAAAAAAAAAAAAGGGTTTTCTTTAGAGTGCAAACATAATGGAGCGTGTGTTTTTGACCTGTGGTTGACTGCACTGTCCAGAGACTTAGTGAATGTAGTGTATTATAGAAGGTGAGAGCAACAGTTCACGGCTCCCATTAATTACATCTGGAGGTCGGCTTGTGTTTGTGCTCCACAGCTTATTGACTATTAATACATTATCTGGGGCTTTTGGCTCCATACATTCTGCAGCTGATAATGTTGAAGTAAGAGTTTAGCCTTATAACATAATGTTTGCCAGGTTTCTGGGTGTGTCTAATGGAGCCTGAATACAATGTTAGTTGTTTGTTGTTTGCAAAAACAAACTTCTCACTGGTTTTTGTCAGGAAATCAAAAATTGAATGTTTGTTGAGGCCAGGGTTTTTCAACCTTGGGGTAACCTGGCCACGTTGCACTTTCACCTTAAAATAGTCAACTCTTCCCAACCCCCTTTCATTGTCCTACCACAACTCCCTCTTCCCTATTCCCTTCCCCCTCACCAAGTTATACACTGCCTTTTCTTTTGATATCCTCCCTTTAATAAGGTTTTTCTTATCCTTCCTTAGGGAGGGCTGGTGATGATCGCAATTATGCAATAAAATAAATGCATTTATTTATTTGCAATGATAAAACATGCATAGCTGTCATGAAAACATTGCAATACATGTAGTGTATAACAAAGTAAAATTATTGATTCAAATTAAAAATTAAAAAATTTCTCAAAATGTTTTAATGTATTTTTATTATTTTTAATCTATTTAGCACAATTAAAAAAATGTGATATAGAAATGTATATAGGGTGCAGGAAGAGCAATTTTCAAAGTAAACCATCACATAATCTCAAACCACTGTATTCTATACTTTCACTTTCTCAAATATAAATCTAGTTGAAAAAAATGCAGCGTAATGATATCTGAGCTGGCTCAAATTGTCACTTTCTGCACTGAAAAAATTCAAATCAAATAAAAATTGACAATCAAGCAACACGTGTTTTAGTAAGAGTACTGAATTATATCTGAGTGGCTTGATTTTTCTTTTTTCTTAGTTTGCTGTGAATATGTTCCGGACCTTACCGCCATCATCCAATCCAACCGGTGCAGAGTTTGACCCAGAGGAGGATGAACCTACGCTCGAGGCTGCGTGGCCACACCTACAAGTACGCCAAAATAACACAATCCATTCATTTGTCGAGAGAATTTGAAATCTTTTAATCTTTGCTCCTTTTTTTTTTTTTCCCCAGCTCGTTTATGAATTCTTCCTACGTTTCTTAGAGTCCCCCGACTTTCAACCAAACATAGCCAAAAAGTACATAGACCTGAGGTTTGTAATGCAGGTGAGCAGCTAACGAGAACACTTTGGTTCACATCTTTGTTTTATGTGTGTATGACACCATGGGTAAGCATCGCCTTTCTTCCTCCAGCTCTTAGAACTGTTTGACAGTGAAGATCCCAGGGAAAGAGATTTTTTAAAGACTACGCTTCATCGCATCTACGGCAAGTTTCTCGGCCTGCGAGCGTACATTAGGAAACAGATAAATAACATATTTTATAGGTGAGTGACCAATAAAAGTAAATTAACATCTCAGAACGCTCGTTGTCATAAGGTGCTGATTTTAGTTGTTATTTTTCAGCTTCATATATGAGACTGAGCATCATAATGGAATAGCAGAACTACTGGAAATACTGGGCAGGTGAGATGGCATCGCACTGCGATTAGCTGTCGGTTCCTTTCTTTACTAACTGAGCTGTTCTTTTCTCGCAGCATAATCAATGGATTTGCGTTACCTTTAAAAGAAGAGCACAAGATATTTCTGTTGAAAGTCCTGCTGCCTTTGCACAAAGTCAAGTCTCTTAGTGTTTATCATCCACAGGTAACTACTGTGATGCTCTCCATCGTGTTAGAAATGAGTGTATACTTTGTTTCATGTGCTGACGGTAAAAATGTGTTGGTGTTTTTTTAGCTGGCGTACTGTGTTGTACAGTTTTTAGAAAAGGACAGCACTCTCACAGAGCCGGTAAGCATGAGTTTATTACTATAATTTCAGTTATATATAGTTGTTTCAATATTACCTTACCAACATTAAACTTTCTACCATAGAATTTTCTTTTTTTATTATATTGTTTATATATATTTATAATAATTAATGTACTGTATATCACACTGTTTAGATAAAATACATTATAAATCAGTATTATTTATGAGGAAATCTACCAGAGCAGTAGAACTGCGTTGGGCAACATTTATGAAAATTCAGAATGTTTGCATGAGAACTAAAATTAATTCCATATTTGTGTTAACCAAAAAAAAAAAAAAAACAATTAGTACTCATTGCAAAATTACTTCAGTGTAATTTGATTACACTTAAACCATATTTATTCTTGTAGCTTATTCTATTTGTACATCAAACTTTAAAGCTACTCGTGACAATATTTTTTTATTCAGATAAAGACATAGCATAAGCCTCATAGATCAATCATTTGCTCTGAGTAAAAAAAATATGTAAAATTGAATGAAATTAAATTGCTGTTCAAAACTTTTTTTAATCTCCACTTTAAACAGGCTCTAATTGACAGTGTCGCGCATTGCATTGTGGAATGTGGAGTCCTGTAAATGGGTTGCTGGTTTGAGTTTCACCCGGGCCAACACTGTGGGATGATGAGCAAGTCCCTGAACCCCCAACAAATGCAGAGAAGAATGTCACTATGATGATCAATAAAGGTTACATTATTATTAAACTAATTCTAGAAAAAAATGTCTTTGGGGTCGCCAGAAATAACAAAATGGGGTCACAATACAAAAAAGGTGGGAAACCACTGCACTAAATACTGTTTTTATCACTCGTTCATTCCATCATTATGCTCTATAGTTGTTTTTAAATAGTTTTCTAAGCAAAAGGTTGTCGTCCTACAAAGGGGGTACTTGGATTCAGAAATAAGAGAAAGGAGGTACTTAAGCCAAAAAAAGTTTGAGAATCACTGGTCTACAGGACTCCACATCCCACAATGCAATACGTGAAACTTTTTGACAATGTCAATAAGAGAATATTTACAGTGGAGATCAAAACCAATTTTTTTTACATCTCTTTGAGGCCCACACTGTCTATATCTGAGTTAAAAAAAAAAAAAAAAAAATCATAATTCTGAGCAGCTATTTTCTATTGTCCCCCATCTGCGATATGATGGTACAACCAAACCGGTGACCCAACTATGTTTTGGCAGACGGTGATGGCTTTGTTAAAGTATTGGCCAAAGACCCACAGTCCCAAAGAGGTGATGTTTCTCAATGAACTGGAGGAGATACTGGATGTCATCGAGCCCTCAGAGTTTGTCAAAGTGACCGAGCCTCTCTTCAGACAACTGGCCAAGTGTGTGTCCAGCCCACACTTTCAGGTCTGATCGGCCCTCTGATCAATAGATCATGTTGCATGGTTTGGCCTCCTTCCTGTTCACACTGTAAATGCCTTCATACTCCACTACTCACAGGTGGCTGAGCGAGCTTTGTACTACTGGAACAATGAGTACATCATGAGCCTCATCAGTGATAACGCTGCCAAGATCCTGCCCATTATGTTCCCCGCACTTTACCGCAACTCCAAGACCCACTGGAACAAGTGCGTCTTCACACATGCCTTCTTTAGTCACTGTTGTATGTACGTAGACTAACTAACGCAACCCATGTGGCAATCCTCATAGGACAATCCACGGGCTGATCTACAACGCTTTGAAGCTCTTCATGGAGATGAACCAGAAGCTGTTTGATGACTGCACTCAACAGTTCAGAGCAGAGAAAAGCAAGTGAGTCACCAATAAACACACAGGAGTATTAGTGCAATAAACTCAGTCTATGTTGTCAGAGTCTAGGGTTTTGTGCTCTATGATGCATCATAGAAATGGACCCTCAGACATGGTTAGAAATGGGGGAAAAAAACAGAACAAAATAAAGAATTATTTGTATTTTCACTCTGTTTGTGAATTGTTTGGTGTTTTAGAGAAAAAGCGAAATGGAAAGAGAGAGAAGAGGCATGGCAGAAGATTGAGTACCTCGCAAAGTCAAACCCACAGGTGAGTAGAAAAAATAAAAAATAAAAATCAGTTTGTCCTGCTGACCTTTTCCTGGTTAAAGCTTGGTCTCAGTAGTGCGCCAGTGAATGATTAAGCCAGGTTTTGCATTGAGGGTGATAAACTGCACATAAGCTGAAAAATGTACAGTATAGCAGGGTTCACACACAAGGATTTACTAAATCACACATGAAGATAAAATATCAGACATGGAACAGTTTTGATCGTATTGTACCATTCTATCCCACCTCTAAGACAGAAATTTCACTTGATCTAACGACATGATCTAATGCTGTGTTCAAGGCAACTCCAAACTAAGGATTTTCCAACCTCCTACTTGGAAAAAGTGACTTGGAACGCCATCTGTAGTCAGAGCTGCTACTTGTGCTAATATTGATATAATAATACTATAGCGTGCAGCCATGTTTGAGTTATTTTCATGTGCTGCTGCTGCTAAACTTTTCAACTCCGAATTACCGAGTTGTCTGGAACGCAGCATTAAGTGTTTTCACTCAACTTGCTTCATTTATTGTTTATTTAACAGGGACAATAAATGAAGCGTGCTGACTGAGAAACACGTAATTCTGCGTTCCAGGAAACTCAGAACTCCGTATTTCCGAGATGAAAATTCTGATCTCCAAGATCATTCGAATTCAGCGGCTTCGTGATTGGCTACGTTCTGTTCCACGTCACAAATCACAGGGTCATAAATCGGTGGTAGTTGGCTTTCCCCACGCACGTGAGGTGATGAGGTCATAAATATTGAACAGGTTTAACATTTACGATTGTCAGCCCCGACTCATCTCAGAGCCAATTATTGGAACAAATTCATTCCTAACACACCTCAGACCACAGGATAATCTGATTGGATAATCTTACAAAAGATAAGATAATCCTGTGTTTGCTGTTCTTGATAGGTAAGGGGGAAACAATTACCTTACACGTTAAGGTAATTGTAAAACCTCAATTATCTGACATGCAACTTTTCTTCTCCTTTTGAAAGTTTTTGACGTACGTCGACTTGACGGAACCAGGCACTCTGATGGACATGGAGACGGATGGACCACTGCTAGAAGACGTCAACATGCTAAAGAAAACCGTAGAGGAGCAAGCAACACAGGTTAGTGTGCACAGATGTCACATTCACAGGTTTAGGTGAACAACTCGCAGTTATTAGGATTTAAATAATGTAGATGAATGCAAACGTGTTTTTTTTGTTTTGTTTTCTTAGTTTCAGCTGTTAAAGTTTTTATGCTTTGTTGCTTCAAACCAGTGTTGTCAAGAAATTGAGCGATTAATTAATTATGCTCTGTAATGAATTTTAAATATCACCTAAAAAATTGCAGAGAAAAGCCCTCAACTTGAAGTATTTTCATTTAAATGAATTACATTATTGTGGCAGATCAAAAGATTGATAAATAACAAAGTGGCTTTATAAAGTTATTTATTGTTTTTAACAGACTTGAACAGACGCAGGCGTAGCCATTTTCATTCTGCTACCTTTAGTTTTGACCATTGGGGGGAAAATTGAATCGTACTTTTGTCAGTTTCCAAGTAATAGGAAATACAAATGAAATAAAACATCAGGTCCATATGTAGTGCTAAAAAGTTAGCACATCAAAAATGGTAAGAACACTTTTCTGAGCAACACAATTATTGAACACCAAAATTGTTGCTTTTTCTCTCCTGCAGATAATACTTATCCACTGACTTTGTTCATTTGTCAGTCATGGACTTATTCATTTTGGCTGCGAACCCTGTCATCTTGTCAAGTGCGGGTTGGAGGCACTGTCCAAATGTCCATGCTAGCTGCTACATGTTTAGCGTCGAGGTGCTAGTTGAGACTACAAAAACTCTGGTGTTCGGCAAACTTTCTTGCACAATTTGCACACAACTGGACTTTTGTTTTCCATTCGGTGTTTTTAAAAGACAAAATGAATGCCAACTCAGCACAGCAGTCTCTTGTATTGTAGTCTGTGCATCAGTATGATAGGTATACCGGAAACTCTTAAAATGAAAAAGGTTCCGCGCTGTTTGGAGTGCAAAAAATTGGCGATTAATGGTGTGTGTTTTATTTTTTTAGTGTTATTTTTCTGTAATTAAATTAAATTCAACTTTATTTATATAGCGCAAATTACAACAATGGTCATCTCCAAGTACTATCAAAGTATAAAATATATAAGAAAAAAGAAAAAACCCAACATGAACAAGCACCAGCTACAGTGGGGAGAAATAAGTTTGTTTCAACGGGAACAAATCTCCAGCAGAACCAGGCTCAGAGGTGGCAGCCATCTGCTTTGATGCTAATTAATCACAATTAACGCATTAAAGTCCCAGCTTTACTTAAAACATGAATTCTTCTTTAATCCAGATCGTAAAGGATCAGCGCAGAGAGCGTCCGCTGATGCGCAGGAAGTCAGAACTCCCCAAAGAAATCTCCACCGTCACAGCATTGGAATTACACCGAAGGGCTGAGGAAATGCTGACGACACACGACGGCCACTGAAAGACCACCCACACCTTCACCGGAAACCAGCAGCATCCACCACCAAGGAACCACAGGCCCCTGCCCCACCCTCGCAGTGGGTCAGCACAACTCTAGTATTTCAATCCAGCACAACACTGACCCCAACAGCTGACAGACACACATCCAGGCACCGGTTTGGTTTTCAGGACAAGCTGTGCCCACCCCCCTCTGTGCACCCATGACTCTGTTCTTTCACCATCTCCCTGTCTTTTCCCTTGTTCCATTTGTGTTTTCGGGTGCTGTGCTGCCCTCGTCTGGCCGTTCTTCTCAGGTGTTTGTGTGTATTATTGCTCCTCTATTTTTGCCTCTTCTTTATAGATGTCAAGTGCTTGTGTAATTAATACAAGCTCCACAGAGGATGTCTTTGGTCTCATTTGAGTCATTTAATCTCAGACTGAAACAATACCCCTGACTGTGTGACTGATCGGTTCCTTACTGTTAAATTTCTCTGACGGTTTCAAGTTTTTGGACATTGTGGCCTGGGATGTGATCATGTGTTTGTTTGGACAATAAGTATCACGCCGCAGTTCAGTTTAACACACTCGGGTGACATTTTGAGATGCAGGCAACGCTTCCATCTCTTAGCTTGGTGCCAAGCTTGCTTCTTTTCCTGAGAGATCATCTGTTGTGCATCCGTGTCTCCCAACGGTTTACATGGTCGGATCCATTTCATTCCATCGTTCGCTGCACCATTTACATGCAAGTGGGTTTATTTAAGGTTTTAGTTAATTATTTGCATGCAGCCAGTGTTTAACGCAACCATTAGCATTCAGTACAGGTCAGCTGTTCACACGAGGCTTATTAAAGACGCACTCAAACGATGTCAGCGTACGCAGAGAGAAGTGGAGCAGGGGAAGGAACTGTGCGGTAGCCATTGATTTTTCTACTCCTTTTCAGGTTGCTTCCTTTTAATTTCTGAAACCCTCTGTAGATTGCTTTGTAGAGGCAGTGGTTTGGTTCAAAAAAGGTCAAACAGAAGCCTTTCTTTTCACAGTGCCTTGTGTAGACAGAGGGAAGATTTACTCAAGTCAGAATCCAGTCTTGGCATGTTTGTTTGTTCGAAAGTATTGTAATGTTAGTTTTAAAAAGGAAAAGAAAAGCGGATAAAAGAAGCGTAGAAGTCCCAGTGTGGTTTCTACTTCAGCGCAGGTCATGTTGAAGCTTAAAAAGTGATTTTTTTTTAATTTTTTTTTGTAGTTGACGGCTAACTAGCAGCGGGGTCGTTCCCAAACCACTACATCAAAAAAGCACTTCCTGGTTAAACTTGAAAGAAAAGTGAAACGCAACTGAAAAAACAAACACAACAACCCCCACGAGTTGAAATCCGTGATGCTGTCTGTTTGGGTGTGACTGGTCACTGCAGGAGATTAATCCACATCCCCTTCCTCTGTGGTCCCATTTCTACCCATCTGTGTTCCATGTTGGTCTCTGTTCTGTCCCTAAAAACCTGAAAATCTTTAGGGCTCCTTACTTTTAGAATCTTTGTGAGTTCTTTTCTTTGTGGTCGCGCAGATCCACGAGTCAGTGTTTTCGACTAAATGAGCAAACTGTAAATAAACCTGCAGTCCAGATTGTTTTTCCTTTTATTTTTCTCGTTGTTGCTCTTTTCATTTGTGTTGAAGAACAACAGTTACCAAAGACGTGCACCCTCGCCCTGCAGCATCCATTAACGTCTAAGGAAAGGAGCGCTAATGGGAGACCTGTCAGTGTGTGACTGCTGCGGCGTCTCATTGGTGGCTGCTGTTCTTCTTAAAATGGCTTTAACATTGGCTTCTTTGGAGCTCTCCTCATTTTACATAAGCTGTTTTAAATGTGTCCTTTAAGTATACATTTTATACTAAAAGGCTGCATCTTATTGTACATATAATGTACTTTTACGTTAACTATTATTAAACAGTAGATTTCATATTTTGTACAAAGCATCCCATGTACAGCGTAGAGGTTATTAGCAGATGGAACCGTGTACGACACATGTAACTATTTTCTTTTAGAAACTGGTATTTGCGTAGTTTTTGAATCTTTGTATTCGGACCTTTTTCCGTTCAGTTTTTTTTTTTTTCTTCCACCTCCACACACATGTTGATCCTACATACATACACGTGGCTTTTTGTGTGTATGTGTGTGTGTGTGTGTGCGCTTTCATCCAGATCTCCAGTGGTGTACATCTATCTATAACAAGCCAATAAAGAGAACATGTGAGTTTTATATTTTCATCTTAAAACCAAACTTTGTCGAGTGGTTATTGGTTACTTTTAAGGAATCTGCAATATAAACGTTTTGCATTTCATGGTTCTTGAGGAAATTCTCCAGTGTATGAGAAACATGGTTTCAGGGAATATAATGCAACCTTTTTTTTTTTTCTATCCCTTATCATTTCTTCTGCAACATTGGCCTTGCTTCATAATGTTGCCATAGCAACAATGAGATCAGTGAATACAATCTGTTAAAACATCAAATTTACACCTCACAGTTAAATTACGTTGTAAAAAAAATGTTTTCTCAAGAAAAGCTGCATGTTTCTTGTATCATCGTCTTGTATTGATTTGACCGAGATGTCTTTTTGTGAGTTTATTTTTCAGAAATGTGATTTATTAAGTAAAAAGTCCTCACATGCTGTTTGTTTGTCGAGGGTGGAAAGAAGTCAATTTCAGAACTAATAAATGACGCATAATATTATTATTAGCTTATTTAAGATGATGTGGCTCAGCAGGATAAAAAGGAGCAAACAGAGGGAGAATAAATTAAGTGTTTTTAATAATTAGTCTAATTCTGAATTAAAAACCTTCCTATTAGGATTGGTATTACTTTAGTGGTTTAAAATGTAAAACTGGGACCTAAAATGACATCAATACAATTGTTTAAAATAAACTGAGTTTGTATAAGCTTCACTTTAGAAGTGTACACTAACTCTGATATAGACTACCATGCTGATACAAATGACAGCACAAGTCAAAACACAAGCTCAAAGAAAAGTTACAAGGGTATCTGTAATCCATTTCTTTGCTGCCATCTAGTGGACAAATACTGTTAGAACATAAAAGCGTGTGCATTTAACTCACTTCCGGTTTCATAAACTCTTAGCTGCATAAAAATGTGTAGATTTTATGACTTGACAGACACAACTTCACAAAATATCATTATCCAAGGACCAAAATGCAACATTTTGGACTCTGACGCCCAGTGTTAATTTTGTTGAATTTATTTTTTATTGTCTGCTACTTTTTTTTTCTTTCTTTTTTTTAAGTGACAATACATTTTTTTTTCTCTCTTTTAAAAATAAGTGAATACAATTTTATTTAAAAAAAAAAAAAAATTATATATATATACTATTCAACTAAAAAAACGAAACCCTAATATACTCATGGGACAAAATCCAATCAGAACCAAGTTTATTTCTTTTGAAGGCATCCAATCAAAATTACTTTTGTTGCGTGGCACGCGGCGGGACACGTGGACAACAGGAAGTAAGCTGATCTTTTTTTTTGCTGACACATATCAAATTTCTGTGTATTTACGCTTAATAATTATTTTGTACCATCATTGTAAAAATTTACCAAATGCATAAAATCTAGTGGTTTATATTTTAGTCAACTGTATCTGTAATAGATTTAGTCGACTAAAATCTCAATGTCATTTCGTTGGCTAAAACTAGACTGTAACTGAAATAGTCCTGATGACTACATTTTAAGTAAGACTTAGTTGCATTTTAGTCAAAAGACTCAAAGTCAAATTTTGTTGTGAAAAGCAAAAAATTCCACTTTACAGAAAATACTTTTCACCTCAACGCACCTGCAGAATATCAGCAAACAAGAAATAAATAAATAGAGTTGATTATCTCATCTTTATGGTTTTGTAGGTGGAAATAACATGATTGTGTGATTGGTTTAACAGGGTGGCCAATCTTCTGTGAACGGCTTCTGTTGATTGCACACGCACTCTCAGATGCAGGTGGGAATTATTAGTGAGGATGCATTGGCATCCTCACTATTGTATTCGTCGTACTTTATTATATTTCTTTTTATATGTTCTTATTCTTCCGTATCCTCTAACTCGTTCCACAATTTTCAACAATTGAGGTATCAAACTCTTCAGAAAATTCTGTACTTCTCTGCTAGATCTGTGTTTTGAAAACTTTTCAACTTTTTGAGTTATTTCTCGTGGAAATTTTTGCTCTCTTCCACTTACATTGAAAGTTCAAACCTTTTTGACCCTCTTTGACACTTAGACCCTCTTCATTGTCGGCCATTTTGAAACTGATCCAAACCATTCAACTTTATCAACCTTTTTCAACTGTTTCAACCTTTTCAAACTTTTTCAAACTTTTTCAACCTTTTCAAACTTTTTCAACTTTTTCAAACTTTTTCAACCTTTTCAAACTTTTTCAACCTTTTCAAACTTTTTCAACTTTTTCAAACTTTTTCAAACTTTTTCAACCCATTTCAACCTTTTCAAACTTCAACTTTTTTCAAACTTTTTCAACCTTTTCAACCTTTTTCAACCTTTTTCACTTTTTTCACCCTTTTCAAGCTTTTTCAACCTTTTTCAACCTTTTCAACCTTTTTCAACCTTTAAAGCGATTGTTGCTAAGTTATTACAACGTTAAGGCTATCGCTAGGCTAATGCTATGCTAATGTAGTGCGACGCGGGCCAGCACATGCATCCTCACTTGCATTTTCTTCAGGAAATGCAAAAATTCTAGTTCCAATTGTGTCATCCACTTTCAGTTTATGGGTTAGGTAGATGATTGACAGTTGGATGTATTAGTCATAGAGCGGATGAAACGAGAGGACTTTCTGGCTTTTTCTACTCTAAAATGCAAGCTTTTATGAAACCTACGGTATCTATAACACAATGGTTTCTTAAAGGGATCCACGACTGTTTTTACAGGTTTGGCTTAATTAAAATCTCTTAAATCTACTTATTAGAAGATCTATGCCTGACAAAATGCATTAATACGCCCCATATTTATTTTATTGCTTTTTAAAAGTGGGACTACTTTACCGTTTTAGAGCTTGTGTTCGGCCATTTTGAAATCACGTGATTGATGATGTCACAGGGCCCTACTGCCTGTAAACATCCCATTGTTTTCTATTAGAGGGGAGCATTCAGCCTGCTTTTTAGATTATTTAGCCAGCTTTTTCAGTCAAAACAGCAACTTGTGATGCTTTAGGTTGCTCTAAAAAAAACAGGAAAAGTTAGAGGGTTACATCAGCATCTTTATTTTTTTCTGGTTTTAGACCAAACTTGTAAAAATAGTGGAGGATCCCTTTAATATACAGCATTGGGATGCTATTTTGCCCTGTAAACAATATGTTGGCTTTGCTCTGCCAAATTCAACACTGACAATATTAACATATCCACTAATTCTTCAATGGTAATTGAGGTTTATCTTCACATTTATACTGCATGTGCACTATCTTTACAGTTGCACACATGTAAATATTTAAGTTTGAGAAAATTTCTCTGTTTCCTCAGACATTATTAGAACCTCCCATACAGCATATTTATTATGAGTTATGTGTGCATTAAAGAATAATCTAAAAACAAAAAAGACATATTTATCTTTTAAGACATTTTCTCTATTTTATGCACCTTGAATCATTAATTCATTGATTTATACAGGACGGATCATTCACACCATAGTTCACACATCATAACACGTTAACATAAAGACAAACCAATGTAAATGATGCACATAAACCTGATTATTATTATTATTTTAATTAAAAAAATTATTTAAAAAAAACTTAACTTAATCATCAGAAATCTGACAAACTTTCCAAAAATCTTGACCTAGTTTGCATTTGTGAGTTGATGATTACATTATTTATCTCAAATCAGAACCTCGATGTTGATTTCTTGCTCTTCTTTTGATTTTCATTCACGTTTCTTCAAACTGGTTCCGCTCCGTCATCCTGCGTTTTTATTCAAAGGTTACTTCTCACTTCGGTATACATTAGGTGTGATTATCTCACAATATTCATCATTCTCTCTGACTCAGTTCCTCTGAGGTCAGTTAAGTTTGTCTTATTTTATTTTTGGGGCTGTCTACTGTCTAGCTGTCCCCTGTGTCTGGCACCCCTGCTGGGATGTGTTCTGAACTCAGATGAACCTGCAGGTGGATTTGAAAAACAGATCAACATGTACTTTTTGTCCCTAAGTCACAAAACGTTTGGTCAACAAGGACGACGCTGTAAAAACGACACATTGATGTTGTCTTTATCACACAAATGAGTAAAAGATTTTAAAGCTAATGTAAAAAATGAAAAAAAAGAACAATTTAAAGGTTTTGTGTGCGTGTATCCCTCGCTTCTCGTGGGATCATCACTGCTGTCCCTAAAGTTCTGGATATACTGACAGATGCAATGTCACGTTTTCATGCTGCTCTCCCCTTGGTTGTCATCATTTTTCCGTGTAATCCAATCCTCAGCGCCCCCCTCCAGGTTTTTGCAACTGAAAAGCAACTTGTGATCGAAGATGTCAGAGCCGATTGCCATGGAAACAGTGGTCCAAAGTTTGGAAAGTCGACCTCAATTATGGGTGAAGACGTCAGATTTTCAGAGAAGCATTCAGTGCCTAATGACTTCATTCTCTGAACAGCTGTGGGCTCGAAATCAGCAGCGTTTTGTGTCTGTGGGTTGTTTTTTTTTGGCGAAAATGGGAGCTGAAAAGAGACGTCACAGGGTGCCTTAACCTCCAGCATGTGATGCAGCCGACGTGTTTAGACTCATTGTTGATTAGTGCTCAGTCTGGGTTTCAAATTTGATGACAAAAATAAAAATGAAAGTCTAAATCTGTTTATATTGAGACAAGAGATCTAATTTCCTGTTTCCTGTCGAACCTCAGCAGAGTGAACTAGTGGCTTCCTGTTAAAACGTCACATGGGTCTGCAACTTTTATGGCCTGAGGGCCAAACTTATCCCAGCTGACACTGAAAGGACCAAATACGTGCTATAAAGGATGCATCCTATGTGATATATTATATTCATGCACGTAGAGAGTTTATTCCAAAGATGGGCAACTTCTGTCAGAGCTGGGCCCACAAAAATATGATTGTCTGATTGTAGAATTAGAATAAAGACCAAGCTGAGCATTGATACAGGAAAGAAGAAAAGGTTTGGTCTTTGTAGTCCTTTTGTGCGGGTTTTATTGGTGTGTTTTTTCAGTTTTTAATACATTTTGTGTGTTTTTGAATTAATTTTGCCTGTTTTCTTGTCAATATGGCATTTTTTTGTTGCTTTTTTGTGTGTTTTTTCGAGTCATTGTGTGTTTTTGTTATAATTTTTGTGTTACTGTTGTCATTTTGTGCAATTTCCGTTCTGGAGTTTTGTGTGTTATGTTGGGCGTCATATAACTTCCAACTTCATCAATTACAATCTTGTTTTGGGGGCCGCACAAAACTAGACTGAGGGCCGCCAGTTTCCTATGTCTGGTTTATTCAAGAAAACAAATGTATTTGTTTCATTGCAATAATAAAACATGCATAGCTATATACTGTATAGTAAAAGTACTGTATATTGTAAAAACATTTTACTGTGTTGACCTTGCAGACAAGGTCATTGTAAGGCCAAGCGGACTATGAAATTAGTCGGTATTAAAAAAGACATAAAAACACAGGACATGGATTGTGGACATGTAATTATGTACAAAAATAAGTAAAAGCATTCAGACGGTGGAAAAGGCTTCAACGCAACAAAAAGTGTCTCTGTGCATGTTTTTGTGAAACGTTGGCGTTTTCCAGAAGGTAACAGTTCAAAGAGGAAACATCCTCTACTGGTGGCAGCTGGCAGCCAATGATTTTTCCTGCTGTTTTCACGACCGCCTGCAGCTTTTTTTCTTTCTGTCAGCAGCAGAACGGGCTCCAGAGCTCGCCGTCAGCCAGGATGTCAGCACGGACTCAATCACTGCATGATAAGAAGAGAGGAACAGTTTTTGGTCTACGTGGTTTTAGAAACCACGTAGACCAAAAACTGTTCCTCTTGTAGTGTTGGTTCGACCAGGAGAGGAACTCTGATAAAAGGACAGCATGGAACTTTAAAGTGTGCTATGATGGTGTTAAAATCAGAACTATAGTCGATGAAAAGCATTCTCACAAAGCACCAATCTAGTGGGTAAAAGCGACATGTCATTTGTGGTTGGTGGTCCGTGGTGTATTCAGGGTTCTCGGTTGTTTGTGGTTCATGGTTTGTTTGTGCTTTGTTCGTGCTTTGTGGTTCATAGTTTCTTTGTGCTTGGTTCAGGGTTTGTGCTTTTTTGATGCTTCGTTCATGCTTTGAGGTTCGGGCTTCGATTGTGGTTTGTGCTTCATTTGGGTTTTGTGGTTCACTGGTTCTTCGCTCAAGGTTTATGCTTTTTTTCATGCTTTGTGGTTCGTGGTCCGTGCTTCATTTTGGTGTTGAGGTTCGTGGTTCGTTTGTGCTTCATTCAGGGTTTGTGCTTCATTCAGGGTTTGTGCTTTTTTATTTTTCATTCATAGTTCATAGTTTCTTTGTGCTTCGTTCAGGGTTCATGCTTTTATCAAGCTTCGTTCACGCTTTGTGGTTCGTTTGTGGTTCATGCTTTGTTCTGGTTTCTTGGTTTGTCTGTGGTTCATGGTTTGTTTGTGCTTCGTTCAGGGTTTTTGTTTTTATCAAGCTTCGTTCGGGGTTCGCGGTTCGTTTGTGGTTCATAGTTTCTTTGTGCTTCGTTCGGGGTTTGTGCTTTTTTTTGATGCTTCACTCATGCTTTGTGGTTTGTTTGGGGTTCGGGCTTCGATTGTCGTTCGTGCTTCGTTTGGGTTTTGTGGTTCATTTGTGCTTCGTTCAAGGTTTATGCTTTTTTTTCAAGCTGTGGTCATGCTTTGCGGTTTGTTTGTGGTTCGGGCTCCATTTGTGGTTCGTTTGGGTTTTGTGGTCGGTGCTTCGTTCAGGGTTTGTGCTTTCTTTCAAGCTTCGTTCATGCTTTAGTCAAGAACATAAACACAGTTTTCAGATCATGGCTATGTTAATTTTTGACTGACTGGATCAATAAGTGAGCCTGATCACAGTCATCATTCCCCAATACTATTGAAAAGCCATGGGAGGACTAGAAAGGTTAAGCTAATCAGGAAACATGATCAGTTTGGTAAAATCTATTGACATGCATGTTAAACTGCACACTGCACAGAAAGGTCATCCCTGCAGATACTGTAAAGTATGAATCTCAGGGTATTTTGTTCCCTTTGTGATAAAATCAGACTTTTATGACTGGGAACGCGCCGTGTGTACGTGTAATCAGGAGATAAAAATAAACACTTCCCCTGTACTTCCCCCTCACAAAGTCAAACCTGGACACTTGTTGAAAAACTCCAAACTTTCATTATCATTACCTCATGTGGATCACATGGGGACACACACACACACCCCAAACACGTTTCTAACAAAGAACCCAAGCACTGGGTCTGCACAAGGGGACTGAAGTGAGCGTCAGACTGTAAAATGGACTGCGTGTACCAGAACAGCGGCCTCACTTGACTGTCTCCAGTCTCGCTCCACAGACACAAAGGCGCAGAATCAAGGCCTGTGTGTGCGCAAGAGAGGAAAAAAGGAAAAGATTAGAGGGAGAAACAGACGCACACAGAGAGGGAGGACTTTCACACTCCATGCTTCTCCCCCCCACTCTGCTGACTGATCGACGGACGTTTTACAGAAAGTATCTCATAGAGGGGGATGTTCACATGAGAAAACACAGCAGTGGATGTACATTCATGTGCTAATTGTTATTTTCTATACTTATTGTAGGAAAACACAAACACATTCTCAATGGAAGAAATCAGACTGAAAATACTACTTTGTGAACATTGCCAAGTGGAATTGATTTATAGACAATCAATCATATGAGCGTCAAATTAGAACTCATGAAAAAGCTCTTTATTGATTTCCTACGTGTACTAGGAATAATCTGCTAGATGTCGACCTTCAGGATGACAGATATGTAATCTTCCCTGGAGGGTCATGTTCCACATTCGTAACCTCTCGGGTTGAACTCATAAGTCACGCTTCACACACACGCACACACACACACAAACACATACTAGTGACCCTCCAGTGACCTCAGGAACCCCACGAGAGAAACTGCTTGTAGCTCTGACGGTCGTTGAATCTGTCCAGGGTATTTTTTTGTTTTTTTTGTGATTGTTTTCAAAAGCATTTAAGTTCATTTGTACAGAAGCATATTGCATTCACTTAATAAAAAATTAAAAAAATTCTGAATAATTTATACAGACAAATTCAGAGTAATTTTTTTGTTCAGTTTCTTTTTTTTTTTTTTACTAATTTTTAAAACATTTTTGGACTATTTTTTTCTTCTGTTTTTCAGTCATTTTTTTCTGTTTTTCTGACAATTTCTTTTCTGTTTTTCGGACTAATTTAGTTTTTTTGTTTTTCAAAGTAATTTTTTTTTTCTGTTTTTCAAAGTTATTTTTTTTCCTGTTTTTCAAAGTAATTTTTTGCTGTTTTTTGGACAAATTTTTTTTCTTCTGTTTTTCAGTCATTTTTTTCTGTTTTTCTGAATCTTGTTTTTTTTTTCAGTTTTTTTGGCTAATTTTTAAAATGTTTTCGGGCTATTTTTTTTTCTTCTGTTTTTCAGAGTAATTTTTTTCTGTTTTTCTGACAATTTCTTTTTCTGTTTTTTGGACTTATTTTGTTTTTCTGTTTTTCAAAGTAATTTTTTTCTGTTATTCATAATAATTTTTTGCCGTTTTTTGGACCCATTTCTTTTCTTCTGTTTTTCAGAGTAATTTTTTTCTGTTTTTCTGACTAATTTTTTTTAATCTGTTTTTCTGACTAATTTTTTTAAAAAAAATTCTGATTATTGTTTTTCTTCTGTTTTTTTAGAGTAATTTTTTTTTCTGACTAACTTTTTCAGTTTTTTCGGACACATTTTTTCTTCTTCTGTTTTTCGAAAACAAATAGTCCAAAAAACAGGGAAAAAAAAAAAAAAATTGCACGTAAAACAGAAAAGAAATTTGTCAGAAAAAACAAAAAACTGAATACGGTTTAAAAGTGTGGACTGTTCATTTTACGGGAACGAGGCGAGTCACCGTGACCACAGGTAATTTAGGATCACACCTGTGGAATCAGTCAGATGTAACACAGCTGCAGAGGGAACTGATATGTTCTAAACCCCCAACTATCCTCTATGGTTTGAGAGGATCACATACACGGTAATTGTTGTTTTTATGAAGTCATTTTGTGTTTAAGTGGTTGTTTAGTGCGTCTACAAGAAGTGCAATGCATGTTTTGTTATTGCATTTCAATGAATTCCTTTATTTAATTGCATCTTTGTGGTAGTCTTTGCGTCTTTGTTATCATTTTGTGTACTTTTGTTGACATTTTGCCGTCATTTTCTGTGTTTTTGGACTTTAGTGTGTTGGGCTTCATGTAACTTCCAACTTCACCAAATACAGTCTTGTTTTGGGGGCCGCCAGTTTCCTATGTCTGGTTTATTGCAATAAAACAAATGTATTTGTTTCATTGCAATAATTAAACATGCATAGCTATATATAGTAAAAGTATATTGTAAAAAGTCTTGAAAATCTTTTGTAAAAATGATTTACATGGTGTCAGAGCCATCCCTGAATAAAGATAATTTAGAATAACCATAAATCTGATCATTAATATATTAAACAACAATGGGTTTGGTCCTCATTTTCCATATTTTTCTGTCATTTTGTGTATTAATGTTGTTACGTTTGTTTTTGGAGTCATTATTTTGCAATTTTGTTGACGTTTTGTAAATATTTCCAGTTTTGTAGATTTGTCTGTTGTGGATTTGTTATGTTTTGTATTTTTGTTGTGGTATTTTTCCTCTTTCAGGTCATTTTCTTTATTTTCCACCCATTTTGTTTGTCTTTGGATTCTTTTTCTGTCATTTTGTTGATGTTTTGTAAATTTACGAGTTATTTTTGTGTATAGTTGTTGTCCTTTTGTGTATTTTTATGTAAATTTGTATGTTTTTTTTTTTTTTTGGTGCTGTTTTGTGTATTTTTCTGGTATTTTGTGTGTTTTTGCAATAATTCCATGCCTTTACTTTTGAGGCCACAGTAAAATGACACTTAGGGCCACATGCTGTCTATGGGCTGCCAGTTGCCCATGTCTGGACAACATAAAACACATCATTTCTCTATTTATATCCATCACTGATTTGTTTTGGTGTCTCACTGTGTTGCTGCGTGTGCATGACAAAGGTAAAATTGTGTTGACAACTGAGTCGAGCTCCTTTGGAGTGTTTTCTGAATTCAAAAGAGGTCCAAAGAACAGAAAGCGGTGAACTGGAAACATCACTGGTCAGGGTTCAACAGGGCATGTGAAGTGCAGGGGAATAAATGCTTGTCAGCGTTTAAAAGAAGAAGACGAAAAAAAAAAACAGTGTTACAAATGGTGGTTTGTGTAGGTCGCTGTCAGTGCACCTACACATCATGCACACATTTTTTGCATAGCATTTCTTCCCTGAACTCTAGTAAGAAGTCATTTTATGAACAATGGATGGTTTCTGATTCATAGAGTAATAAAACAAAGTGTAAAAAGCTCAGAGAAAGGTAAACGTTCCACTTTACGGTTCAAGATCACATTTCTCATACTTTCACCTTCTTTATGGGCTTTTAACTCAACTCTCAACTAAAGCCATGTTTATACTGTATCGTTTCCTGTCACGCTAATCTTTATTTACCTAAATCATCAACTTGTGCTAGAAAATTCTACCAACAATAAAAGTCTAAATCACGTTTATTATTATTTCTTAATAGTTCTGACGTCTATACATTAAAATGTGGTTGTTGTAAATGATCCTGTCGTGTTCGTTTCCTGCTGGAATTTGGAGTCTTGATAATAACTATATACATCATGGCGTCATGACAGGTTTAACTGCTCCACCTTTTGGTGCTGAAACACTACGGTTTTCAACTCATGGGTTGGGATCCAAAAAAAGATCATGATCCAATGTTCACTTCTTTAGCAAGGAAAGAGAAACATGTTGTGCTTTTATTCTGAAGAGGGTGTATCCATTGGCCATCATTTTACCTCTCCAACAAAAGTTGGTGACGATTACCCCGATAGCGCACGTACATCTCGCCGACGTCGGCAGAATGAATGAAGTTGAAGTGCGTTCGGTCATTGGGAAGACGTCGCGGAGACATCGGTGTTTGGCCGATGGATTAAAGATGCTCAGCGCGGCCTCTCTACAGCTTATATTAACCTTTTATTTAGCTTTATCTATTCATAGTCAAGTATTTACTTAAATCTGATAGGAATATGGCGATATCAACAACAACAAAAACAATATACTACCACTTAATAGCTTATTATGTGAGGAAAAAATAAAGAGAGGCACACAGAAGTGACTTTTTTAGTTGTTTTTACAATTTTTATAAGTGGTATCACCAATTTGGGGGGAAAAAACACACAAAATGACGCATTATGAGTAGAATGGCAACGCACAATCTCAGGCTGACATCGGCGAGATGTATGCGTGCTATCTGGGTAGTTTGTATGTATGTCGTAAGCATGCTATCAGATGGAACTGTCATTGCCCGATCCCGTTAGATTTCTGAAGCTAGTTAGTAGTTGGATGGGAGACCACTGAGAATTCCACGTGCCACAGTGGGGGGGCAGTCACCCCAGTTGTATCTGTCATTGTGTCCTTGGGCAAGACACTTTACCCACATTGCCTAGTAGGAATGTAGTGTGTGAGTAAGTGTTGGTGGTGGCAAGAGGGACCGAAGGCGCACTTCCGTCAGTCTGAGGCTACAGTAGTAGCTTACCACCACTAAGTGTGGAGTGAAAGAATAATGCCTTCATTCTGTAAAGCGACTTTAAGTGTCCAAAAAAAGCACTATATATAAATTGATGCATTAACTGTTCCTGATTAATGAATGCTGTAATTTGACTTTAAACACTTAGCGTTAGCTCACTGATTGTTTTTGCCAATTGGAAAATTTTTCCCCGCGTCGTGTCAGACACCTGGAAATCTTCTTTTTAGTCAGAAATACCTCTCAGGATGCTAAACTTGGGTCTCATTCACCAAAGAAATAAACATCTTATTGTTCAGATATTTAAAGTAATTCTTAGACTTCTTGGTGGCTTTTGTATACTTTAAAAAAAAAATTGTCTTCAGCAAAAGTCAATGGTCAATATGAGTTTTATTTTTTATTGTATGTTGTACTTTGAAAGTGTTGCAAACGCCTTGTTTTTGTCTGTCAATTAAAAAAAAAAAAAAAACTAAATAAATATATATATATATTAATGATAATCTAAAGAGAAAATGCTCAACTGTTCAACCTTGTGATGGTTTTTAAAATTGATTTTTATGGTTTGGTGTGAACTAGGTCTCGACTCCAGAAAGTCTGGTCTCTGGCAAGTCCTGGTCTCAGATGTGGTCTAGAGTACAGCCCTGTAGAAGACGTAAGCAACACTTTTTTTTTTTTTCTTTTGGCACTTTTCAAAGCTTTTTGCTAAAATCACGTTGACGTCACAGAAATATGAGACTTTTGGACACAATGTTTAGTTGAACAGAAGTTCAGATGTGACATGTGTCACACTGAGCTCCTTATTGTGGCACCATTACTCAGACAGTCTGCTTTTCTTCATTGTTCCCGAGTGTCTGTCAATCTAACAAAAAAACAAAAAACAACTTAAACTAAAGAGAGAATGCTCTGTAACTGTTCAACCTTGGGTTGGTTTTTCAGATGGATTTTTATGGTTTGGGTCTCAACTCCTGAATGTCTTTGTCTTGTCTTGTCGTGGTGCGTTCTGGTCTCTGGCAAGTCTTGGTCACAGATGTGGTCTAGAGCAAGAGAAAGTAGAAAATTAACATGCGAAAACATGAAAAAAATGCGAGGTTTTGGATTGTTTATGTTTAGTTAAAAAGCAAGATAATAAATGCAATATATATATATATTTTTTTTGGATTTGTTGCAAGAACAAAGCATGCATAGCAGTTGTAAAAGATAGGTAACCTTATCAGATGTTGAATATTGACATAACTGGACGGTCATCAAGTCAGAGAAAGTGGAAGATTAACAAACGAAAACATAAAAAATATGGGGTGTTATAATGTTTATTTTTTAGTTGAAAATGATAATCATAATAATCTTGATTTGAAAATGAACAGAAAATTCAAGGGTCATTCTTGGTCCCAGACCAGGCATTAGATGACCAGAAATGATAAAAACTATAGAAATAAATCTATTTCTGAGACACTAAGTACTGTTTCATTCCACTTATTTAAAATGGGATTCTTTCAAATGTGTGTTATCACTCATTGTGCTCTATAGTTTGTTTTTTTTTCTATAGAATTCTGATCACAATATTGTCGTGGGTTCAGAAATAATAGAAAGGGGGTACATGGGTAAAAAAAAAACTTTGAGAACCACTGGTCTGGAGTACAGCCCTGTTAGTGAATATTTTGTGGCACTTTGATAAAACCACACAAACATGAGTTTTAGACACAATCTAAAACGTCACTTGGTTTGATGAACCGGAGTTCAGATGTGACATGTGTCACGGTGCCTCCTTATTGTAGCACCATTACTCACGACAGTCTGCTGTCCTTCACCCACACACCCACACCAACACCTTCCCCGCTTCGATAACACTTCTGCTAGCACACTATTACTGTAGTTGTGTAAAGAGCATGATGACACACATGGGACAGTTAAACATAAGCAGACCACTGTATGTGACTCCTCCTATCAGATACAGAAGAGGTACTGTAGGTGGTACCCTGACCTCTGAGGTGCACGTACTGTACATGCACTGTTGGATAGATAACTAGGGCAGAAAGCTGTATAGCAACATACATTTAATATCAACCATATAAACTCTACTAGTGCTCAAATTAGGAGTACATACTGTGTGTCAATTTAGTTTTAGTAGTGTGCAAGTACACTTAACTAGTGAAGTAAAGTGTCACTAGTAAGCCTTATGGTGCTTTCACACATACAGTACCTCTTTGCTTCTCTTACTTGGATACTCCGGTCTTTTTGTGATATGTGAAAGGTCACTGATATTTAATATTTATTTATTTATTGGAGGATATGCCCCTTGAGATGGAACATCTCGTTTTCGAGGGGGTCCTCACTGAAACTCTGGTGCGGAGCAAACGAGCAAACTCTATTCCTCTGAAAAATGTAGGTCTTGGTTCGGCTCAAGCGAAGCATGGTGCGGCCTTTAACCATGTGAGAAAGCAACCAGGACCAAACGTAGGACTTTGCAGTGAAGTAACTATTGTAACGGAGCAATTCCATCAGTGACGACAGGCACGCAGCAGCCGCTGTGCCTGTCGTCACGGCGCACACACACACACACACACAAATATCCATCCATCCATCCATCTATTTTCAGAGTCGCTTTGTCAGCGCACACACAAAAACATGTCACATCTCACATATGTAGAGCATTAGCGCAGGTTGTGGCTTTGTGATTATGGGTTATTTTTTAATTATTATTGTCATTTCTGAGGGAATTGTTTTGAGATTTCCTTTGGAGAACATAGGAAGAGAGACCAAATTTAGGATGTGACGACACGACTGTCAGTAGTGACAGGGCAGCGCCACATGGTCACGGCGTTGGAGGCTGAAGTATTCTGTCCAATCAGCGACCGACCGTTTTGCCTGTGTGACACTGTTCAGAAAGTTTGGTGCACTTGGCAAATACAATGTGTGAAAGTGGACCGGAACAAATGAAAAACAATGTTGCAGATTCACCGCCTGAATTTCACAGAGTCCACCGGACTATACGTGTGAATAAGCAACCTTATATGCGAATAAGGGGGCGGGGAATAGCAAATTCAGGCTTGCCTTTGAAAATATTACAACCAATTACGGGGCTGGATTTGGTTATAATCCCTCCTACTTTGTTTGCATTAGGTCTACTAGTACTACTAATGAATCTTTTGGCTTTACTAGTTCTACTAGTAGACTAAAAACCTACTAGTAATTATGAGTGTACTAATAGTACTAGTAAACAAAAATGATGCTCTACTAGTAAATGTTTGAGTTTTTACCATTAACATATTTTACGGTTATTACGAGTAGTACTAGTTACACAAACTTGTGTACCAGTAGAGGATTTTGTACTAGTTCACCAACACTTTTTCTTTACTAGTAGAATAAAATGTTTTTTTTTTTTTTTAAACCAGGACAAGTACACTCAAAATCATTAGTACTGCAAGTCGACTGTTTTTAGACCGCTAGTAGCGCTAGTAAAGATAACGGATTAGTACTAGTAGATCTAATCAGGGTGGACTGGGACAAAAATTCAGTCCTGGCATTTTGTGTCGAGACCAGCCCACTACATTATCAGCAACACCATGTAGAAGCTCAACGTGTGGCTTTTTATTATGTCTGAATTTTAATTATTATTTCCTCACAAAACCTTAAAAAAGGAAACTTTAACCCCCTTTTTACCTTTGACCATTTTTCAACTTCTTTTGTCCCATTTTTGCTCATTTTCAAAACGTTCTGACATTTTTTTCATTCTTTAGCTACCTTTAGCTAATAAATAATCAATTTTCCCTATTTGTTGTCCTTTTTTGCAAATTAATTTTGACACTTTTATCCAATGTTTGTCCTTTCTATGATTTGTTTGGCCACTTTTCATCCAAATAAATACCACTTGTTTCCTTTTTTCCTTACATTTTGCCTCTTTTTGTTCCGCGTTTTTGCCCTTTTTCACTATAGTTTGCTACATTTTACTCATTAAAGCTACCCTTTTCTAATAAATACTACCTGATTCCTCTTAAATTGCCCGTTTTTTTGGCCACTCTTGACTGCTTTTTGCCCATTTTAGTCACTTTTCACTTTTTTCTTGCCACTTTTGGACCATTTTTGGCCACCTGTTACCATGTCTGCCATAGCCCCCCCACCATATAAGGCTTTATACTACTATTTGTGACTATTTTTGCCTCAGAAGTCTACTTGGGCCCTACTAAAGTACACATACTCTAATTTTGAGTACTAGTAGAGCTGGTTGATATCACATTTATGCTCAAATGGCTTTCCATACATGGTGAGTTTGGAGCACCACTGACCCGTTTCTATTCCCATGAGGACTTTTCCATCGATTTCAGTCAGAAGTAGTGACGCGTCCCCGCTCTCTGTCAGGTGACCAAGGCTTTTCATAATGAGAGCAGCACCCGGTGACATGTGCATCTGCCAGATCTCCAGATAAACTGATCTCATAGCAACCACATTTCCATAGCAACCAGGATACAGATGCCATGCTGAGGTGAATGGGAGATCGACTGTCTGCCAGGCTGACATTTTTTTTTCCAAAAGAAAAAACAACAAACAAAAAACAACTTTATTGAATAATTCACCTATTTTTCCATCCCTAAAATATTATCTGCATCACTCTACTGCTTCAGTTCCCTGCCTGTTTTAATGATCCTCCTGCCATTTCCGAAAAGCACCATCCTTTAGTTGTTGATAATCTAAAATCTAACACATAAGAAACTTGGGGTAATTGATTTTTTTTTTTTTAGATGGTTTATTTCTTTGTAATGTAATGGTTTAATCATAATGTAATCCTATTTACTGAATAGAGTTTTTATTGGTTTTTCCTCTGGCAATTTATGTTTCCTAATTACTGTCTACATGGCAGATGAAAAACAAGTAAATGTACTGTTATTTGATTGAAATTGTACTCAAGTGCAAGTAAGTCATACATAAAAACACTCAAGGACAAGTAAAAAGTAGCTCAATTAAATAGTACTCAAGTAAAAGTTACTAGTTATTTTCACCCCCCCATAATAAATCTTGCCATGATTTCCTTGCATACTGTAAACAATCTCATGTATGAACTTAAAAAGGAAGAGACCAAATCTTTAACAATTGGAACTTCATTTATTTTCCACAAAATGTGCAATTATTATATATATATATATATATATATATGAAATAACACCAATAAATTAAATACAAAATAAAAACATTCCTAGGCTCAAGATATAGCTACATTTATGAACACTATAAGTTTCTGAAGAGACAAGGAAACGGAAAAAATTAAATAAAAAATTTACTCAGTAACGGTTGGGTGTAGAAATGTAACAAATTACTTATTTAAAACGTACAAGTACACATAAAAGCAACTCAATTACAGTAACATCAGTGGCATTCTGTAGCCTATATAGAAACTTCACACTCCTGTTTTTTCACCTTTATCTGCATTCTGCTCTGAGGTCAGGGTGTGACTCGGCTGTGATTACAAACCTTGTTCTCACATGTCACATGACTTTTAAAGCCTGCATGGAAAAAAGATGAAGAAATGTCTTATCTGTGTCATATTAAACACATGTGTCCAGTTGTACCTTGTTGAATCATTACTGCAGGTGAAAGGAGGTCACAGGGGAAGGTGGTTACAGGTATGCATGGACAGAATACAAGATGATTGGAATAATTTTGGTGACTAACAATCAATCAAGTTTTATTTCTAAAGCGCTTTACAATAACCAAAGTCGACCAAAGCGCTGTACACAATAAAAATGCGATTTAAAAACGGCATAATATATCATTAAAAACAGACCATTATTACAGTGCCACAGAACTGTGCGTCAAACACCCTTCTGAACAGGTGAGTCTTTAGTTTTGCTTTGAACAGAGGCAGGTCTTTGTCACGTAACAAAGAGCTGCAACGAGTTCCAGAGTTTTGGACCTGCCACAGCAGAAGCACGATCGGCCCACTGTTTGAAATGTGACCTGGGCACCTTGAGCAGGTGGCAATAGGCAGAACGTAGGGCTCTGCTCAGCTGGTGAGGGGTCAAAGTCTCACATAAATACACAGGTGCGAGGCCGTGGATGGAACCGAAAACAAAAAGCAAAAGTTTGTACTGGATTCTGAAAACCGGGAGCCAATGTAGGGAGTAAAGGACAGGTGTGATATGGTCATGTTTGCGATTGTCGATGAGGAGCAGGGCAGCAGCAGCATTTTACACAAGCTGTAATATGTGTATGCAGGTCTGATTGTGTCCAAAATACAGTGCATGGCAGTAATCCAATCATGAGCTGATGAATGCATGAATAAGTTTGGCGTAACCAAGAGGTAGATTTGGAGATCATCTGCATACATGTAAAAGGACTATGGCTAGCAATGACTGAACCCAGGGGCAACATGTAAAGTGAAAATAAAACTGGACCTGAAATGGAACCCTGTGGCACACCAGAGGACAGAGAGGCTGTGGGGGAGGAAAAGTCATTGATAACAATGGAAAAAGTACATTAAGTAGGACCTGAACCACTGCAGCGCGGGTCCCTGAAGGCCCACCTGCTGGGCCAGGCGGGTCATGAGGATGGAGTGGTCCACCGTATCAAATGCTGCAGTGAGGTCCAGCATCACCAACAATACTGGTTTTTTTTTTTTTTTAGAGTCCAGAGACAACAGGATGTCTTTTTGCACTTTCAGTCGTGCAGACTCAGCGTTGTGGCGTTTTCCTGAAGCGCGACTGGAATTTTTCAAAAATGTTATTCTGGTCTAGAAATGAATGTAACTGATTGAATACAAGTTTCTCAAGGATTTTAGAGTGAATAGACAGATGGGGCGCAGGTCTAAACTTGGACAAAACCACTGGGTCGAGGTTGGGTTTTTAATCAGTGGCTTGACCACAGCCTGCTTAAAAACAGTTGGAACAAACCCTGACCTCAGGCAGCTGTTGAAGAATGGGAGGAGACATGGCCCTACTGTGTCAAAAACCTGTTTGAGCATCTTGGATGGAAGAATGTCGAGAGGACAGCTGGTGGGTCTCAACCTTTGGACAACCACAGAGGATGAGAGAGTGACACAGGCTCAAACACAATCAAGACATCTTGTGGACATCTGATGAAGGCATGTTTGCTAGACTAGACACAGCACTATTAATACTTTGTCTAACTGCAGCCGCTTTATCAACAAAGAAATGGAGGAAATCTTCACTGGTTGATTTGGTCACATTTTTAAAAACACTGCCGGTGGGATTTGTAACTGATTGCATTGTGTTGCACAACACATGGGGACGGTTGCCGTTAGTAGAGATGACATTTGACAAATATTTACGTTTTGCTTTTTTGCCTGCATTTCGTTTGGAGAGTTGGAGGAACGTAAACAACGACTGGAAAAGAAAGCTCGAGGAGATACGGAAAAAAAGGACAGTGAGGAGGAGTAACAACAGGAACAATGACTGCAGACGAGAAAACATCACATAAAAAAGGACAAAAAAAAAAAAAAAACGTCAATGAAAAGATGAAATTATGAAGAAGATGAGAATGTTTGACAAGGGAAGAAACGAGGTTTGATGTAAAATTATCTGTGTTCAAATCAGGGGACGGATCTGGATAAGCATAATGCTTTTTTCCGTCACCCTTTCCGGCATGCAAAAGGACAAAAAAAAAAAACAAAAAAAAAAAACAATGATGTGATTTTGCTCTGAATGTCAAAATGAATTTCTGTGATTGCAACCATGTCAAAAATGAACTGAATAAATAAATAAATAAATAAATAAAAGCTGTCTAAGGATCCCGAGAAATACATGCAGCTTATCCTTTTTCCACCTGCGTTCTGCCTGCCTACAGTGCCCCCTCAGGGTACGAGTGTCATTTAACCAGGGGTCTGGTTTGGGTTTGTTGGACCTTTGCATGAAAGGGGAATGGTGTCTAAAATGTCAGAGCAGGTGGAATAGAATGAGGAGAGGAACTCCTCCAGACACAGAGGAGAAGGCAATCCATCCTGAGTATTTAAACTGGAGTTCATACATGCCTCAACAAACTCTCCACCAAGTTATTTTTGAATAATATGTTATGGTGTCAGGTGTGACACTCTGTGGTGTCTTTCACCCCCCCACCCACCCCCCCGCTGTCGATGGCCAGAAAACGGCACTTGCAACTTTCGCTGCCTCCAACCCGGTGGCAGTCTCGCAGCTCTGTTCTCGCAGTAATATGTACTGCTTTACAGCAGCCCAATGCACACTAAAGCTAGGCTATCACCAGCACCGTGGCTGGTGACAGTTGTCTACAAATTAACTTTTACCAAAGTTATATCATGGCGGAGCCAGCGAAAAAAAAAAAAAAAAAAAAAAAAAAAAATGCAGAGAAGACCTTTGTCCAAGGAACGAAGCAGCTCCATGCAGTGACAGCTCAGCAGCAGCGCACAGTAAACACACACACTGTCGTCACGGCAACAGGCACGCGCACACACTCGCAACCCGGTGCTCCATCAGGCAGCACACACACAAATGTCCATCTATCTATCCATCCATTTTCAGAGCTGCACATCACACATTTCCATACTCCCTTCCGTATTACTCCGTATTACTTGTCTCTCTTCCTCATACTGTTCACATGGTCACATGGGACTATGTGTTAAAGCACCCTTAGTGTCACTGTTCTATTAGGATTTTTCAGTGATCGGTTGCTACCATCTTGGGAGACAAGGGTGCGCATGTAGCTGTGGGGTTGGGCAGGCGGCGGTGGGGTGTGGAGTGTTTACGACATTGACAAAACCAAAAGTGACCTTTAGGGGGAGCACTAAGCGCAAGTTACTTAGTTCTGCTTTAACATCATAACTGTTTTTCAGGAAATGTACTTTGATCTCTGGACATGTTTCGACTGTCAGCTGCCAGTTTTCTTCAGAGGCGTCTGCTGAAACATGTCAGAAGGTCAAAGTACATCTCGTGAAAAACGGTTGTCTGAATAAATTTTAAGCTTAACATATTATTTAAAAAGACGACAAAGAGAACTTGCTGGAATTATTGCAAGGAATCAGCAGACGCCTGTGAAGAAGACGCGCAGTTGACAGTCAAAACATGTCATGAGATAAATATCTGAATAAATGAAACCTTAACAGATGATGTTAATGAGCCAATCAGAATAGGAAGTCATTTAAGAGACAATAGTGGTTCATCAAATGAAAATATACTTTATTTAAAAAATATTATTAAATCAATAGATTTAAACAAGATGTCAGAAGAGGACAACAACCCCTCGAACGTTGCATAATATGTCTCTAAGTGCATATGTTCTCAGAAGCTTGACACACTGGGTTTGACGGTAAAGAGTAATTTTAAAGGTGGGCGGAGTTTAAACGTTCAAACAAACTTAAGAGGATTTGAATATTCAGCCCAACTGAGACGTGCATCATCACTTTGCATGTACCTCAGAGTGGAAAGTTTTTCATTTGTGTTCCTAAACAAGCACGCGCACACACAACGCACATAAATGCTCTGTGCGTTAACCCCGCCCACTGTAGTTCCTTGTATAGTGTGAGAGAGCACTTTAACTGGAGTCAATGGGACAATGAACATAGGATTCCTCACAGTATTACTGTATATTGTCTGGTGCCACTGGTTCTGTGATGTAATACAGCTCCACACAGTGTGTCATCGCTGTTCAAAGCCTCACTGTAATGGGCTGTTATGTAACACTGTACATCCACCCTATAGAAAACAGGTTCCTAAAGCTTTGCATTCTGGGAGATGGATTAGAGCGAACAAGTCATTTAGTGCTTGCTTTAAGGATTGTTTTTAAGTTAAAAAAAAAAAGGCATATTTTTGCTTGATACAAGATTGTGTGATTGAATTTTGCTTTTTTCTATTTGTAGTGTGTCTTTGGATGAACAAAGTCATGAAAAAGGAGCAAAATAGAGGTTTATTGCTTTACAGTATTGTCATTTACAGCTTTTTTATTATTTTTTTTTACAGTTAGGCCTACAGTGTAAATTTCACTTAAGAAAACGGTCTTTGGTCAAAGATCGTTGATGGACTCTCTAACCCTCCTCTGATTCCTGCTTATCTAAACCTGACCTGTTTAGAGGAGCACAGCATGGCTGCTTATCTAGCAGAGAAACTGTCAGACGTGCAGGTTACGTGTCAGCTCCTCAGGCTTTTTGCTTTATACATCGCAGCACAACATGAATACTTTAAGGATGCACATAGCTGTGGAGCACATATATGTCGGGATGTATGGGAAGAAAAGTGAAGCATGATGAGAGTTGAATACATTAAACCCCACGGCAAGGGTCTCCTGGGATGTGCTGCACTCGTCATGCTCTTTTTACAGTGCAGCCCCTATATGAGGAAGATTAGCTTCATGCATATGTTAATTAATCTGGTTTATTTAAAGAGGATGCTTCATTATCAATGGTGTAACGTGATCAGTCGTTTTTGGATACATGTTGTTATTAAAGAAAATATTTAGTATTCTTGTTAAATATAAGCAATACTGGTTTTTTTTTTTTTTTTTTCTTTCTAAGATTCAGATTCGCTAACATCTGGGAATTGAAAATCAGTTCAATGTATGTAAGACACACTTGCTGATTATCTTAGATTGACATCATTTCTCAGTGGTTCCAATTAAAATAAAAAAAAATATGTCTCTCAGTTGCTATTTGAATATTCTCTAATATGTTTGGAAAGCTACTATGGCTCTTTCTCTTTAATTAGACTCAGTATCCAATCAAAATCCTGCTATTTTTTTTTTTTTTTTTTTTTTTTTTACCTCCTAAAAGTGTATAATAGTACCATTAATATGCATCATCAACATATCATTTTTGATCCCCCAACCCCTTAATGATTTACCATATTTTAATTTGCTACATTAGGCCCTATATGTTGCATTTTTAAGCTGACTAAAAAAAGCTTTTATGCTTAACAATTTTTTTTTTTTTTCTTGCTTTTTGCTCCTCAGGTGTTTTAGGTTTTAGTGATACTTTCATGGACCCACTCCAAAAACAGATATTGAGTTTCAACAAGGAAAGCATGCAGTGATTCCAAACCCCTTTTTGTCCCTTGAAGACCCCTTTTTGCCAAATCATGCGTAGCCCCTCTTTGTCTCCTAAGTACATACTTTATAATTTAATGTGGTTTCATTTGTTTCTTGGCAAACTCTACGAATAGAAACTCCATCCTGTCTCTCTAACATTGGTTACCGAAGGCTAAATCTACTCAAAATGTGTTTTAACAAAGATAAATAAACTTTTATGACTACTTCATAAGTAAATACAGTTTCTGTTGTAAAATATAACTAATGTATTTATTCTTAATGTTAGAAGTGTGATTAAATCAGTTCTACAGCATAAATCAATCGTGTTTCCAAAAATTACAAGAAAATACAGTATTTTATGGAGCAATAGTGTTGTTAGTTTAAGGTAAATGTGTCTAAAAATAATAGGAAAACGTTTTGAGTTTCTTTCTTGTCTTTTTTTGAATGAATTGAGAACTGTTTCTGGGTGTCCTTTGCAATGTGCTCCTGTACCCCTAGGAGTACATGTACCCCTGGTTGGGAATCACTAAATTATGATCAAAATAAAAAATAAAAGATTTTTTCTTCTTGGGTAAATAAAAGTGTTCACAGTGCGTTTTTGTTGCGTAGTCAACATGACATCATCAGTGGGTGATCTGACGCATTTATTCATACCATTTGTTCACATTTGTTTTTTTTTTTTTTTTTTTACATCATTTGGCAGAATGAGCACATGAGAGGAGGAGAAACGTCCTGCAGCCGGTGTCGGAAACATCAGTGTCAGTCTCCTGGTTTGAAACCCTATAGAAACCGAACTTCACAAAGACACCGGAGTGAGAGCTTCACCAGAACACACACGCACGCACATACACAAAGGGGGGTCGACTATTGTATAAAAAGTCTAAAGTGATCGTCAGTTGCACCTCATTCAAAGATCAAGCCACGTCATTGATAAAGAGATAAACATTAAAGGTTGTGACATGCACAATGTTCTGATGTCAGTGGGACTAATCAACATCGTGTGCCATTCAGGGAGTCCTTTCTTTTATATATATTTATATATATTATTTCCCTTATAGCAGCATCTTCAGAATGATATATAACAAGTGTCAAAGTCAAGACCTGGGAGCCTAATCTGGCCCTTCAGAGCATCCAGTTTGGCTCGCAGCATGAAGGAAAAAGTAAAAAATGACAGCGAAAACAAAAATTATTGTGTAAATTACCAAATAACCCAGTTGCAGATGGACAAATTCAGCAGTTTTATGAAAATTTACCATATTTTTAGGGGGATAGCATGTTTCCTTTGTTTATACCACATGAATGCAGTCATTTTAAATGTCAAATTGTGGAAAGAACTCAGTGTTAAAACAAATCTTGCAATTTCTCACAAACAATGGCACAAAATGTAAACATTCATTATTGCGTAAATGACCAAATAATCCAGTTGTCGATGGACGAATTCAGCAATTTCATGAAACTCTGCTATATTTTTTTCTATATTATGCCATATTTTTCTTTGTTTATACAACATGTCAACAGTCATTTTTCATTTAAAATTGTGGAAAGAACTAATTTTTTTTTTTTTTTGTTTCACAAATCGAGCAATTTCTTACAAACAATAACACAAAAGAAAAACCATGAATTGTGTAAACCTTCGAATGATCCAGTTGTAGATGGAAAAATTCAGCAATTTAATGAAACTCTACTAAATGTTTAGGGGGCTTGCATGTTTTGCTTTGTTTATACCACATGAATGCAGTCATTTTTAATTTAAAACTGTGGAAAGCACCACCAATGCTTGCAGAAATCTAGCAATTTCTCACAAACGATGGCACAAAATCAAGATTTGGAACTGATATTGAAAACTATGGCACAATAATGTTAAAATTGTTCTTTTTTTAATAATCTGTGGCCCATTTGAGATCAAACTGGTCCGTTTTTGGCCCCTGAACTAAATTGAGTTTGACATCCCTGATATATATATATATATATATATATATAAAGAACCAAAAAAGCAGATGGACTCTATACATGGAGCACTGTAGTTTGTGAGTCCAGCAGTCCGACCCGGTACTGCTCTAGCCAATGTCTGAGTTCAGAGATCCGGTATCCTTCTGGACCCCTGCCCCCCTGGTACACCACCCGTTCATCCCTCACGATGTAAAGTCTTTCAAAGTAAGCTCCGTACGCAGCGTTGGATGAATTGTCCATAGTATCCACCACCACGTTACTGCCTGGAACCTCCGCCAGCATCAGCCTGGCAGCCCCCAGTCTCTCCTCCAGGCACCGGTGCTTGGGGATCTGGTACGGAGCGTCCGTGCTCACCCATCCGTCCGACGGATGCGCCTCCTCGATGTACACAACTAAGAAGTCCGCAATGTCTTCATACTGCCTCACGACGCGCTGAAACGCAGCCAGACGCGTCATGAACGGAGGTCAGGAGCAGCTGCCAAAGTTGAGGATCAGAGGTCTTTTGCCTCTCATGCAGTCCAGGATCCGGACCGGCCTGCGCTCCTGGACCAGCACCACCTCCGTGTTGGGCGCAACGCGTCCGAGGTGCGCGGATTTGAGAAAGTCCAGTTTCTGTCCGTACCACACGGCCCTGAGAGACTCCAAGGTGAACATCTTATTGGAGTCCGACACGCACACCGGCGGGTCCTCCGGGCTGTCCAGCTGGCTCTGACCCATTTTCAACAACACTTTTCTCCTGATGCACAAGAAATCCAGCAGCCAGAGCATGACGGCGGCCAGCAGGAACCGGGGCAGCAGCATCAGGCACAGGGCGGCGTGCTTCAGCGCCCTCGCCGTTTGGACACCACCGGAATCATCCATCATCTTCCTTCCCCCCCCCTTTGCCCAGGTTCACTCACCTTTATCCATCGCAGAGAAAGTATCTGACGCACAGCTCTAGCTCTGGTTTTATAGGACCAGGGCTACAGCTGGATTTGAATAATGTAGAAACAACACGCCTCCGGTACCCGCGCCCGCCCACTCACATGGTGGGGATTACCTTCTCTCAACTCCAGGGAGAGAGAGGACAGAAGGATCCTCGAAGGTGTTGGTGTCCAAATCCACCTGTTTATCCAAATACGCACGACCCAAGCGACGCGCGCTTTGCTCCAGCTCCGTTTTCCGGTGGATCTGAGGCGCTGTCACGCGTTTTACAGACGGTGTGGGAAGCGCTCAGCTGGTCCCGAGAAGCCGGCAAAACATTGACTTCTTCCTGCCTGTGAGTGATCTCATCGGCGTGTAGTCCCTCCCGCAGCCGCCAAACTGTGCTGCTCTCATAGTAAGAGGCAGAGGATGAGTCACTGCTGGAGGACTGGGAACAGCTACAAACTGGCCTCAGTCATCCAGCGGTGACTCATTCCCAGTCTCAGTCTCTTATATTACAACAAAAAAAATGAGACTCATTCTGGGAATTTCTTATTTAAACTGTGTATTTATTCATTTGATTTAACACGTTTTGATTAAAAAAAAAAACCCATTGGATTGTGTTATTTTAGCCATTCAAGGAGAGAGTATTCACCAAAGATAGACCTTATAAACACCATGGGAAATTCAATTTAATTCGGGAGGGGATCCAGATTAATTGGCTGATTGTGGATCAGTTGGGGAAAAAAAAATAAAAAATAAATAATAATAATAATAAAAAAAATAAATAAATATATATATATATCCCTCATCATTGGCCACATTCAAAAAATTCACATCTTGGTTCCAGAGGTTGTGATTAGGGCTGGGCGACATCATATGGACCAAAACTCGTATCACAATATATATTTTTTTTTTTTTTTCTCAAAATGGAAATAAACAATATTGATCTCTATTTTTACCTCAATAATCTTTATTTTAAATTTTATTTATTCACAGAATAAAATTACAAAACCGACTCCACCCCCCCAGCCCATCGTAACCACTCCCCCACAACCACAATCATCCACACATTCATAGTGTTGTGACAGGAACGTTAATTAGAAATAGAAAAGGAGCCCAAAGCGAACAAATTAATGACATAACAGAATGAAAAATAAAATAAAATCAATAAAGAAAATGCAAAACAAATATAACGAAACAAATGGCACACCTTTAAGGAAGTACACCTAATAACCAGTGTTGGGAGTAACTAGTTATTTTTGTAATATATTCCTTTTTTAAGTAATTATTTGAGAAAAAAAAAAAAAGATGATCATTATAGTTCTGGACCAAAAGTAACTCAAAGTAGTGTAACTCAGTTACACTAAAAAAAAACAGTAATAATGTAATACAAATATATAACATTTTTATCCCAGTCACTAGTAATATTAATATATTAGAACAACTTACCCAACACTGGTAATAACTATATCTCTAACTCCAGTAAGCAGACATTCTATTTGTTTTCATGCTCAGTTATTCTGGTGTTATTTGTTACTATCATTTATTCTAACATATACTGATGCTAAACTCTATTCTTAGTGTTTCATACATAAAATTAATATAGTTTTAGCTGTAGAAAGACACATTTTACCCAGCAGGATAATCATGCTCAAAAACTGTGGACATTTACCCTCAAAAACACATAAACTTTTCTGTGGTGTGATTCACAAAATAATATCCATAGACCTTAACCATGACTGTACACTGACCCAAAACTTAGCCACATGTGGACAAAAATAAAACAAAAATCAAGTTTTACCAGAAAGACAATTTAGGGTTAAATTTGCTGATACAAAATGTCACACAGGCACATTTATTAAGAAACCGCTGCACAATATGTGTCACTTTTGGCTTTTTCTCCTACTGTATTAGAGACAGCACGTGTGAGTGAGTTCTGTTGTGTGGATGTTTAGGTGATGGTCTGGGTTAGGACACGTATCAATCTACTGTGGTTCTAAAAAGTAACGAAAACAGCAACTCCTAAAACGAGTGTTTTAATGCAAAATAAGCTATAAAATATAAATCTCAGAAATATGGAAGAAATATGATACAGAACACTGTTTGACTGTACTCTGAGAATAATATAAAATTCTTGTACGATGAGTTTTTTACTGTGTGATTGTATAAATAAAAACAAGTTAAAACATTTATAGATATATCTTGATTTAAGGCGATATTCTCATTTAAGATACATCAAGTTTTGTATTTTGGCGATATAGGAAATCACGATATATTGCCCAGCACTAGTTGCAGCAGACTTTTATGTTGTCTGTCATTTTGACTAGTGCAGTGTTTTTCAACCTTAGGGTCGAGACCACCTGGAATTAAAATGGTTTCCCCTGAAATGTCAATTTTTTTCTCCTTGTCTGCATTTGTTGAAAGTCAACACTATATATAGTGACATTTTTTTTGTGACAGCAATGCATGTTTTGTTATTTTTATTACATAAATGAGTTTATTTTAGTATAAAATATCTGAGGTGGCACACTTCATTATCAAATATTAATTCTAGAAAGAAAAAAAAAATGTCTTTGGGGTGGTCGGCCATATGTGATATCAAAATAGGGGCGTGATTTGAAAAATGTTGGTAACCTCTGGACTAGTGAGGGGGTCAAAAATATCCAGTCAGATTGCTATTGATAGATTGATGATTTCTGTTTATTTTTAATTGATATTCAGTTTGAACAAACCTTTTCTCTGCAGTGACAAAAACCACAGACTGTGGCCTATAGTGACATATGATCCATAAATGTACATATAATATGAACACTTCCCTTCAGCCAAAAAATAATAATCAGGGAATTTTTCTCCAAGAGAAATTATCAGCAATCCTGTATCCACAGCATATCTATATAATATGCTCACTCCTAGTGGTCAGGGGTGTGAATTACAATCTGTCAGAGTGTCAGATGGACTTCATACTAAAGTTTACAGTGACGTTTAAAAAAAAAAAAAAAAAAAACAGTCAACGACAGAAAATATTCAGTAAACGAACGCGACCCCTTCTTGGTTTGTAATTTGACGCATGTTTAGGTTGGTTTCTCACTTACTCGACCAAGTTTCATCCGGATCAGATCTGGATTGTACATTTTACTGGGATTTTTCCCCCCAAAAATGTGGTTGGCCATACATTTTGACCTACTGTATTGTCATTAATGGCCATAGAAGTTTCTTACAAGCCTTTAAAGTGTAAATAATCATTGTACCATCACCAATATAACTGTGAATATCTAGCAAAGAGGATTCCTGGCGTTTAGGGTTGCGATTTATTTTGCGAACGCATTCCACTCTGTTAGAAATTTTAATAACAAACTCCATCTTTAGATTGTTTAAATGTATTCATCATATTTAATAGTTATCTTCTGTTCTATACAGTGTACACCAACATCAGAGGTGTAAAGAGTACTGATATGTCCTACTCAAGTAGAAGTACTATTACTTGATTGAAATTGTACTCAAGTACAAGTCATACATACGTTTATTTTTGGTAATAAATCTTGCCACGGTTCCCTTGGGTACAGTAAAATTATGTTTAATCTGATGTGATGCATTTGATTGTTGTCTGGTCATTTCATTTTTTATAGTTTCAACAGTGTCTGTTGATCATTTTAAAACTAAAAAGAATCTACTCAGTAACGGTTGGATATAGAAATGTAACAAACGACTTTACTTCCTTTAAATAGTAGTTAAGTACAAGTAGAATTTCTGATTTAGAAATATACTCGTACAAGTACTCGATTACAGTAACGTGAGTACTTGTAATCCATTACTTTCACCTCTGATATCTAGTGTGGTAAAGAGCATTTTTTTGGTGCTTAGGTTTATTTGTTTTGCAAATGCATTCCTCTCTGTTTTAATAGAAATTCTAATAAATCAGTCAATCCTTAGTTTAATTTTAATCAACATATTTTATCGTCATCTTCTGTTCTCTACACAAACGGTTCAAATCCAAAATAAGACCAAATAAGTGACTCTATCTGCCTTGCCGCAGTTGCTGATCAGTACATGTGACTGGTGGGATGTGTTTTCCCATGCCAGCGTGTGTCCTACCATCCGTTTCATCTCCCCCCTCCCCTCGGTGTGTGTGCGTGTGTATGATTTCCTTTTGTTTATTGTGGATTGGGTCTCTTTGTGTGTGTCTTCCACTTCATTAGACCCTTGCCAGGTGACCATGTTCAGCCCATGTTGCCTGTTTATGTCCCCTCCTCTGCTACCAAAACAACACTGACCCACCAGCACCCGTGTGTCCTGGTTCCATATGTCCCTAATCAATGGAAACAGGCCAAATCCTCTATGTAACATCAAAGACCACACGCTCAACTCTTTCCATTGCCCTATGGAACCGCTTTGATGCTCACACGCCATTCGTTGGCGACTTAGTGGGTGATTAGGGTCAGTGCTGGCATCCGGCCTGCTATGTGGCAGGCTTATAATTGACTTCAACCCATGTTATTCCAAACACATTGTGATCCAAATTAGCTTTAGCTGTTGGATACGTGGAAAATATTCTTTTTGAAAAGCAAATTACATCCAGTTATCCAGGTAATAATTGAATTCAAGTCAACTTTATTCATATAGCGCCAACACAACAATAGTAATTACAAAGCGATATCAAAATATAAAATTTTTAAGAGAAAAAGAAAAAAAAAAACAACAAATCCACAAGTATCAGCAATAGGGAGAAAAAAAACTCCCTCTTAACAGGTAGAAATCTCCAGCAGAACCAGGTTCAGAGGTGGCATCCATCTGCTTTGACTGGTTGGGGTTAGTGGACATGAAGAGGAGAATAGAACAGGATAGAGAGAGAGAACATCAGAGTGTCCCTGACTAGTTGAGCCGTGAACCACAGATCAGGAACTCCAGCGTCAAGACACCTGAAACAAAAAAGAGAGAGAAAAGCGAGGAGAAGGCACTGACTGCAGAAAAACATGATCCAGCATTAGCAGGTCTGCCTGGATGGAAACACCTGGTGCTAAACTATGTGTGAGTGGAATGAGAATGAAATGGTGTGTAAGCAGTGTGGTGGGTATACAATGAGCATCAGAAGTGGGGGATTGACTACAACCCAGCACGACTGTGTCTGACTGGACATCACCCATAGAGGACTGTGTGTAGAGAGAGGGTTGTGTTTGAATGTAGTCTTAGTTTTTAGTTCCTATTTTTAGGTTTAGGGCTTTGTTCTGTAGATATGGATCATTATTCATGGTTTCTTTTTTTAACATGCTATAATTAAATGTCCAATAGCTCCTATTTACCCATAATAAAATATATTCAAGGTCAACTTTCTCAAAGCCTATTTTTGAGGAACAACCAGTTTTAGAACATCTGATTTCAACTTAATCTAAATCTAACAATAACACAAGCAAGTACGTAAGCGATGAGACAAATCAGATATAAATAACTGGGACACTCAGATTAACACTAAAAAAGCCAGTTTTAGAGCAAAATGCACAAAATCTAAATCAATAGCAATTAACAATAATTCTATTTTAAATATTAAAATTAATACACATTAAACAACTCATACATTTGTATTGTTTTAAATCAACAGTAAATGTCATCTTTAACTAACTATAATAACTGATCGTTTAATTTCTAAATCTAATAACAAAAATAAGTCACTATATTCACCACATTTAGACTGAGAGTAGCTCTAACTTGCAGCTGCTGCAAATGTCAGTGTCAGACTATGGGACTCTGGACTTTTTCTCATTTTTATTATAGATTATTATTGAGAAAGCTTGAATTCAACACCAATAAATTTCTCTTATATTTCTTGGTAGAATTCCCATTCCTTTTTGTTTATTTAAAATATATGTCGACTAGTTGGTGATAGAATCTACAAAGAGAAATGACACGACGGTTGCAGCCAATCATTAACGTTAGTTTGCCATTGACTGCGTTTTCATCATGTGACATGGTGGCATCAGCATGTTTTTTTTTTCCCCAGGGCCTCCTCGCACAAGCATGTCAGATACATGTATGTCAAATATGATCTGTCACTGAATGATCAGCGTTGCGCCCGCTGAGCCCTGTGTTACGACACTTTAACAAGCGTGTTTTTTTCAAATCGACATTGTTACCGTCTTATCTACAGTGACCAAAGAGCTAGTGAACCTGGTTTTGTAATGTCTTTTCGAACTAAAGATTTTCATTCAGCCAATGCTGATACTTGTGCCTAAACTTTAAAATCACAGTATTTTATAATATTACAGTCAACATATACTGTAACTGTATTAAAAACCAACACAGAGGGCAGAATGAGTCTGTAGGACAAAATCTAAACCCCTTGAAAAATGAAAAAATCCCAGTCACATCTAAATATATAGAATAAGGACACACACACACACACACACACACACATATATATATATATATATATATATATATATATTTATTTTAACATTTTGGGTATGGCAGTGGTTCCCAAACCTGCTGTACCCAACTTTGAAGAATGAAAAACTCCCCCATAGTCACAAAAATGTTTTTTTTTTTTTTTCTTTAAAAAGTGAGCTCTTTTTAAAAAAACTTAAATTCTAAACTTTTCTTCAAATTTCTTAAAAAAAAAATATATATAAAATGTTCATAGTTGCGTTTTGTTTACAATTTCTCATGCTCAAGGTTCAGCAAGGCCATTCTAGTGTAATTTGATTTAATTTTGAAATATTCCGATTCAAGGTAAAACATTGGATATATAAAGCAAACATGCACTTGTAATACAGATGCTTCTGATGATTCATTAGGAAATGTATTTACTCGATCTTGCTCGAAATATCAGAATTGTTTTTTTTTATTGCAGTACATTTACATATATGAGGAATTTGTCTTGGTGTATTGGTGCAAAATAAAAAAAAGAAGCTAAAATAACAAGTACTTAAATAAAATAAAATATGAGAAGCAATGTTCCATGTATGAAATAATTAAAACACAGAATGTACAAAGGGAGCATGGAAGAAAATACAGTACTTTCAAAGACCAGTGAGCACCTTTTTATACAAGCTTATTTTAACAGTTAATGCCTTTTTTTTAGTCCTGTCTTTTTTTAACAACAAGTAAGTGTTTTGTATTAATCCTTTAGCACTGGGTATCAAATGTAAAATGCATTACAAATAAAATGCATTATTATTAATAATAATTTAACGCATGTTGAACAGTTAGTCTTCACATTCCTGTGATGGTTTCTGAATGTGGGGCTGATGACAGTCTGTTATGTGTGGGAATGGGGGAGGGCAGGAACATTGTTCATAAAGGATGACTCAAAACTATATAAAATGACATGGAATAGCAATGGCAATGAATGCAGGGACACACATACAAGCATTGAACTGCTGTATTCTTTATTTTTCCCTCACAACATGGAAAGCAGAATGTTGTACTGCACAATTCCCTGTGGTGTCCTTGAATAGTCCGATGAATTCCTTGTTCCTTCTTTTCAACGTGCAAACAAATTCAAGATGTCGAGACTTTAGCATTATTTTCTGGCTTGTATTTGCATAGAAATTGACTTTAAATCAGCAGCCAGCAATGTACAGCGTTTGGTACGTTAGGGAGGTCAAAGTTGAACTGTTGGCTTACACTGGAGATTGGTTACTTTTTTATTACTGCAGCTCTCTACTAGAGTATTATAATTTATTATTGTCTTCAGATTCCTAAATTATAGATTGCACTTCTGCAAAAACACTTTTGCTGTTTTTTCTTCAAACCCTGCATTTGATTTGCAACCCAGCATATGGACTCATATGGGTTTCTTTCAGTTGGAATATGCAAATTTTACTTGCTCATGCTAGCTCGAGGCTGTTTCATTGTCTGAACGCAATTTATCAAGATGTCAGAGGCCTCAAGACTGTTTAGAATTTCTTTTCAATAGGTTATCCCCGTTCAAACAACAAGAAAAACTGCTGATTATGATCTAAAGTTTCCTGCATTCTCTCCTTACAAACAAATCTTCCACCTTAGAAAAAAAAAAAAAAAAAACATTCTACACTCGTCTGCTCCATCTAATATAGTTACATTCTACCTGACAGATAACACCTATCATCTGCTGCTAAGAGGTTTGCTGCTGTGAGACAACCAGAGTTACACAAGGCTCCATGCTGGGTGTTCTTTTTAGAAAAAAATGACAAAAAGTCTGGCAGTTTATTTATTTTTTCACACTTGCTAAGCATATCCTTTTCTGTCCCTGGTCTGTGGAGAATAAAAGTGGTCACGACACTGTGATGCTGGTTTACAAGCAGGTGAATAGAACTCATTTTACCTCCAAATCTAAATTCTGGTCAATCTTCATCATTGCAGTGCATTGTCTGTCAGTGTTTGATCATCCCATCACGCCAAGGCCTCAAGCTGTACATTTTATGCACTGTAATTATATTGTGTGTGAAACCTCCCTTCAATATATTTCAGAGCTCAACCAACCACATAATCAAACAAAATATATAAACATACATTTCATTAAGTGTTTGTGTTGTTGTCATTTGTTTAAATGTGGTGTGTTTTCATCACCCTGCTGCATAACCCAAGGATATTTACATTTTTGTCATAAACTGATGGTTTAACTATATTTAATATGTTTTTGTTGGTGAAAATAGAATCCAGTTATTGCATGTCTTGAAATTCTAAATAATTTATCATAATGATTACGTTTGACTTGTTGGAAAAGTATACTTTCCACATGATGCATGCATAAACGTTCACAATTTTTTCTTCTTTAGCTGCTAAAAAAAGCCCTGGGATTCCTCAAGCAGTATAATATTGTCATGTCTGCTATACCTTTGGCCCAGCGTGGGCTGTGACCAGTTTTTTAGTGAACTTAGTTGGTGGCAAGGATTTATTGGTATGTTGTTTTTTGCGAGCAGAATATTTTTCAGTATTTACCCACAATAAAGAAACCAAAAGAAAAGGTGGTAACACCTGTCAGGGTCAGTTCCACAATGGTTCTCCACATATTTATCTGGGCATAGTGTTAACCCTAACCCTGACCAAATAAGGTCTGAGTCAGCGGATTTGTTGTGTGGAGTTCCTCAAGGTTCCGTTTTGGGTCCTGTCCTTATTTTTTGTTGTATTTGACCCCGTAGGGAAAGATCGTTCAAAGGTTTAGTGATGTTTTTTTACCACTTCTTTGCTGACGATATCCAACTTTACTGCTCCTTTATCTCGTCTGAGATCTAGAAGCTTAACTCTTTGCTCCACTGTTTAGTAGAAAGAAAACGATGGCTAACTGAAAACTCCCTGCAGCTAAATGCAGACAAAACAGAAACTCTGGTGATTGCCTCTGATGACGCAATTCCAGGGATTAAACAGTATTTAGGTGACTTAGGACAGTCTGCTCAACCAAGCCTTAGAAACTTGGGAGTTATCTTTGACAAAGTTGTGTCATTAGTGCAGCACTGTAAGCAGCTGACGAGGAACTGCTTCTTTTAACTAAGGAACATCTCTAAACTCAGGAAAAAAAGTGTTTTTAGAATGATTTGGAGCTTATCATCCATGCCTTTGTGTCTTCACATTTAGACTATTGCAACAGTTTATTCTCATGTCTGAACAAGAAGGAGCTGTCTCGTCTGCAACTAGTGCAATAGTCTGCGAGAATCCTGACCCATACAAATAGGAGGACTCACATATTCCCTAAAAGAACTCCATTGGCCTCCAGTGTCTTTTAGGATACATTTTACAATTCTGGTTCTAGCCTTCAGAGCCTTGCAGGGTCAGGCTTCTTACATCAGTGATCTGATCCAGCCTTACACCCCCGCTCGGGCTCTGAGGTCTGTGGATCAGTATCTGCTGATGGTTCCTCGCACTCGTTTCCAGACCAGTGGAAACGGATCTTTTCAGGCTGTTGCTCCCAGGCTTTTGCTATGATTTTATGTTGTCTTGGCCTTTTATAATGTGTACGTTTTTAATTTGGTGTACTTTTTGATTTTAAGCTGTGTTGCGAAGCACATTGTGGGTTTTTTTGTCTGTGAAAACAAATGTTTCTTACTTTACTTGAAGGTTGATACATATGGCTGTTATTACGCTGTCATTACCTGTAATTAGCATGAATAAGGTGTCATGAGGGTTGTCGTTAAGTGTTGTTCGCTAATTTTTGACACATGTGGAGCTATGCTGGTTTTTTTGGGTTTGGTGGAGGGATCTAGTGGGGCTAGGTAGGGTTAGGATTTGGGTATTGAATGGTTAGGGTAACGGACAACACTTGATGACAGCCTTCATAACACCTTATTCATGCTAATGACAGGTGTCATGTTATCATAATGACAGCGTAATGTCAGCCTTTATGTATAAGACTTTAAGTAAAGTGCTACAGCGTTGTTTACTTCACTCACTTTACTTTATTAATGTTTTTAAATGTAACAGGTCGGGCAGTCTTCAGTTGGTGATTCACTGTCAAAGAGATTTGTTCACATACAGATTGATGTTGAAACAGAAATGGTCATTTTTTCTCTTTACACATTTCCACAAAACAAAGAAAAAAAAAAAAAGCAAATACTAACTCACAGCAGGTTTGTTTTTCTAAGAGCTTTCTTCAAATGTAGGAGTAGATATTTGTGTAAACTACACCTGCAGCCATGGCACAGACAACCAAACCTTTTTAAAAGATCTGTGAAACATCACCTCAGACATCCAAATTAACAATGTTCTAAACTGTCCCAGGTGCCGCAGTGAGAAATGGTCAAAACATCCAGATGTGCGTTCACGGCTGTGCAGGAACCAACCCAAGTGTGTATTTGTTTGGTAAACAAAGTAGTGGAAGTGGAACTGTGCACTCATGCAATGGGTTTAAAACGATATCCCATGACCTAATGGAACCTAGATGATATTATGGGATTATTGCATCCTTGCCCATCATCAATCATTGTGATTTATTGCTTTCCCTGTAAAAAGCATTACAAAATAGTATAAAATGTGAATAAATGTAAGTACCTGGTGTGCATTATTATCATTGTTTGAGAACAGTTCAGATTGTACAAACTACAATTACTGTGACCCATTTCTCTCAACTGTGTCACCTCCTGTTTTCTATCAGTCCCACAAACAAACTTTCATTCATTGGCATAACTTGAATGAATCATTTTTGTTGAGGTTAGTTTCCAAAGACCCAATGATCTACTGGTTGCTCTACGATATGGGAAAACATCAAAATGCCAAAATGTAGCAAGAAAATGCTCCATTCCATTCTGTATCAGGTGTTATGTCATACTGTAAGTCTGATGCAATAAAGCACTATGTAAAACCGCTCAAAACGTGTGTTTCCAATAGAAGCATTTTGGAATCTGGATTAGTTTGGCATCTTTTGTTTATATACGAAGTGAAATCTCCTTTTCCTGGAAAATTCTGAGCTTTTAAGTCGTGCTCGTTTTAGCCACGTGCAGCCCAGGGTAATATCAGGTCAATACTGATGTACCAGGTCTCCTAAGCTCCTTAACTCTTGTAAATAATTCTTGACAGTTTACTCTTCATACTTGGGGCACATCACAGCAGTTGTCATCAGACCCAAATGTGACCTTTCCTTTTTCCTTAACCACTGCAGGTCTTGCGCAATTGATTTTTCTTTACATTTGCTATTTGTTTTCATCTTCATTGTTGATACTCTTCTATTGACATTTACAGAAAAGTTTTGCACATTGCATTGTGGGATGCGGAGTTGCGTAAATGATGCATATAAGTCATTTCCTTCATTCTTACTGTGATTTATTTTGTTTCTTCATCAGACAATGACGATCAGTAATTCACTCGACAACATTTTTGTTGCAGTTTGTTCCCGGTATTCCAAATTCTATCTCCTCATTCCGCACGACATTCAATTTCGGCTACATTTGGATCTTTCCACGTAAGCCCCAAAAATAAACATTGTGCATTGTTTTGTTACAACTTTCAATCTGTGAAAACACCAGGAATGTGTTGGGAAGTCACTTTGGTAGAGTTTTTAGGTGCACTCGGATGGACTATCCTTCTATCCTATCCTGTTTGCCCTTCTGTTCACTAACTCCTACCAGTCAAAGCCGATGGTGGCCACCTCTGAAACGGGTTCCGCTGGAGATTTCTTCCTATAAAAGAGTGGGAGTTTTTTTCTTCCCACTGTCGCTAAATGCTTGTTCATGTGGATCTTGTTGGGTTCTTTTTCTTACTATGGACTTTATATTTTCTTAAATGCACTGAGATGACTTTGTTGTAATTTGCGCTATAGAAATAAAGTTGAGTTGCTCAAACAAGAAATCACAGTAAGAATGAAGTAAAAACACTTCTCGGGGACGGTAAAGTTTTCCGACAATGTCAAGTGTTATTAACAATGATTAAGTTTGTAGACAGTTGCAATGTGGACAGGATATTTCTGTTGATTGTGTGAGTACAGTATATCGTTGGTGCGTTTACGTGGTGTGTGCACATACAGTGTTAAAGGGAGTGATCGTGCATCCAGGTTTTTGTGGTCTTCGGTTTTTGCTGCGATGGATGTTGCACTGTTGTATTGTTGCCATAACCCAATGTTGAGTTGTGAATTGTGGTTTCCCTCAGCATTATATATATGTATTTATTATTATTTAAATTTTTGACACTATGGCGTGGGGGCAGAACTAGAAAAGCTTTGCTTCATTCTCTCTTCTCAAACTACTGTACTGTACGTGTTAGGATGCGTGTATGTGCATTTGGTTGTCTACGAATGAACGACTAATCATATACAGTATGTATTACGTTTAACATGCATTTGCATGTGAACGGTCTCGACCCTGATGGGTTCTATTTTTGTTGCTTATTTATTATCTTTTATTATTGAGTTTGAGATAAATCAAGATCAAATCAAGTGGTGACGGATCAAAACAAACCTTTGAGCAGCAATTTCAACCATTAACAACTTTTTTTTTTTTTAAACTTTTGATTTATTGATCTATAGGGCCTACACCAGCGTCCAAAGTACTCTTCTTGAGGAATACAGTTGAATCTGTGGTTTCATTGGACACACCAGGATCCTGGCATAGAAGTGTGGGTCAAACAAGGACCTCCTAAAATAGGAAAATCAACCTGGACAGAGCGAGCAGATCCAAAAGTGGCAAGGCCCCAACCAAAACCACTATTAGTAGACTCTGACCCTCCCCAGGTCAGATCAGCAAATGGTAAATGGACTTGATTTTATATAGCGCTTTATCACCACACTGAAGCAGTCTCAAAGCGCTTTACATATCAGCTCATTCACCCAATCACTCTCACATTCACACACCAGTGGGACAGGACTGCCATGCAAGGTGCTAGTCGACCACTGGGAGCAACATAGGGTTCAGTGTCTTGCCCAAGGACACTTTGACACATCGCCAGGTACTGGGATTGAACCCCCAACCTCTCGATCAGAAGATGACCCACTACCACCTGAGCCACGGTTGGAACACAGGCTTTTAGAGTCAGATGATCCCTATAACATGTAAACCCTGTGTCACATGTATTTAGTTAACCCCCCCAAAAAAAGCACATTTGGCTCTTCTAAAGACCCAGAAAGTACAATGTCACGTTCATCAAGACATGGGTTTGTGGTTACCAGGCAACAAACATGTAGTTTCTCTCAGGCTAATCCGTGAGGCCGCTGTGGCTGCATGGAGCCTTCGATGCACACTGATGCATCACCTTGGATCACCAGTGTCTTTTGTCCCGAGTATCCCGCACATCTTTGGAGAGGGAGGCTTTCTTTCTTTATCCAGGTCATTCAAACCTGAAAAAGCCTCTCTTCTGTTGTGTTGACAATAATTCTGATCTGATCAGGTCTTTTTACACAACACTGTCTTGTTTGCTTGGTGACGATGCCTATTTTGAAGTACGAGCCAGATTTGTTATAGAAAAGAAAACAAGTTGTGGCTAAAGATGGAACGTGTGTCTGGGCTCAGGTTGAATATGATTTTGTCTGCATGAAAACAGTTACAGTTAGAGGCTACATCCAAACTCTCGTAATGTGCTTTTAATTCAAAAAGGAATTTCACTGATGTTGCTCATTTCCTTTGTTTTGTCCTCGGCAATCAACGGACAGTATTTCAATCGTGGCTTGTTATTAGTACATGATGATAAAAGAAATCTGTCTTTGAATAAGCCTTCCTGGAATCGAGTGATTACGACTGTTCCTGGAAATTTGGAGAAATGTGAAGGAGATCAAACTCCTGCACGTGTTTACTCAATAACATTGGCTGTCAACATGTCTACTGCATGCTTTGGTCCAACGCAAGAAGCAGGGTTGAGGTCAATTGTAATTTTGTAGTTAAGTTGATGATTAATTACAAATATGATGCGATTGCAATTGTAACTGTAAAAAGCTGTTGCTGTTGTAAGTATAGTTTATTGTACAGTAATTGGGTTCAGATAATTGACTTTGTACGTAATTGGCATGGAAATGGTATAAAAACTGTCATTTACAATTGAATTTAACGCAAAACTGGGGAACCATGTTATAATCCTGTGGCTTACACATATTAACAACTATTAGAGTATGTTTCATATCCAAAATATAATTGAAATTGAAATTGAGAGGTATACTGACAGAAAAAAAGGCTCATACATGGATACTTTCATTGACTGGGAAGCCTACTAAGGTAATCAAGAAATTAGAAACAAATTAGATGATAAATAATATTTTTTTGTGTATTTTACAGCTGATTTAAAACATGGGTCAAACTGACCCATTATAAGAGATGCTAACACAAGCGGAAGGTTACGTTTTATGGGAGTTATTTAATAAATAGTAATTGTGATTAATTGTTATTGAACTTTAGTAATTGAAAATGTAATTACAATTGACTTTCAGGGGGAAAATAATAATTTTGGTTTTGATCGTAATTGGAAAAAATGTCTGTAGTTGTAATAAAGTCGTAATCAAACATGGATAAATAAAGATGCAATTGTCCCGTCATTTTAAAATGTATTGACCCCCAACCCTGACAAGAAGCCTGTTATACATTGGTATTAGATCATAACTGATAAACTGAGGGAATAAGGTCAGCGTAAATAAACTGGTGGTTCTCCAGGCTCAGTGGGATGGTAATGGGCTCGTGGGAGCTGGGTCACCAACAGGTTTCCCACAGCTTCACCTAGACGTCATTCAGGTTATTCTATGAGACAATTAGTGGTTACATGCCTGTGTTCTTCCAATGGCAAAATAAAAAAAAAAATAAATAAATGTGCCATGTAGACTCACAATAGGTATATGTTGGAAAAGCCTGTTACTGTGTAATACATCAATTATCCATTAGAGGTGTGCAACCTCACTGTGAATACCTGACTGTCATCCTGCCTGTGAATATTACTACCTGACTTCAAACACCAACTCTTATATTTGTCATCTTAAGAAAAAACATGGAGTAAAGCAGTGGTTCCCAAACTGGGGTACACGGACAGATTTAAGAAATGATTAAAAACTGTTGGGAAATGTTCCTAGTTCCTTTTTAGGCTTTTTATTTTTTTATTTAATTTTTTATTTTTAGCAAATTCACCACAAACTACCACTAGTATAGTAAATATACAATAAACTACTATATTTTCTTGTAATTTATTTAAACAGGATTATTTTATGCTAGAGGCCATTTTATCACACTTCTGACAATAGGGGACAATAATTAGCTGACAAAGGACACCCTATTTATTTACTATTGAAGTAATCACATATACATAAGTTGCTTGATATATTCTTTCTAAATAATTTACACTTGTGACACATTGTTTTGAATTTGTAGATTAAGCCTTAGGAAACCAATGTTTGAGACACATTTAGTGGTTTATGAGAGCCCACTGTTCCACATATAAAAAAAGCATATGAAATTATGGAGACGGTACTTATGATACACATGATTTGACAAAAATGCAAAGGTGGTACTTGGGGACAAAAAAAGATTGGGAACCATGGAGTAAAACATGTGACTCTCAGGAGAAAATAAAATATGAATCATTGTGTAAATGACCAACTAATTCAGCTGTAGATATCTCAGTCCCTCAAAATACACAAATTCAATGACACTACAATAACTGCAGGGCTCACAGTTTTACCATGCTTATGTCACATGATGGCAGTCATTTTTAATATTACATTGTTGAAGATTTGTTTTCCAAATCCTACAATTTTTCTTAAATTATTCCACAAAAAATGGTCACAAAATCACAAGAATCTAACACAAGATCCTGCCACTTATTACTTGGATATTGTCGGTGTTTTACAATCTTTATTATGATTTATATGTGGAAGTGCAACTGGGCTCATTGATGTTGAAATGACTTGTTTCTCTGCCTATAATCTGCAGTCCTTTAACCTTAAACACTATTTGGTTCCTAAACTAAACTGTGTTAAAGTAGAAGTAGAAGCTGGCAGGGTTAAGATCCCTACTGTTTCCACTCAGGTGAGTCTCGTCTCCTAATTATCTTCCCTCAGTGTTTAAAGTGTTTGGACACAAAGTGGTTGGCTGATCATCATCATTTCTATATAATTTTACAATTATATTTGTAGTATTTTATCTTTTTCTACTGTAATGTGTGCATTTATATTTAATCCTTATTTAATTAACAGTCTTACTTAATTATGTACTTTTTTTTCTTTCTTTCGTTTTTTCTTTCTTTTTTCTTTTGTTCTTTTTTCATTCGTTCGTTCTTTCTTTTTTCGTTCGTTCGTTCTTTCTTTTTTTCTTTCTTTCGTTTTTTTCTTTTTTCTTTCTTTTTTTTTGTTCTTTTTTCGTTCGTTCGTTCTTTCTTTTTTCTTTCTTTCGTTCTTTCTTTTTTCTTTCTTTTTTCTTTTGTTCTCTCTTTTTTTCTTTCATTCTTTTTTCTTTTGTTCATTCTTTAGTGTTTTTTTTTTTATTATTTGCAATATTTTCTCGAGCATCTGTAACACAGTAAAGTAATTTCTCCCTGGGATAAATAAATAATTTCTGTTTCTGATTCTTTTTGTTCCTTGTATATCAGTCATTTTAACTATAATAAAGCTGTGTATTATTGAAGGTTATAGAATATGATTGTGGACTGTCACTGAATGAATGCAGAGACTCCCATGGTCACATTCCTGTGTAACAGGAGAACAAATATTTTTTTTTCTTTCTCCCAGTAAAACCAGATAAATCGACTAAATGTCAAAGTGCAGGGAAAGGACGAGACCACATTTCATTTTCTTTTTTCTCTTCAATCTATCAAGAATTTTCGATCACTACAGCAATCTTTACGAGTACCACGACAATGTGTCTGATGAGAATAATTGATGGAGAAATCATAAAAAACACTTCAGTTAATAGACGCCAGCAAACATGGGGTGAATTTTCTCCCTCATACAGAGAACGGGTGGGTGTTGGGTGGCACTGCAGAACAGATTTATAGCTTTTCCTGTTCATAAACTTCATTTGCGCAACACTGCTGTCACTACAGCCATTTCTCTTCAGAGAGACGTGTACTGGAAGGCAGAAACTATGAGACCATGGACAGTGTAAAGCTACAGCCAGCAGCTATAGTCACTTTATCCATTCTTGATGTTTGTGGAGTTTACAGATTCAGTGAACACAGAGGTGTTCAGACGAAACCATGGCCTCACCATCATGGGAAGAGGTTTGTAACGTTCACTCCTTAGATCATTATGTGTTTGGACTGAAATGACCTCAATGTTTCCCGCTCACATTTAATCTAAGACTGATGGTTGTTAACTCCATATGGCTGCGAGGGTGGTATTATCTAACTATTGGCAGCTCAGTGATTATGCTGGTTTCCTCACATGCTTAACATTTTTTTTTTTTTTTTTTTTTTGACAAAGTGGTTCCAATTTAGATCTGTCTCCTGGTTCTAATTAGAATGAAAACATGCCTTTCTAATAATGGTTTTATATCAGTTCATACGGTACACTTTTACCTGCTTAATGCCATGTTGTTACGACATAACATTTCTTGCATGTTTACTACATTTTTGGGAATATGTCATTTAATCTCCTTTATAATTATCTAAACATGTTTCAAATTATTACTTTAGCCAGAGAGGTAATATTTTCACCAGCGTTTACGTAATATTTACATTGAGTGTTAGCAGTTTTACATTTTGACAAAAAATGTTATCAAACAGACCTTATGCCATGAAAAATTCCATAAGATTTCAGAGGAGATATGGATGAATATGCTGATTTTGGATCAAAAAATCCCTATCTGTCATTATTTGCAAAATTTCAAAATTCATATCTTGGTTTGTGATCAACCAATAGAGTTAGTTCTTCAAATACCCAATCGAGTTTCATGCATGTTGGTTTCGTATTAAACATTTCGTAGCTAATTTAAAAAAACATACATTTTGACCTACTGAATCGTTACTAATGGGGATAGAACATTCTTACAAGCCTTTAAAGGGCTCATGTTACGCTGAATCAACTTTTCTGTGCTTTAAACATCATAAAGTGCTATTAGGGCTTCAAACACATGCCCAAAGTGTTTTTATCATTGATTCCCTCAATCGTTAGAGGGTGATTTGCTCCTTTCTTACTGCAGGGTGAGCCTAAACACCTCACTCCAGTTTGATGACGCGTTCCCACTTTGATGACGAATTTGAAGCGGCACTGAGCTGGAGAAGCCACGCCTCCAGGAAGCTCTCTGCCGTGATTGACATGTAAACAGACACGCCCACGAAGGTGAGCATTTCAGCGTCCTTCGCGCTGTGCTATGTATGTATTTTCTACAGTCTATGTATGTACCGGTGAACGCCCCGCCTCCACGCTCTGTCTCAGGTTTATAAAGCAGCATGAGCTCAGCTACGGAGTGGGTGGGAGGAGGGCGGGCCGTCCTCTGGCCCTACGTCACCGTGTGGGGAGGAGGAAGTCAGTGTCTCGTCTATAGACACGCCCACTCATGAATATGCATAAGTAGGCCGCAAATCAGCCTGTTTGTGTGGAGTTGCTCAGAAAGTGACTTTTCAGAGGCTAAAACTCTAAAAAACAGGTGAGTTTGGGAAAATAAACCTCAAATACTATGTTTTTGGGGTTCTTAAACGTACCAATAGCACCGGGGGTTGTCCGTACGGCACCCGTGCAAATAGACAGTTTCTAAGAAAAATACTTCAACTTACGTTCTGTAAAACATATAATTTTTAGTTATGACAATTGTTTTTAAAAACAAGATACTTCAAGCCTATTCTACTTAGTTGATACTGTACTTAACTACCAAAATGTTGTATTTGAGTTGTAAAAGTGGTATTTTTCCAAGATTCAAGCAGTGATGATGTCTATGGGTTGATCAAGAAAGGAAGCTGATATATGGAACCAATATATCGGTCCGATATATTGGCGGAATGGCCGATATCCGATACTTAATTTTAAAGCTGTTATCGGCCCAATACGATATAATCGGTATTGGGCCGATTATATTGTACATCTCTAAATCCCATAATGTTCTTTATTAGGAGTGTGACGATTGATCGATTATTGATATGCTCGCGCTAAGCATCAATTTTTTGTATTTAAAAAAAAAATTGTTTTGTTTTTCAAAACCTTTTCTGCTTTTTCACTAAAATGTGCAGGTACGTCTTCACAGAAATGTTGTCACTGTTTGTTGAAGGAACCAATATATTGTTTACTGGAATATTGGACTATAATGGTGTCACTGGTAAGAAAGACCCTATTTTTTGTTTACATAAAGCACTATTGGAGATATTTATTCTTTTACATTGGTATGTTGACACTTATTTACAGAAATGTTGCACTAAAATAGTGTAGCTGTTGATAGGATACTTTTTCAATTTATTGTCTTTCAGAGATATAAAATAAATATTTTTTCACTTAATCTTTTTTTTCTTCCTATGTCATAGATTAGCGTAGACTGATTTCTGACCAATGTATTGATAATCACAGTATCGTCATAGCGTCAGACAATCGTTATCGTAAGCTTTGTATCGCGTATCATATCGTGAGGTATCCAGAGGTTCCCACCCCTATTTTTTTATACACTTCTCTAAGGGAATTAAAAAAATTGTAAATGGAGTTCTTAAGTGTTTGATTTTTGATTTTATTTTTTTCCTCCTGTGACTATAGCGATGATTGAACAATATGTGGGTGTTTCAGTGCTTTTGGCACAATATTGCAATCTGTGATGACAGTAAACATACAAAAACCAATTAATGAATACCTAAGATACTGATTTACCATTTTGCTTACATGTAATGTATCAGAAATCTTTTAAGCGAACACATGCGGTATCAGTTTAGCCTTTTTTGTGTTTTTATCTGATGGTTCACCTGCAAAAATTGACAGGAATCACGTGAAAAACTCCGACTGCAAGAAACTGCAAGAAATACAGCATTTTAAGAAATCTTTGGACTTTGGAGTTGATATGGTTTCAAAACAGCTGAGTTAGGGAAAGTTGAACTACTTTGTTTTCCCCTTTTTGGGCCATTTTCACCTTTCACCATATAACCTAAGAAGTCCATGTGGCTTACAGTTTAACAGTTTAGGGATAATTTGCTACTATGAGATGTTACCAACGTGTCACAACATTTGGTTTACATGAAACCCATATTTACACTAAATTACATGTAAAAGTAACTAATTACTACTTATTGTTTGCAAGAAGCATGATTACACCAGATTTTGACAGCAAATCTGGATTTAGTTTGTCAAAGGCGTTTGACTAAATTGCAATTTAGTTTTAGTCAAAATTAAGTCAAAGACTATTAGTTTTAGTCAACTAAATGACATTGAAGTTTTAGTCAACAAAATTTGTTTCATTTTTTTATTACTCCATAAAGCATTCAATATATTTTGAGATTGTTTTCGTGCATATGTATTTCATTTTTTTTTTTTTTTTGTCAGACAGGAAATCACTAGCCCATGAACCAGTCACTCACACTGATCTGAATCCCAAATAAAGACAAACAATAACTTTCACTATTTTACTATTTACCACCCAAAACATGAGCATTACCAATATGAGAAGCGTGAATCTATACCAGACTCCAAATTTAAAAGTTTTAATCTCGTATCATAATTTACATCAATTTTGTCCCGATCTGATTTGCTCATTGTGTTTCATTTCAGAGTGCAATGACAAAATAAACTGAATAATTTTCAGTAAAAAACCTGGAAAAAGTGTGGTTTTCTGAAACCTTTGACCGATAATGTAATTGACCGACCATCAAACACCCCCACATTAAAAGTCTATGCTTCGTCTCCTACTTGGAGGTACTGCAATAGAAACTGATGAAAATAAAGGCATTAGCGGTATATGGAGCCCATTAATGTCCAAACGAACCCATTTCTTTGAAATACAGATTCAAACCCTCGACATCCACTCTCTTCTGCAGCTACCTGATTTCCAAATCAACTTATCAAAATGGAATTTCACAATGCTGTAATGTGTTTTTAAAGATTTACCAGTTCATTAGCAAGAGACGGCCTGAGGGCTGAGAGCTGCTAGAAAAGTATTAACAGACTGACTAATGCTGTGTGGGTTTTTATTTTTAGGAATCTCTATCTGAAAAATCTCTGTAGTTTGTTTGATGAAACAACCAAGACCAAACAGGCGTCTCCTTCGGGGGGGGGGACAGTGAGATAAATGAGGGGTGCAAACGTATACATGCGAGTCGATTGATCTTAGTGAAGAATGATAGAAGAAAAAGAAAGGAAGTGTGTTTTATCTGAGTGAATGAAGGATGGTTGTTGGGCTCTTTAGGAATTCAAAGAAAACATGAACAGCAGGGTTTCCCCTGGTGTTTGATTTTATCATCCATCCTCGAAAAATGCTTGTGTTGAACATGCGCTAGCATTGCTCATGATGATCCTTTGTTTCACACGGCCGCAGCAGGTTATCCATGACAGGTTGCTGCGTCTTCAGCTGTTATGAAAGAGAGAGAGAGAGCGAGCCATCTGAATGCTAAACAGTTTCTGTTACAACATAGCCCAGCCACAGGGTGTTTATGAGGCTGTTGCTATGGAGACAAGGCCTCTGCAATGTGCGTTACGTAATAAAGGTTAAAATTCATCTTTCTGGGCATCAAAGAGCAGTGGGTTGCAAACGGCAAACTTCTCAGCGAGCGATAGAGCGAGGCAATAAATGTGTTACCGTGGCCTACGGAGTTATTTATGATCTCCATGACTGTAACGTTATATGCATGCTGCGCAATGGATACATACTGCACTCCCGGCAAATGGAGAAAAAACACATTATCATGGTTTGTGGCAACAATGAAAAAAATCTTTTGATATGTGGGAAATAAGTGTCGCTTTTTGTCTTAATGTTTGAGTAGACTTATATCCACCTTATTCCTAGGGCTGCTACTTCCTGATTATGGGTGCAAATTTAAACATCAAATATTATTAAGTAAAGCTGCCATAGACGATGAAATTTTATCAGATAAAATGGTGTAGAATAGTGGTTCCCAAATGTTTCGCAGTCCCGTACCCCTTCGGATATTTAACCTGAAGCCATGTGCCCCCTACTCATGCACACTCAAAAAAACCCATCTTATTCAGAATTATCACTTGATTTATTCAATGAATTGTTTAGATCTTACATAGACCAATGTGTAATTTGGGGCAATGCATGGAGGCTCCTGACTGCTGGTCTATTTATGTTCTATTTTCAAATGTTGTCACTCTGTTTTAATTTTTTTTTTTTTTTTTGCGTACCCCCATGACAATTTGCGTACCCCTGTACTTGTACCCCACTTTGGAAACTTAGGGTGTAGAAGCTTTATGGACCAATAAATCAAAGAATATTTGCTCAACAACAAAAAAGCTGTAAAAGGTTGAAATTCCTGCCTAAAAGTTTGTTTTTATCCCCACTGATGACACTCTGTTTATTGATAATGTCGGTAGAGTTTTAAGCATTGCATTGTGGGATGTGGAGTCCCTTAGATGGATGCATAGGAGTGTTTTTACTTCATTTTATTGTGGACGGTGATTACACTTGACACTCCTGGATGACCTGCGATCATTATGCGATAAACCTTCATTCAAAAAGGTATGATAGTGTTCATATTTACATTTTAAAGAATTAGATTAATATTGTTCCTACTTATTTGATAATTTCTCTTGCTTATGCATATATTTAGACACTCGTGTCACCATCTACACATTTATCAGTGCACAGCTCCAGTGTTCCAGTGTTTTAATGATTTCATCTGTTATTTTTCAAACCCACCATGTTGGCCCGAGGCTACTTTTTTTTTTTTTTTTTTTAAACATTACTGCAAAAGCATCTCAATCCATCATATTGTTCAAAGCTGTAGAATAAATGTGTTTTTTACTGTTTCACCACCACACATTTCATCAACAATGGGACTCAACAGTTCATTTAGCCGTTTCCATCTTGCGTTCTCAGGCTCATTGCCTCCCTCTGAGTCTCAATAGGTGTTTGTTAGCATTTGTTTTTGCATATTACCAAACAAACATCTGTTATTAAGCTCCAAGCTTGAGAAAAACCTGACATCATTGTTTTAATTTTTTCTCATGCATACATGAGTAATGTCTGTTCTGATCAGCAACATAGAATGATTTAACCGTCGCACTATTGTTCTTCATCTTTTACACACGATTGTGGTGAAGCCTGTGGTAACGTTGGAGCGAACGGTCTGGAAGAGACATCGGAGAGAAAACAATGCAGCAAAACCAAGGTCAAACAAGGCTGTTGCATCTTTTAAAGATAGTCGGAAGCTCCAGGAGGGGAGCAAGGACGTGATGAGCGACAGGTGAAAACAAAACATGCAATCAGGGGGAAAAAAACCCACTTTGTGCAGTTCAGAAGAGGTTAAAGGAGGCGAGAGATGGCATGAATCACAAAATACTGATGCCATCTGGCAGAAAGGTGGAGCGTTGTGACTTAGAGGCTGAGATCCTATCAGAGGGAACGTTCCAGCTTCACTGACGTATTTCATACACTTGGCGAGCAGGCTTTAGTGTGCCTGCCTGGGAGGGCTACACCTTTGAGCCTCTCAAAACGTACGCACCTATTAAGCATCACAGTTACATAGTTGATTTATGGTAATTTCAGTCATTTGATAAAAACAGACCCACAGGACATTAATCATAGTAAAGGTTGACTGATATGAGTGAGTAAATGGTGTTATGTTCATTTCTGGTCTTTGAGAGCCACTGTCCTGCATGTTTTAGTACTTTCTTTGCTCCTATTCACCTGTGTACACAGAGTACCTCATTATTCTACCATACTAAATAGGGATGTGAATCTTTGGGGGTCTCACGATTCGATTCCGATTCTGACTCTTAGGGTCACGAGTCGATTCAAAATCGATTCTCGTTTTAACCAATTCTCGATTCAAAAATTGATACTATGGCATCAAAACAATACAGTTTGTATACAATGATTTTAATAAACTGATTCCAATGATGTAATCACATAAAGGCAAACTTAAGGGAACATTTATTCATGCTAAACAAATAAAACACACACACATTCCTTGTGCTGTGTATGTAATATATTGTAAGTTGGGGTCGCTGTTGTTTCCTGTTGGGATTGTGTCATAGACTGTAAAGGTCTGGGTGAGGTTGTGTGTTTTGGCCTCACACTGTTGCCGTAGTAGTCGGAAGTCTCTATCATGAAAGCCCATGGCCTACTAGTCGCTACTAAGTTCTTGTATTTTTGGTTTGAAAAAACATATGCTTGTGAGTATGTTTAAATGTACTGTTTGATAACACTCCTAAGACTGTTTGTGAAAGTTAAGCATAAACGGTGTGTTATATAAATCACCGCCGATCGCAGTGTTTCCTGAGTAAAGACTCTAAGTTGAATCAGAGTTTTTCTTGAAAAAATGTAAGTACATAAAAAAATAAAAAATCAATTTTTGAAGTTTATGAATTGTTTCATAATTGTGGATGATTAGAATTGCGATTCTTGTGAATTTATTTTTTCCCCCCCCCACCCCTAATACTAAAGCAGGTAACCATCTAAAACAATCAGGACAACAACTCTTTAGGACCAGGACTGTCAAATTATGGGTTTATATCGTGAAAAGATACCCAAATATATACTGAGAGAGCACAAACCTCTATCTGTCACCAATATCCTGTTTTCCAGTGATGCTGACCATGGTACTATGATCATTACCACTTTAAAGGCTTGGAAGAAAATTCTCTCCCCCGTGATAATGATACAGTTGGTCCAAATTTATGGGCACCCCCATTATTTGTAAAACCACGATAACATACGCAATCTGTATCCAAATCCGGATGAAACTCATTGGGGTAATTGAACAACCAACCTGACTTAACTGAGTTAAAATTCTCATATATCGGTCAATTCCGAACCAAAATATAGATTTTTTTTAAATTTCACCAATGATTAGAGAGAGGGGTTGTATTTTTATTTTTGAAGCTAATCCAGAATCAGTATATTGATTAGAATCCTCTCCAAAATGTATTGGAATCTTCCATGGCCTAAGGTCTATCTATGGTTAAGTTTTGTCAAAACCTGTTATCCTGTTAACAGACAGACAAACAAAATGCCTGAGAAAATATTACCTTCTTGATGGAAGTCATTAATGGTATTTCATATTTATATACAGTAAATGTTACTAATTTGGATGCAGGCGGGAAGCCGCACACACAAAAATAAAACCCTCTTATAAAATGATGTCCTTGAGTAAGACATAGAATCCACCTTTTGATAGTGGGTCCACCTTTTATTGCCACTTATCGTGATTAAGCTCTCAGGATGCTGGAGTCAGCTCACTCAGGGTGTGAGAAAGGACACACCCTGTGCAATTTGAAATTTCAAAGGCTCTGATTTTCTTACGTTGAATATGTCAACCATCGTTTTCTGTTTTCCAATCTTCTTGCCTGGGGTTCTTTTACACTATTGGTAACATTTCTACAAGCAGAGCTATGAGCGTCATATTGTAACGTCCCACAGAACATTGAAATGGACGACAACCTTCTTGCTTGCGAGTCGCTTTATTTCCACACAGAACTGCTGTTACTGTCGGCCGTAACCGCGCCAAAACAACAACGGGTCAAAGCTTATCGGGCTGCTCCCCAATTCATTCAACTTCTCACACACACACACTGGGCATTTCCTCACCTCTGCCCCCCCTGACCCCCCCTACTCCACTCACAGCCACTCACATTCCAGCTCTGCCCAAAGATGCATTCAAATAACAAACAGTAATCACAAACCATAATAACATTAAAAAGCAGTGGCTATCCGTATGGTTGCCCTATCAATATACATTCTATCTGTATGCAGCGCCCCCATTTGACCAGTTTAGGTCATGTGATAGGTCAGTCGTTGGTCAGTTTAGGTCATGTGACTAAGACTAAACCTAACCCTAAGACCCCAAGTACTTGTACTTGGGTAACCGTACCAATAGCACCGGGGGTTGTCTGCACGGCAACTGTACAAATAGACACTTTCATAATAAAACAACTACAACATAACTGCAGGGATGTCACTATATCTTATAATCTTCATTTTCAGTTTAATTTGCAATCCTAATTAAGTTGAACAAAACAGTTTTTTTGTTTTGTGAAATCAGTAATTTAATTTTAAACATAGGATCTTATGCTGCGTTCACGCGCTATGCGTCACAAAATGTTTGTGTGACCAGATTACATACAAAATCAATGGAATGACGCGTCCTAGATGCAAAATGTTTCCTGTGCGGTGGTGCGGTCCGATTAGCGCGTAAAAAGCGTTGGCCGTTTTATTGTTAATCAAAACAAATACAAGTCAAAAAATAAATCAAATATATCATTTTAAATCAGTCATTTATTTTGTTACTAGACGACCCCAAGGTTGAAAAACCCTGTCGTAATTATTGATACACCAGCAAAGCAAAAGTGTACAGCATAGAACAGTGTTTGAGTACAAAATTATACAATTATTTAACACACAATCAAATTTGACTGAATCAGCTCCAGTATTTTAATCTTTGTCCATCTACATAATAGTTATAACTTGTACATAACTTCAATTGAATGTACACTCTTGTCAATAAGTTGTTCCTCAGTGTTTCTGATGAATGTCAGCCTTTTTTGTTGGTGTTATTTATGAGCATTAAATCAGCCACTATTCAACTGTCAACATGTAAGGAATAAGTAACAAACGGGCCATTCATACACTGCCAAATAATGGTCAAATAATGATCTGGTTTAAAAGTCCATGGCTTCTAGTGGGTCACTAAACACAACCTGAAAGTAGGCTATTATAAATAGATATTGGAAGTGAGGCCGACACAGATTTAAAGTCCCAGTGCACAGAATACAGTATAAGTGATATTCCAGGCTGCTTAGGAAAAGTCCTTAATGTTTTGTTCTCATATTTGTTATCATTGTGTTGACATTTTGAAAATTGTTCTTTTACTTTAGGTTCATCTCGTCATTTTTTCGTGTGATTATGAAGTCATTTTGTGTATTTATTTATTTTTGTCAGTGTGTGTATTTTTCTGTCATTTTATGTGATTTTGGAGTAATTACTTTAAGGGTTACACGAAATCAGGCCAATGGCTGTATGTAGTCCCTGGACCAAATATTTGAAAAGATAATTTAGTTTTTGGAGTCATTTTGTATATTTTTCTGTTATTTGTATATATTTTTTCCTCCTTTAGTGTGTTTTTTGTAATTTCCATGTTTTTGGAGTCATTTCTCCCTTTTTATTTATTTTTTTGCTGTTTGGTGTATTTTTCTGTCATTTTTACAAGATCACAAATTCTTTTCAATTCTATTCTTATACCATTAAAATTCAAATTTCAAATTTATTTATTGGAGGATATGCCCCTTGAGATGGAACATCTCGTGTTCGAGGGGGTCCTTCAGATGGCCAAGAGCCTCCGTCCACTTGACAATGGAACCACAGTACAATGCTAACTAAAATCGTGTTGGTATGCAGTAGCTTCGCAGAAAAGAAAATAGTTATAAAGAGCAGAAAAATACAATTGAACAAACAAGGTCTGGTTGGTGAAAGACAACGTTATCAGCCATGCCTGCTCATATGGAGGGTTCTGCCTTTGTCTTAATCATGTCAAGAACATGGTCTGCCACATCAGCACTTCTTCCTGACCCTTGTCATCAGGACATAGTAACACTTGGCTCTCATCGCTTCAGGACAGATTCTAACTAATCTGATGACGTCACACAATGCTTGGGGTTTGCGTAGAGTTAGATACAACAGACATTTCGACTGTAACAGTAAAATGTCCTTGATTTTAACTTAATTCTGACTGTAAACTATGCTAAATATGTTGTGATATTTCTTTGCAGGAAGTATCATATACAGCAGCGTTTCTCAAATGGGGGTACGTGTACACCTAGGGGTACGCAATGGCACTACAGGGGGTACTTGAGAGATGTTTTTGCAATTTATTATTTAAAAAATATATATATATAAATTAAAACAACACAATCTTAAACACCTGCAGCAAAATTATTATTTTTTTAATCAAAAACTAATTCTAGAAAAAAATGTAAAAAGATAAGGAGCCATTGCACTAAATACTGTTTCTTTCCACTTATTTACAAAATTAAATTCTTTAAAATATGTGTTATCACTCGTTTATTCCATCATTAAGCTCTGTAGTTGTTTTTAAATAATTTTCTAAGCAAAATGTTGTAGTCGGACAAAGGGGGTAAAAAGAAAAGGGGTACTTGATCCAAAAAAAGGTTTGAGAACCACTGATATACAGTCTCGACTAAGCAAACTGAGTCCACACACACAGTATGTGCATTGCCGGTTACATGTACGTACTGTATACATTCATCCCCTTATCCAAATACCCTTGGAGAGGTCATGAGTCCAATACTCAGCTCACATACAGGCAATGGGGACACACACTAATGAATGCACATACACGCAGTTGCACATATCTGTCAAATTAACTTGAACTAATCAAATATTCATGCATTTGCCCTGTGGAAGAACTCCTGAGTACTAAGAGAAAACTGGCATTCACTAAAAGCTAACATGTGTGCCCGAGAGTAACCACTTTTTTCTGCTGAAAACAAATGTATTTGGGAATAAACAGAGGTGTAAAGAGTACTGATGTATCCTACGCAAGTAGAAGTACTGTCACTTGATTGAAAGTGTACTCAAGTACAAGTAAGTCATACATAGAATACTAGAGTACAAGTAAAAAGTAGCTCAATGAAATAGTACTCAAAGTAAAAGTTACTAGTTACTTTAACCCCCCACGTTTATTTTGGTAATAAATCTTGCCACAGTTCCATTGCACACAGTAAACATCTCATGTCTAAGCATAAAAAGGAAGAGACCAAATCTTGCACAATTGGAACTTTATTTTCCACAAATACATCTGTATCAAATAAATGTACAATTATTTTTAAAATAAAATAACATCAATGAAACCAATTCTAAATATTAAAAAAAAAAAAAAAAATGTTCAGGCTCTAAGTATAGCTACATTTATGAACTCTAAAACTGAGAAAATAACCAGCGTTCAGTGCTGTTTTGGCTCCGTGCATTACGTTTAATCTGATTGGTCGGCTATGGTTGCTGTCTGGTCATTTCAGTTTTTGTAGTTTCATAATGACCGTTGATCATTTTAAAACAATAAATTATTTACTCAGCAACTCAATTAATCCCCCAACGCTTCACATTTTAATCAAAGTATTTAAATTTGGTGTATTTTGTTGTCGCTACTGCGATAGTTAGCTGCTGTAACTGTTAGCTGCAGCTATAGTCAGCTGCTGCTATAGTTAGCTGCTGTTATAGTTAGCTGATGTGATAGCTGCTACGATAGTTAGCTGCTGTTATAGCTAGTTGCTATGATAGTTAGGTGCTGTTATAGCTAGTTGCTATGATAGTTAGCTGCTGTTATAGCTAGTTGCTATGATAGTTAGGTGCTGTTATAGCTAGTTGCTATGATAGTTAGCTGCTGTTATAGCTAGTTGCTGTGATAGTTAGTTGCTAAGATAGTTAGCTGCTGTTATAGCTAGTTGCTGTGAAAGTTAGCTGCTGTTATAGCTAGTTGCTGTGATAGTTAGTTGCTAAGATAGTTAGCTGCTGTTATAGCTAGTTGCTGTGATAGTTGCTAAGATAGTTAACTGCTGTTATAGTTAGCTGCTGTGATAGTTGCTAAGATAGTTAGCTGCTGTTATAGTTAGCTGCTGTGATAGTTGCCACTGCTTACACATAAGTTACACTAACGTCTACCCCATATTCATTCTCATTCAACTATATTCCTGTATCATGTTTTTTTTGCAGGCTGGTCCTTCTCCTCGCCCTTCTCTCTCTTTTCTGTTTCAGGTGTCTTGACGCTGGAGTTGGCAGATCCTGATCTGTGGTTCACGGCTCAACTAGTCTGGGACACTCTGATGTTCTATCTCTCTATCCTGTTCTGTTGGTCCTTCTGTCCACTAACCCCAACCAGTCGAGGCAGATGGTTGCCACCTCTGAACCTGGTTCTGCTGGAGATTTCTTCCTGTTAAAAGGGAGAAACTAGCACCTATCTGTCTGTTTCGAGCAGGTTGGTTTAAGAGAATTATGAAGTACAGTGAGCATAGCATATATTATTCTTTTAAGATTTCAAAGTATTGACTGGGTGTGTCTTAACTGCTCCTGGAGCCCCACCCATAATCAAGACATTTGTTGAATTTCTAGCCTAGATGCACGTCATTGTTACTGTTTAAGATGTGTGTTTATTGTTTACTGATTTATTAAAACAATTACATTAAATAGAAATGAGCGATTAACTCAAAAGAAGGACAAATAAGCATCTGGCACAATGATGCGCCAAGTGGTGCACAGGCCATTAATAAACTGCACAGATGGCCAGCTTGGAGCAGAAGAAACATGTAATATCAATAAAAAGTGTAATAAAAACACTTGTTTTTAATGTTTTATATGTTTTACATAAAGCATTAGAATTGGGACACTTTACTGACTGCTATGACACAGAATGAGTAAGGGAGAATAAGTGTTTTTATTGACATATACTGATTATTATGTATCACTGTTCACATTGGTTTATTTTATGAGATGAAATCAAAGCATTTTTTGTCTTTCAGTTGATTTAAACTAAAGGGAACTTGTGTTTTCCTTAAGGTATACAGAGAGTGTAGGTGTTTTCCTAAATGCAATACAATCAGATGTGAAATGTTCCCAGCATTGTGCATAAATAGAGGTTAAATATGAGTCGAGCTTGCATCAGACGTACATTTCATGGCCCCACGCTGTTGTTTCGCTGTGATGTTATGAAAACAGTCTGTTCTGGATTTCAGGACATGAGGCCTGCACGTAGCCAGTAAATCGGTCAACTTGCTTGAACTTTATGGATCCCCTGCTCACGGGCCTACCCTGAATGATCTGTCTGCCTGTACTGGACTGGACGGCAGCCATAAGAACTTAGCCATCGATCTTTATGATGTCAACGGGAGACAGTTTTTCAAAAGGTGATTTGAAGTAGATGACAAAGAATGGCAATTATTAGAGCACTTTGTCTCAGTTCATAGATATAATATTGATTCACTGTCGTTTTTGATGTCGTAAAAGAAGCTAACCACAATGTTAACCTGTTTCATGACACATGTTTTAAAGGAGGAGGTTTATATACGTCTATGCTTCAACAAAAAATCACTGAAGTGCAAAGGTCATCTGCTAGTTAAACACTCTCTTTCCTCTTATCACCCCTTTTGTGTTTCTCTCCTTCCAGTTTGTATTAAATTATAATTTCATATTCCATTCTCTTGTCCTTGTTCGCCTTTTCCATTTAAATCATTTAAAGTGGAAAACTTTATCATTTGAGTTACCGTTCAGTGTTTCTAATTGCTTATATTTTAGCATTTTTTTTTTTTTTTTTTTTAATTAAATGCTTGGCATGTAAAATCTGACATATTGTCACTGTAGTAGTGTTTCTCAAACTTTTTTTGCTCAAGTACCCCTTTTTTCTTACTTTTGAATCCAAGTACTTTTTTGTACGACTACTACATTTTGCTCAGAATTCTGTGAAAAAAAACAACTATAGTGCATATCGATGGAATAAAAGAGTGATAATAGATTTTAAAGAATCTCATTTTGTAAATACTTGGAAAGAAACAGTATTGATTATTTTTTTCTGGTCATCTCCCCCCGATGTGGTAACCAAGACTGAACTTTGTACTTTTACTTTATGTTTTCATCAAAAATAATCTATCATTTTGTGTGTTTTTTTGTGTCATTTTGTTGTTGTTGTTGTTTGTCTGTTCTTTCTGTAATTCAGTATATTTTTCTCTTATTTTGTGTGTTTTTGTTGTCATTTTTGTGTGTTGTTGGTAATATTTAAATTATTATCTATCAGTGTTTTTTTTTGACATTGTTTCTTATGTCGTACTGTATGTTTCTCTGTTATTTTTGTGTATTTTGTAGTGATCTTGTGTGTTTTTTGTGAGTTTCTGGTAATATTTAGTAAGATTATCATTTTTAACTAAAAATAAACATTATAAAACCCCATATTGTTGATGATTTAATTTGTTAATTTAGGGTTAAGGTTAGGGTTAGTACTTGAGTAGAAGTAAGGATACCTTTCTAGAAAAAGTCCTTTGGTGGTAAAAGAAGTCAAGGTCTTGAGGAGGGCTTCAACTGGCCAAACTGAATAGAAATACGGAGGATACTTGACCAGTGTTGTAGCAAATAAACTACAAAACTAAAATCTACATTAAAAGAAAAGACAAAAACACAACAACCAATAGTCTTCAGCCCAAACTAAAAACAACAAAGTTCGAGAACACTTGAGTTGCTGTACCAATAAGTTCTTTTCTGTCAGAAAGCATGACTGCATTTTACATGCTCCACTCACCCAGACTGCTTCAAGTAAGCATTCTGTGTAAGGGGCTACACAAGAGGTTTCTTTAAGTCAACATTCCTTCTCAGATTGAATGTTTGCCAAGCAGACTTACTTCTGGACCCTGACCTTCTTCACCCTCCTTTAAGACCACTCCACATTCACTCCAACCTATAATCTACACAAATGTTGGACTATTTCCTTTTTCATGCCCAGCAAATTTCTATAACATTCAGAAAGTGTGGCGCTCCAATACCTCACTCCCCTATAGGAAAACCTTCATGAGTATCCGTGAGTTACGTCAACCATAAAGACATTATATATGACTAGGATAAATGTCCTTCTGCTTTTTTGCTTTCCCAAACCATCTCATTTATGGCCAGAGCAAGACATACATTTCCAGGGTTCATAGGAATGTAAAACGTAAGACCTCTTGTGCAACGTTGACCTAATTCTAACATGCGTGTTAACCTAGACATTCATTGACTTCCTGCGCTCATGTTTCTCTTGGTTGTGCTTAGTTGAAGGTTAGAAGGCCAAATGTAGCTTTTTCATCTCTTTTCTTATTTGAGGGAGGAAAAATCTAATTCTGAAAGTGATACAGTCAGTGTAGTCAAACGCTGAAATTCATACTTGAAAGTCTCTGACATTTAAAGTTGTTCCACATGCTACGTCTCTTGAATTCTCAGCTTTGTTGATGTTGGTGCTCATTTCTTGTCTAAAGCAGATGTTTGGCATTGCTTTTCAGATCATGCTGTTCTCTGTACATTCAGTTTTGTCCAAACGTGCCATAGCAGACGTATAAAACGTGAGGTCGAGCAAGGTCGAAACTCATACAGTGCTTGAAATTCCCAGTGTGTGCACAGGGACCTATCGACCAACGAAGCCTAATTCAACATGCAGTTGTAAATGTTCCCAGCTTTGAGTTTTGCCCTGCAGAAAAAAAACACATAATGAATATACATTAAAGTGTCAGAGACATGATCTGAATAACTTCTGTCTTGTAGTTTTGATGAACACATCCAGGGACCAGTTTATACCTCACACTGTTGCCCAGGGTTGGGCTGAATTATTATAGTAATTGCGTAATTGATAATTCATTACAATTGTGGCATGATTATAGTTGTATTTGTAATTTTTTTAAATCTGTTGTCGTAATTGTAATTGAATATGAGTTCAGATCATTGACTTTTTAATTGTAATTCTATAAAAATGATCAATTATAATTTTAACGCAAAACTGGGGAACCGTGTTACGGTTCTATGTACCGTTCTACACATATGTAGTTTACAATTATTAAAATATGTCTCATGTCAAGCTTTCCCATGTTTTACTATTAAAAAAATTGAAATCTCTGGGTTCACTGACACAAAAAAGGCTCTGACACCCACAAAAAAATATTAAAACCTATATTTTCATTGATTATCGGAATCCAAACAATCCAAGCAATAGCTAAGAAATAAATGAGATGATAGATATTTGTTTTTAGTGCGTTTTACAGCTGATTTATTAGGCTATTTATTTCAAGCTCAGTAATTGTGATGAATTGAGAACGTAATTGTAATTTACTTTCTAAGGATTAAAAAATAATTGTAATTGAATTGTAATTGAACATGGGTAATTGAAAACGTAATTAGAACTGAAAAATGTAATTGACCCCACCAAACCTGCTGTTGCCACTAGTTGCCAGACATGCATGTAAAAGTCTCAGGGATTATTTCACGTTAGTCTTCTACTTTATGGCTAAGCTATAGCAAACTTTGTAACGTACCTTATTAGCATCATTCGTGTCATTAGTCGCTTGAATGGGCTCCCTATAGCCAACAAATGTTTGTTTTACAGGGTTTTAGCCTGGATTTGAAAGGCACGCTGGGATTTGCACCCATACACTGATTGTACTGTATGGTACTTATGGCAGGACGGTCTTTAAAGTCTTAAATCCATCCACATGCCTCAGCAGGATTTTGTCTTTACACCTTTAAAGAAAGACTTGGAAATCCATTGTAAATATACTGTACATGACATGCCTTTGATGTTTTTTTTTTTTTTTCCAATCATATAGATTCTTTGAATAGCTTTAAAATGAAAACGAATGCTCCGGTGCGGCCTAATTATATGTATTTGTGTAAATCCCTTTGAAGCTCTACTCATAGGCTGTCACAGAAGTGTTGCATCTGAACTAGATTTGTATTATTCATGTGTGGATGATACATACGTTATCATGCTATGAGTAAGGCTTGTGTAGGTTTCTAAAGCCTCTCAGTGCTGCTGGTGGACCCAATGACCTCGCCCACTCTCACATCAGTCCATGCACACCTGATGTTCAGTCGTGTTGGAAATGTAATAGTAATCATTTTAAATTCAGTAGTACTGTTATATTAGTATTGATTTAGGTTAGCTGTTATTCAGGGATTCTTTTTTTTGTAATGTTATTGTTGCCATGATTCATTTTTATGGTGGCAGCCAGTGTTGCGTTTTGCTTTTAAGTTTTCCCTTTCCCTGTTTATGTTTAAAAAGTTTCTGTTTTTACATGAACGTGAATTACATTGTGATTTTTTCAACATTGTGGTGACGGCGAGTGTTGGCGCCAACTTTAAACGATTGAACTGCATTTTGAAGTATTATGTAAATGCACAATTTAGCCAAACATGAAGAATAATGTAACAATATTTACATGAGGGGTGTAAAAAAAACCCTCATGGAACAAGGTATTTGAAAATTGATTAAAAACCTTTCTATTGCTAAAAATAAACTATTGTCTTAAATATCAAAAGTCATACTTTTATAATCTAAAAATTAGGAAGTAAATGAATATTAGAGACATAATTATGTTTTTCTAATACATTAATTAATGTATATTAAGTATGCATACATAAGGATAACTGGTTACATCATGTAACTCTGTGTAGTAGACATGAATTAACTGCTATTAATGCATTAACTGATATGTTACTTAATGTTCGGTAATATATTACAATGATTAATAACATATTAAACTGTTGATTAATGCTTAATAATGCATTGACTAATGTTAATTATGGGACCCCGATTGTAAAGTGTTGTCCAAATGAGTACAGTAACTTAAATAGTTTTTTTTTTTTTTTTTTATCTACTTTGAACAGGTTCCTTTGTTGCAAGTGAATGGATTAACTCTTGTTGTTGTAATTTGTTGCTGTTATAAATCATATATCTTTTTTTTTTTTAACATTCTTTTCCCCCTGCTCTCTGCTTTTTCTCGATGGTTTGCAGTACGTAAAGTGAAATAACCATTTAATCATATATCTTCATTGCGTACATATACATTTAAGCAGTAATTGTTTCATCTCGCTGATCAACCTATATTTCTCTGATAGAAACACATTAAATTAAACTTTCGGAAGGTATTTGCAGTAGGATAATTATTTAAATGGTTAAAAATATAAAACCACCTCAATTAAAATAAGTGAGAAGACATTCAATTTGCACATTTGAGTGTTTTTTTTTTTAGCTTGTTTCAGGCTCTCTGACCATAAGAGTGTGTATCTGTGTCTCTGTGTTACACCCTAAATGGATCGGCTTCTTATATTTGTACTATAATGGGCTGCTTCAGCTTAGTGCCTTGCATAACTGACTGTCTTCTTGTTGCATAATAGTTCATTGATGGTAATGCAGAAGGGGGAGCGACGCATGGACATATAAAGTGATACTAAAAGATAAGAATTTTATTGCAAACTGATCTTATTGAAATAATAAACATCTGTTTGTGGATTTTCTGTCAGTCGCACTGTCTGCTGGTGTTATTCGTTTTCATTGAGTTACCGACAACATGTCAGAGGTTAATTTTTCGCAGTGTGTTGCAAACGTGATTTATTTGTCATTGTATAGTGAATTGAGCGACGGATGATGTGTTGCCTGATTTCTTAGTAGATTCTTTTGTCTGAATAAGCAAAAAATCAACTCTGCAGATCATTTCCTGTCCTGGGTTTACCTTCATATCAGCACATTTTCTGAAAAGGTCACTATTATGATAACGATAACACAATGACATTTTACCGAGTAAAAATTGATCAGGGTTCAGTTTGCAACTTGAGTTCAGTTGTGACACAATGGCTCAGATAACGTTTTTAACGTTTTGATAATGTTTTGTTTCCGTTGCTAAATATGCTCCTGTTTTGTCACAAAATAGAATAAATTACATTTAAGAAGCAGAGTGTGAAACCAGGCGTGTCTCACCCGAGGGGGATGCGGGGGATGCGACACCCACACTTTCATAAAATCAAGAATGAATCCTCCTCACTTTTCACAGAGGGATTAATCGCTGAAAAACGCATTGGTCCAGTTAGATTGATTGAATGGTGATCAAGCCAATCACAGCCAGCCATTTAACCAAGCCGCCGTTCCGAGAAGATAAAGAGTTAACAGCCGTTGAGAAAAGAGTAAGTAAAGGGACAAAAAATGAGTAACAGGTGGCAAAAAATGGTCCAAAAGTGGCTGAAATGTGGCAAGAAAACAGTGAAAAGTGACTAAAATGGGCCAAAAGCAGTGGCAAAAAAAAGAACCAGGTGGTATGTAATGGCAAAAGGTAGCTTAAATGAGCAAAATGTGGCAAACAATAATGAAAAAGGGCAAAAATGTAGAACAAAATGTAGGGAAAGAAGGAAACAAGTGTTATTTAGGCAAAAGGTTGCTTATTTGGATAAAAGTGGAAAAAATGGACAAAGATTTGGAAAAAGGGACATAAAGAAAGCTAAAATCTGAAGAAACTAAAAAAAAATTTAAACTTTCTTTGAAAAAGGGAAAAATGGAACAAAGGAAGTTGCAAAATGGCCAAAGAAAAAGGTAAAAAAGAGGTTAAAAGTTAAGGTTTTCGGGGGAATAATTAAAATGAAGACATAAAGAGCCACATGTTGAGCATCACTGATGTAATAACAGCTTTATCATGGTTTTAGTAAATAATTTAATGAAATCATTTGGGAGTCGACGGTTGCCCTACCCTTAGAACACCCTCACTTTTAAAATCGCTGTTCCACCCCTGTGTGAAACAAAAACTGAATGTTAGCATTGCTAAAACTTGACGGACATAATGTTTATGTATGTATTGGCTACAGCATGTGTTATTTTTGTTCTCCAACTTATTGGTAATTACTTCCATTTTACTGTATAGCTTTCATGCACTAACATAACACAAATGTTGTGTATAATTCACTGTGAGGCACTTGTAATCCTCACACCGTGAATGCTTGTTCACAAAGCCATCTTTTAGTCTTGAGCTGCTTGTGAATGAGAACATTAGTGTTGCTAATTTAGTGCTTTCCACATTAAATCTATTCTTATCAACTGGGTACTCCTTACACCCTATTAAACTTTATGTAGAGCATTTCCATCAAAATTAGTTGCATTAGCATGCAAGTGATCATGCATCTTACTATAGGCTACCGTATATGTGACTTCATCCGCAGCACAATGAGAACAAGATCATGTAAAGAAAAGCTTGTTTTTCATGGAAAAGAGCACAGCTCATTTGAAAGGCATTCTAGCAAATCTCCAACTGTGTCCTATACATTCTGCATTGTTCCCTTTATGTACATTCAGTGGAACTCAACGCTTCATGGGTGCAGTGTATTTCATCCCTAATGAGGCTTGCTTTGGCGCTCTCAGGATATAAAGAGAAGCCCTGTTATGTGCTTTGCTGTCACAAGATGAAGCCCAATATGTTCGCATAAAACGGCACACGAAGCATCAAAGGAGCAGACGTGTAATCAGGGCATGGGGCGAGGCTTAGTGCGTCTGATTCGCTGTTTGTGCCAAAAGTGAATAACTGTGACAACTGGGAATAATCAAGGCCTGCATTGATTCTTATGTCCATATAATGACGTAAGGCAAGGGCACGGCAAATGTATTTGTATAGCGCATTTCATACACAAGGCAACTCGATGTGATTTACATGATCAAAAAGTGCAACAGCGCTATTCTGAAATTGTTTAATAAACTTTATTTATTTTTATTTCTTTATTCAGTTCATTTCCGACATGGTTGCAATCACAGAAATTCATTTTGACATTCAGAGCAAAATCACATCATTGTCTTTTTTGTTTTTTGTTTTGTTTTTTGTCCTTTTGCATGCCGGAAAGGGTGACGGAAAAAAGCATTATGCTTATCCAGATCCGTCCCCTGATTTGAACACAGATAATTTTACATCAAACCTCGTTTCTTCCCTTGTCAAACATTCTCATCTTCTTCATAATTTCATCTTTTCATTAACGTTTTTTTTTTTTTATTTATTTATTTTTTTTTTTATGTGATGCGTTCTCGTCTGCAGTCATTGTTCCTGTTGTTACTCCTCCTCACTGTCCTTTTTTTCCGTATCTCCTCGAGCTTTCTTTTTCAGTCGTTTTTTACGTTCCTCCAACTCTCCAAACGAAAAGTTCTTCTTCTTTCGGAGTACCTTTTTTTTTTTTTTTTAATGTATATCATGTCCTACCATGTGAAATGCATTATGAAAGAAGAATTTTCTAGGAAATCGATTAGGCTATGTGGTTACGGAAACATTGTGCAAAAATGTGGTTAAGTTAATTTGGGCAATGGGACATTTAACAGAATGTTCTAAAGAAATATACTCTGGCAAAAATCTTGTTTTAGTCTAGAAAGTCACAATTATAGAAAAAGAAAAAGAGTATTGATGATTGTTTTGAGGGGTCACTTGTAACAAATGCCTGGAATGCACAGCCACACAATAGCATCCAATAAGCTTAGATATTGTCACTGCTAAAAAAAAAAATATACAGGTGTGCAAATGCAAATATTAGGCATATCTGGTGTAGGTAATGAAAAATTGGAGAAGTCTGAGTCGCAGAGAAGTATCAAACCATATGGATCAGAAGAGAATGTCTTCCACAGGATACAAGGCGTCTTTGTCATGAAGCACATTATCTGCCTGAGCCTGGTTGCTATTGCAGAGTTCATGTGAGTGCACCAAATCAAACCCTAGACCCCAACCACCGGATTGTTTTATTCCTCCGCCCATTGTAACAGTCCCTGGTGTGTTTTTATGCATTGTCACGTACAGAACATAACCAAGGGTGGTAGAAAATGTAGAATGGTTTTTCCTTTGATCTACCAAAATCTTGATTTAATAGCATTATATCAGTACATTATTACAGTAACCTCAGACAGGGGTGGACTGGGACAAAAAATCAGCCCTGGCATTTTGTGTCTAGACCAGCCCACTACATTATCAGAGGACACCACGTAGAAGCCTTTATTAAGTCAGTGATACTCAACATGTGGCTCTTTATGACTTAATTTTAATTATTATTCCCCTAGAAAACCTTAAAACTTCTTAACCCAATATTACCTTTTTCAATTTTTCAACTTCCTTTGTACCATTTTGGCCCCTTTTCAAAAAGTTCTGACACTTTTTTCAGACTTTAGCTACCTTTTGCCAATAAATGTTTTTTTTTTTGTCTATTCTTGCATGTTCTTTTTGACACTTTTATCCAACTTTGTCCTCCTCCAAATAAGCCAACTTATGCCCAGTAAATACCACTTGTTTCATTTTTTCCCGGTACATTTTGCCTCTTTTTCTTCCATGTTTTTGCCCTTTTTCCGCTATTGTTTGCCACATTTCGCACTTTTTCACTATTATTTGTCACATTTTGCCCATTTAAGCAACCTTTTGTCATTATATACCACCTCGTTCCTCTTTATTTGCCCATTTTTTTGGCTACTCTTGACTGCTTTTGGCCCATTTTAGTCACTTTACACTGTTTTCTTGCCAAGTTTTTACCACTTTAGCACCGTTTTTGGCGACCTGTTTTCATGTCTGCCTCCACTCACTCGTCAAAAAAAAACGATGTAGCGGACCGGACCAGCCCACTTCGAGTCGCCGGCCCACCGGGACGATGCCCGATATTCCAAATGGCCAGTCCACCCCTGACGTCAGACATACTGTAAGTCCTGTATTGTAGAAAATCCTTTAAATGATCTGCATTCAATAATTTTTCTTTTTTCTACAGTTCTACATTGAGTGCATGTCTTTGTAGCGAGACTGCTAACCAGGTAAGGGTTCAAGACGCAGCGCACAGACGGGTTGCAGGTTCTGGCTCTTTATTGTCTGCTATTTATACAGAGTTCTGTTGGCTTTGCTGCTTCTCTGCAGGAGCGTGTGTGCAGATTGGAAGTAGCTTTCCCATTCCAACAAATGTGATTAATCACATGTGCCACACCTGTGCTCAATCACACAGAGTCTTTCCCTGAATCGCCTGCTTACCCATTTTAAGGTGTCTTGCTTGTTCAGGTGAAGAGTATGCGTGGGTCTGTGACTAAAAAAAATCTAAAAAACTGATCGTGACAATAATAAGTATATAGCAGTCGTTACAGATATAAAATTTTAAAGGAAAAACCCAAGAATTCCACATAAACAAGCGTTTGAAGAAATGCTACATGTATTTGAAGGCCAAGAGGTGATATAAATGACTACAAAGCCAGTTTATTATTCAGATTTAGAACTATAATGCATTTATGTGATGGGAATTACATCATTCATATTGACATGTTTTATGTTTTAGTAGGAGTCTCTCACATTGTATATATATATATGTATATATATATATATATATATATATATATATATATATATATATATATATATATATATATGTATATATATATATATATATATATATATATATATATATATATATATATATATATATATATGTATATATATATATCAATACTGATATAAGTGGTTCACTCTGTCAAAGTTTGTCTTACTTTTTCCAGACATAAGTGTTATAAAGGTGTCCTTGACCAGTTACAGCACAGTTAAGCATCCTTCATTTAATATATCTACAAACTCTCCTCTGCACATGTCCAAACCATCTTAATCTGACCTTCCTCACCTTTCTTTAAACTTTTTATTCCCAAAGATGATCTCAGAACTGTTATCTCTCTAAACCAAACTATCTCTCAGTCACATCTTCCAGACACCTTTCTCACTATCTTCTAAACTTTTTCCTTTGAGTCTGGATGTCATCCTTGTGTCACATATCACCAATGACTTACACATTAAAAATTTCAGCCCTGGCTGTGCTCTTTTCTGAAGTAGTAAGATATATTTAAAAAAGAAAAAAAAAATCTTGCTTGACCTTTAAATGTCAACAGATTATATTCACATAAAATAAAAACTACAATTTACAAAAAATGTAACAAAAAAATAAAAAAGCAGGTTTGCATACCTTCATTAAACAAAGTCCTCCCATCCAATCTGATATTTAACTAATAAGTTCTTCCTGCATCAGTAAAGGGCTTACAGCTGATCCTTCACATAGTCCCATGCCTGCTCTAAACCCATTTGTCACGCTGACTGCACACCTAACTGACTTCAAGTGTGCCGTGTATGGGGCGCGATTGTAAGGTTGTGAATGCTAAAATAAACAGCAACGTGTTGCAACATTTGGCAACAAACCATTTTTTTTTTTTGCTACTTTTGACCAGGTTTACAGTAATATTTGTGAAATGTCTGATATTTTTTTCCTCACAAAATATGTCAATGTTAAATCTAAATGTTAAATTAAAATCTAAATGTTAAAATCTAAATGTTAAATGTATATCTTAAATGTTAAATCTAAATGTTAAAATCTAAATATATATGTACATCTTAAAAGTTAAATGTTAAATCTTGGAGTTACATCTAAATGTTAAATCTAAGTGTCACAGATGACCAGGTTTACAGTAATATTTGTGAAATTTATGATTTTTTTTCTTCATAAAAATATGTCAATGTTAAATCTAAACATTAAAAGTATATCTTAAATGTTAAAATCTAAATGTTAAATGTAAAATATTAATGTTAAAATCTAAATGTTAAATTAAAATCTAAATGTTAAAATCTAAATGTTAAATTAAAATCTAAATGTTAAAATCTAAATGTTAAATCTAGGTGTTAAATCTAAATGTTAAATCTAAGTGTCACAGATGACCAGGTTTACAATAATATTTGTGAAATTCATGATATTTTTTCTTCATAAAAATATGTCAATGTTAAATCTAAACATTAAAAGTATATCTTAAATGTTAAAATCTAAATGTTAAATGTAAAATATTAATATTAAAATCTAAATGTAATTCTAAGAGTTAAATCTAAATGTTAAAATCTAAATGTATATGTATATCGTAAATGTTAAATTTAAGCCTAAGTGTTGAATCTAAATGTTAAATCTAAATTTTACAGGTGAAACTAAATATTTAGCTAATACGCAAATTCACCGTTTAGATTTAGCATTTAACATTTAGATTTAGCAACAAACCACTTTTGTTACTTTTAACCAGGTTTACAGTAATATTTATTATATTATTTATTATCATATTATTTTTAGATTTAACATTTATATTTTGATTTATTATTGAACATTTAGATTTACATTTAAGATTGACATATTTTTACGAGAGAAAAAATATCACAAAGTTCACAAATATTGCTGTAAATCTGCTCAAATGTTAAAAAAAAAAATTCACATACTTTTTTTTAAAAAGTGGCTTGTTGTTAAATGTTGCAAAAAGTTGGTTTATTTTGGTATGCACAACTTTACAATCGGCGCCCCATAGCTGTGTACAGTACACTGCAGCACTTTAGCATTAGTCTCAGTCACTGCTGACTTCCTTGTCCAATAACACTTCCCCACTGTCCCTCTTTCTGACCTTATCTCCACCCGTTTCCATTAACATGCTTAAGCAAAAACTGCATCTCTGCTAGTTTTTAGACCTGAATCTGTACTGCTTTCTGGTTTGTACCCATTGCCTACACTTGAACCAATATTTCCCAAAGCTTCACGTGCACACTGCACACAATCATAATCACAGGTTTTGGCCTAGGAAACTAAATCAAAGGGAACATTTGATCCTACTCTTACTTACTTAGCAATGGATCTTAACAAAGTGACATGTTGATGTGCTGCACACTTAAGGACAAAATCTTAGTACGTACAGAATGTTCTTGGCAATCGGAGAGGGGGCCCGACTCACTTAAACAGGAAGAACTCTGACAAAGCTGGTCACAGGGTAGGCAGCCATCTGCCCTAACCAGTTGGGGTGAGAAGAGAGTGGAGATGAAAACTCTGCAGTGGGTGGAGGGGGATGTAGTTTCTATTCTTGATTTCACAGGAAGCCTGAGCAAAAAGCTTTTCATGGTGGAAAATCACCCTATTTGTTGAGCTATATTTGTCGGACCTTCTGCTTTGAAGCTTGGGTCTTAAAAAGTATTTCAGAGAATTATAGATAAAACAAACACTTATCAGTATCTATTTTATTTATATGTATATATATATATATATATATATATATATATATATATATATATATATATATATATATATATATATATATATATTACTCTATCGCTTCAAATTGTAGATTCAACTCAGTATAAGCTGATTGATTTGATCATTAAAACCTGCTCAGCATGTGCATACAGTTGTGATCATTATTTTAGTTTGACACTTAGACTGGGAATAAACTTAATATATACCCCTGATCAAGGGACACATTATCAACATTCATGTCAGCATTTGGACCAATACGAGCGATAATACAGAGTTTGCATTTTTGTTGTCTTTTTGTATATATATATATATATATATCATTTTGTGTATTTCTGTTGTTGTTTTATACATTATTTCTCATTTTGTGAGTGTTCATTGAGATTCTGTTTTGTCATTTTGTGTATATTTGCTGTTGTTTCATATGGTTTTGGAGTTATTTATATAATTCTGTTTTAACTTTTTGTATTGTTGTTGATTTGTATAGTTTTGTTATTCTTGGATTCATCTTGGAGTCATTTGTGTATTTTTGTTGCCATTAAGCATCATTTTGTGTATTTTTGTTGTGGCTTTGTATAGTTTTATGATGTTTTTGTAGTCATCTTGTGTGGTTTTAGAGTATATATACTAAGTTGTCTTTTGTGTATTTTGCTGTAATTTTGTGTGTTTTCCTAATTTTTTTCATTTTGTTATTGACTTATTTTGTGTATTTTTGGACTTTTGGGGCCACTCATGTACGGTGACAGTGGTTACAATCAGTTTTGTTGCTGGATTTTTTTTTTCTACAGCCAAACAAAACAACAACAGCAACATCAGCTCAAAGCACTAAAGCCCTCTTTGTTGTGTTCACTGAATGTCCCGTCTACTGCTGGGGTTTGCGCATTTTCCGCTGCCTCTATCTGCTCTCACACGTGGTTGGAATATTTTGTGTTTGTGCGCCCTCGCTTTCCTTTTGTCAACGCATCACCACCAGCGTCAAACATTGTCCCATGTGTCTGTGGGAGACTGACCTGGTCTGAACCTTGTACTACTGCAGCAGCAGCCTGTCAGAGTGAGTGGGTGAACACATGCCATCATCGAGACTGCTTTAAAGCTCTCTCTCAGCTCTGCAAGACAGCTCTCTCCGTTCACCTCTCCCTTTGTGGAACATCTCTTTGTTTGGTATTTCTTCACATCCTAAACTCCAGCTTCCTCACACTCGTGTCCTCTACATGCTCTTCTCCCCTTGCTTTCACCATGCTTGTTCTATGTCCTCTCCTGGAACTCAGTGCACTGCTTTGTTGCTGATGTGAAAACCCAGCGACCCTTTTAGAAATGTATTCACTATCTAAATGTCTTTTATGCTGTAGCCAATTTGTTATGAGCTATGTTTCCATTACCCTTGGAAATGCGCAAAATCTAAACAGCGCAACAAAAACTAATAATGGAAACACTTGAATTTTGAAAAAAAACACTCAAATATCGCTAAAAGGCTTTTAAGCTTTGATGAGATGCAATTTCATACGTTTCGACATCGAAATGTGTCGGAAAAGCACTATGGAAACACTATCCGCAAATATACATCAAAGACCGTGATGTACATGGTCACATGACCACTTCTCTCCAAGAAAACATGTACATGTATACAGAAGAGATCAGGACATTTCTAAGTTAGCATTACTACCACATTAGAATACGGAGTGTCATAAGAAGGTTCTGAGTGTCCGTTTTCCTGCAGCGAAGTCACGCGGGATGACATTTCACGGGAGTTACGAGGAAAACAACTTTCAGTGTAAACACGTTCAAAGCGCAATTACACTTTGTCGTCATTCAGAAACATCGCTTCTTTTTGCAAAAATCTGTAATGGAAACCAAGCTGTTGTTACGGCACCATCTTATATATTCATGAACCTGAATAAATCATTAAACACGGGACGTAATTTAAATTGTCCTTTGTGCCAAAAGATGGTAGTCACATGAGGTTTGCCATTTGAGAGTGCCGTGGGAGCTGTGTCTCAGATATTGGAAGGATGTGCATTTTTGGGACATATCATCAGTAGTGTTCCTTTGAATCCGGGGGTGTTTCGGCCTTTTTAACACGTACCAGACACCCTCATCAAAGGTGGCCAGCTACAGGGTTATCAAGCCTGAGGTTGCGTCTCTATAACTGTTTCCAACTTTCTCCTATATGCAGCTTTGGTCCACTTCACACTCGGTGTGTGCCCTTTGTTCTTTTTCTCTCTAGGAAGTGTATGCTCTTTGATATCTTCCTTTGATATTCTCTGTGGCTGGGTGGAGTACATCACTAGTATTTCTGTGGTTGTACCAACCGCTTCAGTGATAAGGGTGCTGAAGACTGTGGTTTTGTTCATCTGATTTGACTGGTTGCTTTGTAATAAGTACTGGTCAATACTGCCTCTGCTCTCTCAAACATCCTCTCGTTCCTTGGAGGATTTTCAGCGCCCTAAGTGTTATTATTTTTTCCCACCGACAGATGCACACCTGTCCCATGCCCAATCATGAGAAGCCTGTGGGGCTGTTGCCGAATAGTCCCTTATTTTCCCTTTCCTATCCACTTTTCCTGCGGCCATGATGAGGAGCGTTCAAATTCTCTAAAAGCTAAGGAAATGAGTGTCTCAATGTTTCCTTTATAACCTCTAGGAAACACTGATGCATCTTTTACCAAAGTAGACGAGATAATGCTGCCCCACAATTCCTTTAAAGGGACTGTGCTCATCTGAGCATTCATGGAAACTCATGAGGACTAAAAACAGAGCACTCTGATTTATTACGTCACTGAGTGGCAGTGCGTCTGATTGTCAAAACAAATGTGATCGCTTTTATCCAACTCCTTTAGGAAGTCTCCTAACTCTTTCTAAGGAAAAGTGGATAGTAAAGGAGATAGGAGGGACAATCCAGCCTGGTTGTTTCATTGATGCAGCCTAAGAGACTATGCAAGGCAGGCTTTAAATATGCCTGAATCTAAAGAATGAGAGAAGGGACGCTTCAGTGACACAAAGAGCTAATGCGTGGCTACACTTGGTTTCATTTGTTTTGCGTAATCTAATTGTTTTACTAAGTGCTGCCTGTTGTTCTAAAACATTTCTAGGCCTGTGAACTATTTATAGGTTGATGGTAACAATTAAAAGCACTCTCACTCTTACAGTTCATTTAAGAGACTTCAATTTCTTCTTGGGAAACTGCCACGATGTCAAGGTTTCCACCAATGACGTCGTATTCTTCACTTTGGATCAATGATGACACTAAAGCATTTTTGCTCGGAAAAAGCTTGCACAGCCCTATACTAGCCATTAGCTCTCAGCAAGAGCCAATCCTCTGATCGGCCTAACACATCTGACCTGAAACCCATCAGGTTTCAGTGTTTAATTAAATTAAATCACTGATTTCTAAACCATGAGCAGTAATAGTGAGAGCTGGCTGTCACTTTCCTGCCTTTCAGGTCAAAAAGCAAAAGAAAGTCTCATTTTTACTGGTGATTAATTCAAACTGGATTATCATTGTTATCATTATTTAACAGGAAATACATACACTTTCTTTAATGTGAAGGTGCTTTGAAAGGCGAGATCATTTCTAGTCGAGTTTGAAGTCTTATTACAGGACGTAGGTTGTATGTTGGCCAGAAAAAAAAAAAAAAAAGAAAGTACATTTTTTCACTTTAGAAAATAAGCCACTCGTGGACTGTCTGAACATATCACACGGAACACTATCAACTATTTGTGTGATTATTTGATGGTGCAGAAATCACACCCTTGTTGGGTGTAATCCCCGTCTATTTTTATCTCTTGACCTCTGCATACTGTAAGATTTTGATGATTTGGACTCGTTCTGGGTTGCAGCAGGTCCCATTTAATCAGAAATAACCCCTAAATTCTCGCTTCAACAAGCAGCCGTATACAGTCCAGTCATGAGAATGAATATGGTATAAATATTAAAAAGTCATTCCATTCAAACGTCTGTCTCTGCCTGCTGCAGTAATGTCTGTCCTTTAAACTTTAGGTTTAGAAGTATGTCCACAATAGTATGTTGTTGCAGACATTTATTTTTACGTAGAATATTTACATTTAGTTTCTAAGAGTTGGGTTTTATTTTACAGAGAAACACTAACTTATTTTTTAAAGGAGGCTTTGTTTTTGTAGAAAAACTAACAATTGTTTGTAAAGTTTAGGGGGAAAAGAAAGAAAGAAAGGTGTATTTACTGTCTAATTTTTAATGTGTACGTGTGAATGGGACCTGAAGGTAGATAAGATATTCTGACTAGGATTAGTCTGGCACATATGACCTGAAAAGTGCAGCTTTATGGAGAATAATAAGAATGCCTGGTAACACTGTGGCATTTTAAGGCCGCAGCCAAAATAAATAAAATAAATAAAAAATGTACAAACTATAAGCACATCATGAAGCACACTTGTTGAAACCTGCATGGTTACATCCAGTCGTATTCTCTTTTTTTTTTTCATGCTCATGTTATCCACTTCTTCTGTTCCATGATCACCTCTCATTGTTTTGTATTGTCATCAAATAAAACCATCATCTCTAAAAATCTTTTTTTTTCGAGAGATTCTGGTTCACATACTTTCACATACGTTCATCTTTCCATTTTGTCTCCAAAAAAAAATAAAATAAAAATATTTCCTTTCACGTTGGTACGCCATCTTTCCATATTTCTAATGTTTCAAAAAAAACAAAAAAAAAAAACAACGTTATTTCTTAAAAATGAACTAACTTCAATTTCTAAGTGAGTTTCATCCAGATTTCTACTTTAGTGAATGCAGTCTATACCTGCTGTTCTTCTCTGAGTAAACCTCAAATCAACTGTATTTGTTCAGCCCTTTAAGACAAAGTGTTGCACACAATTGGTAAAAAAAAAAAACAGCAAAACAATAAAATAAACTAAGTAAAACAAGAATAAAAACTGACTTTATTATTGACTGAATTATTAAGCACAGCACTGAATAATGAGTCTAATGCTGGGTTAAAAGCCAAGAAATAAAAATCTGCATTAGGTTTCTCATGACGTCTCCACTTTCTCTAGAATTTCTGAAGAAATATATTTTTTCTGGCAAGTTAAATTTGAACATTTTAATTATTAGGCACACAATATTTTTATTTTAAGGTTACAACAAAAAGTTATTTTCATTAAACCTCAATGAGGCGGAAGAAGAAGAAGAAGAAGAAGAAGAAGAAGAAGAAGAAGAAGAAGAAGAAGAAGAAGAAGAAGAAGAAGAAGAAGAAGAAGAAGAAGAAGAAGAAGAAGAAGAAGAAGAAGAAGAAGAAGAAGAAGAAGAAGAAGATATCAGTTTAGAAAGGAGCAACATTTTAATTTTGGGTAACGCAAAAATATTGAGTTAGAAAAACTCAAAATCAATCTTTGAGTTGACTTGCCTTCATTTTAAGGACTAATGCAAAGTAATTGCTTTTGAGAACAATTAAATCAATGTTGATCTAACTTAGTTTTATTTCAAAGAACTTAACTGATTGAGGTGTTACGTTTAACTTTTTTTCTTCAATAGTTACATCTCATTCTCCCATCTTTTCATTCATTTCTAATTTCCACCCCCGCATCCGTCTGTATTCTTCCACATGATGGCATTTGAGGTTGCAAACTCAGTAAGCTGCAAATTTACCCAGCAGGGCACTCCGACGACAGAGAAGAGCATTGCTTCCTAAAATAGTCCATCAGTGATGATTAGCCACAGAAAGCACAAGTGCTTATTACCAAGGACCATTTCTGACGACAAAATGAAGCTTTCCAGACATTATTTAAACACCTATCATTAATGAATCGCCTACATACGATTATCGAGGGCTTATGCATTACTTTGTAAATCCATTAAAAGTTTTCACAAGAGTTGTCTCTTAAGTTTGTTGTACCTTGTGTATAATGACAATAAAATAATTCTATTCTGTTCTATTTCCCGAAAGAAATTGACTGATTTACCACTCACTAGGACTATGAAGATGGTAGACAGGCTTGTGAAGGAACCCAGACTATGTTCTCAGGCCCTGCATGGTGTATAACAGTGTGTTACTATCTCACATAGTGTTGGCTTTGTCCACAGCTGTTATATTAGGACAAGCAAATAAATAAATCATTGTAATGTTTGCTAAAGAAGGCGTCATTTGACTCCAGTTATTTAAGAGCCAAGAAGCCTGTGAGTTCATCAGCTTGATTTTTAAAGCTTGCATAGTTGGAGTTGTTACATAACAGTGAGAGACAAGCAAGATTGAATCAAAAACCACTACCAAAGGCAATGGTCAGGGCTTTTTTTACTCCTAGATAAAGGCCTATAAAGCATCACTTAACCATGTTGTGTTTTATGGAATGCCAAATGAAGTTCACACAGACTTCACAGAATTCGTCTAACTTAACCGAGCTCCATTGAAGTGGAGAATCTGTCGTTTCCAATTAAAGAATCACAGCTTGATACGTCTGGATTTTATGGCACCCACAGTGGAATAAGCATTGGACTAACGTGCCCATTACAGAAAATGTGAAGCAGGTTTACACATACTTTATGGACAGTGGCTATCTGTACGATTGCCGTATTAATATACCGACATTCTATCTGTACGCAGCCAGTTTTTATATCTGTATTTGGCCAGTTTGGGTCACGTGACTAAGACTAAACCTAACCCTAAATATGGTTGCGATATATACCCTAACCCTAACCCTGAAAGGCAACGTACTTGTACTCCGGTAACCGTACCAATAGCACCAGGGGTTGTCCGCACGGCAACCGTACGAATAGACACTTTCTACGTCGTGTTACATCGTGCTTACCAGGTTCCAACCGGTGGGCGTGCACTGTAGCGTTCTTGAAGCCAAAATACGGCGCTTAGGGGCGTTTCCATCTTGCAAATTTTATGTCATTTGAAGCCAGAGTCTGCACAGTAGGGTCCGGCAGGAGGAGCCCTGGTAACACGTACTGCCCATTTAGCGTACCGCTCTGATGACTTACGCAAGTCCAACTACGCCAAGAACATAAGTATCTTTCCAGCTGGAAATTCTATCAATGGCTTCGAACAGTTTAGTGCAGAACATCTCATTTTGGCAGCTCAAAAAAGACCAAAAAACTGACGGGAAAGTTAAATGGCGTCTCGGATTTCCTTCACGACTTAACTGCTATTCAATAAGAGAGCTACGCAAGATCCGCGACTGTCAATCGTCGTCATATATGATGTAAAATCCCGTTTTTTCAACCTCAAATAATTTATTTAAAACAAGCTTCACAGAATAATGAGCACTTGAACACTATGTAGGGTGATGATAACTAATGATCACAGCAGAGTTTAGGTTTGGAAAAAAATGATGTGACGAGTATTTTAACTTTACAGTTTGACCCACATCCCATCTGTTATCATTGAGGAGGTGGGATTTATGACCTATACTGCAGCCAGTCAGCAGGGGGAGCTATAAAAAATAAAATAAAAAAAATGCTTCACTCTACCTGGGAGCTTGTCCCGTCCATTCTTTTGAGTGTGTAGAGTGGTTTATGTCCAACATTTTGCTCAGAATTCTATGAAAAAACAACTATAGAACTTATGATGGCATGAATGAATGATCACACACATTTACAAGCATCTCATGTTGTAAATATCTGGAAAGAAACTTTATTTATTTTCAGTTCATGTTCTAATCAAGATCATTTCTACTAACATTTTTTGTATAGTGTGTTTTTGGTGTTGTTTGGTTGTTTCTCTGTTATTTTTGTGTATTCTGTGTGTGTTTAGTGTGTATTTGTTGTTGTTTTGTGTGTTGATGGTCATAGTAAGTATTTTTCTCTCTTAGTGCATGTGTTTTTGGTGTTATTGTGTGTATTTTGTCAACGTTTGTCTGTTCTTTTTATTATTCAGTATATTTTTCTCTAATTTTGTGTGCTTTTGTTATTGTAATGTGAGTTGCTGGTAAAATTCAGTGTGATTATTATTTTTAACTAAAAATAAACCCAATATTTTTAATGCTTTCATTTGTTAATTTTCCTCTCCCTCTCTTTCTCTCTCACTCTCTCAAATACCCCCTGTAGTGCCATCACGTACCCATAGGAGTACACGTACCCCCGTTTGAGAAACACGGCTCTAGATAATATCACACATTTTTTTTTTTACTTATATTACTATTTTTACAGTATACATTCAATATATATTCTGCACAAGTTTTGTATATACAGTTTATACATGCACATCAAACATATATACATAAGTACACACACATATATACATGTATATACACATGAATGCACATGACATGTACATACTATTAATATTACACTATTTCATATCTACAACACAAATTTCATCAATTCAAGTTAGTGTGGCAATATTTACATTAATAATATTCTCTATCACAATATATACCTTTAACTATGTTTATGAAGTATTAATATATTTTATACCATTATATACATATTATATATTATTGCTGTCCTAAACTGGTTTATGTTGGTGCAGTTCCATAATTTAAACCCTGCTATTGTTATACTCATCATTTTCAGTGTTCTAGCATATTGTAGCTTAAAAATGTTGTTTTCCTGTTAACGTATATTTTCCTTCTCTCTCCTAAAATTTTTCCTGCAACCCTTTTGGAAGTGAGCCTTTACTTGGGAGTTTTAAGTTTGGTGTTTTTAACAATAATCCAAATAAATGTGGGGGTCACATGTTTAAAAAAAAAAAAAAAAAAATATATATATATATATATATATATGACAAACACAAGATGTATAACAATACAAGAGCCAAAGCCAACAAACTACATGCGTTAGGGATGGGTTTGTTCTTCAGGATTGCTGAGTTTTAATCGAATATTTACATGAGATCTGACTTTTACGAGTTAATTCATATCAATAAAAATGTAGAAATTATGACAAAAATCAGCCATCTAAAAAAAAGATTATGTGTCTTTAATATATACCTATTGGCTGCTTACCATACATTTTAAATCTGTATTTTATATACTGTATATAGATATATACATCTTCAATGGTGCATGGATTTATAATTAATGATCATTTCTACTCCATGACACGACCATGTAAACTGAGGAGCATTTTAGTGTTAAACAAATCTCCACACAACGACAGACTTTGTAATAGAGGTGGGCGATACTGCAGGACTTGGTATCGATCCGAGCCCAGTATCGTCGATACCGATCCAATACTTTTCAATAAACAAGGTCACCGCCCCCACCTGAATTATTTTGTAAAAACCTAGAACAGAATATGGGTAAAGTTGATTGTGCAAACATTTGTCACTAAACGCATTCCTATACTAAAAAAAACAAAACAAAAAAAAAACTTGTTTGCTTATTTTAATTTATTCATGCCTCACATTTTCCCTCCTATTCATATTATCCGAAACACATACCAGTATATATTTGGAGGTGCTACATTGTTTAGATAATTCTCAGAATCTAGGAGTTATTTGTTTAACTAATCTGATTAAATACGTAATATATAAATCACTCTACACTGGCCAAACGCATATTTTTTTATTAGTTTAAATGTTTGCATTACCAATGAGTAATGGAGGGTATCAGTGAAACTTAGTTGCAATATTAGCAAAAACAAACTAAACAAAACTGAATGCACAAAAAGAGACATCATGTTCTTTTATTAGATAAGGCTTCTGTCAATGTGTGACGGACAAACATTAAACAATTCACTTTCACGGTTTAATATGCAGCTTTATAAAGTTATCAAGTATTACAGCGATGGTAGAAATCAGCAGGGGATTAAACAATGGGAAGCAGTGTTCATTTTGATTTAGTCATATTAGTCTTTTGACTAAAATGCAACTTAATTTTAGTCCAAAATTAGTCATCAGGGCTATTTCAGTTTTAGTCTACCAATATAGTTTTAAAGCTTCAATTACCATTCATCAGCCTGATATGCAGTAGTACTAAAGCTTGTCCCGCCTTCTACGTGACAAAAGGAGTTTTGATTGGATATTGATACATTTAAAAAAAGTTAACTTCACTGTGGATGGACTTCATCCCATGTGAACATTATTTTTTAATTAGTTGACAAGGATAACAATATATGCATATTTTAAATTAGTCATAGTATAGTTATTGTCACTTAAATAAATATAATCGATGAAATTGACAAAAACAAAGCTTCAAGTGAGTTGTGCGTTATACAGCTGGTAATCAGTCCTGACAGAAATCAGGTGTATGAATCCATTGATAAAGTATGGATGTACCAAGATTTCTGGGTTGTTCTCCAGTAGAGCAGACATAGGCAATTGGCGAACCAGGGGCCACATGTGGCCCTCAGTCAATCATTTTACGGCCCCTAACACAAATCCCCAAAAATTGTAATTCAAGAAGTTGGAAGGAATAAAGCACATAAATTGGCAGGAAAATGCACATAGTACACACAAAATTCCCAAAATACACACAAACTGTGAAGAAACAGACAGTAAAATACAAAAAATGACAACAAAAATACAGAAAGTGATGCCAAAAACACACAAATCAACAACAAAAATGCATTAAATTACACAAAATTAAAACAAGAACACAAAAAATAACAAACACACATAATGACCCTTGAAACATAACGTGACTAAAAACCAAGAAAACATTGAAACCACAGACAAAGACAATGCTCTGTGTAAATGCTCTGATTGGTCATTATTCTAAATGCCGACATGAATGTTGATAATGTGGCCCTTGGATCAGATACAATCACATTTGTGTGGCCCCTGCTGTGATATAGTTGCCAATGGTTGCAGTAGAGCAATAACCACTCTATGGTAAGCACAGCAGAAAGCTGGTCAGGGATGCCATCTAGTGGTCCAAAGAACCCCATCTATGGGATAAAGGGAAGCTTTTCCAGTTATTCTAATGTTTCCAACAACAGGCCTTTCTACAACACGTATTACTAGAATTTATTATATATACTGTTATTTTTGTGCGTAACAAAGACAGTAGAAACAGTTTCTCCAATAAAAACCAGCAAGGCCACGAAAAACAAACATCAATGGAAGACAAAGTCATTCAAATTACCCAGCGTGTGACACACTGTGCCTGAGGTAGCGTTTTCTGTTCTATTCAAGCCCATGCTGTGGTGGGTTGACGCCTTCAGCTCCACCTTTGAGAAAGCCGGTGAGAACCTCGTAGGTGAAAAACACCACCATGTTGACGGGAAACGCACGTAAACAGTTGATCCCTAAACTCTTGAAGAAAACCCCCGCGCCCTCTACCCTCGCGGTCTCTGTTATGCAGTGGAAAAAGCCTTTGTATCGCCTGGTCTCCCGAGCTCCGTCCATCTGCAGACGGGCTTTGATCACGTCCATCGGTGTTCCTACGGTCCAACCTGCCATTCCAGACACTCCTCCAGCCAGCATCACACTGCTCCAATCTGAGACAATAAGTCATTTATTTTCACTTGTTGCATGAAGAGCAAAATATGGGCTAGTTTTAAAATAACTGTAAGTAAGGTTTCAGACTCAGCATCCCTCTCTGCCCTATTATTGCAATACTTGGAGATATTCCATCGTTAACCATTGCCAAAACCTACATCCCATTCATGCTAATTTCATTAAGCATTGCAAAAAAAGTTATACTTTAAACTGGAAAAATCGAACGAAAATATCTATAAACCACTGGTTAGGCGTACTCACAAACCACTTAAATCTTGAAAAACTACCAGCCTCCATAAAGGACAATACCCCATTATTTTAAAAAATGTCTCACCATTTGCAGCATGTACAGTACTTTAAGATACAAACTGTCTGTATTCATCTGCTTGTTTTCTTCTTTTGTTGTTGTTATCACTATTGTTATCCATTTAACTTCAGTAGGTTGTTAACTAATAAACCAATTGTCAGATTTTGACAAATAAGCTATGACAAAATTAAAAAAGTTCCTAAGTTTTATGCTTGTACTTTTATCATTTGTAACTTTTAAACTTTTTGAGTCATTACATCTTTTATGAAACTGCATTGACTTTTCAGCTCCGATCCCATTTTCAGAGTGGACAGCTAATACATTCAACCCATTTCAACTTTATTGCTAATGCTAAGTTAATGCTATTGCTTGGCTAACGCTAAGTTAGTGTTCATACCAAGTTAGTGCTAATGCTACGTTAATGCTAATGTTCGGTTAATGCTATAGTTTGGTGAATGGTAATGCTAGACTAATGCTAATGTTAGGCTAATTCTATTGCTAGGTTAATGCTAATGCTGGGTTAATATTAACATTAGGCTAATGCTATTGCTAATTCTAGGTTAGTGTTAATGTTAGGTTAATGTTAATGCTATTGTTGGGCTAATGATAATGCGTGGTTAGTGTTCATGCTAGGTTATTGCTAATGCTAGGCTAATGCTATTATACAGTTAATTTTAGGCTAATGTTAATGCTAGGCTAGGTTAATGCTATTGCTAGGTTAGTGCTAATGTTAGGTTAATGCTAAGTTAATGCTAATGATAGCTAATGCTAATGCAATGCGACACGGGTCAACACTTGCATCCTCACTTGCATTTTCTTCAGGAAATGCAAATATTCTAGTTACTGTTGTTTGTTTTGTTGTTATTTTTGTTGCTTGTGAAATTAAATAATGAAAACAATTGAAAAATAAAATAACTAAGTACATAAAATTGGTAACATTATGTCTTCTGTTCCCTTACCTAATTTTTTCCCAGTAGTCTTTGTCAGCCATTCACACATTACTGTGTAAGTGAGAAAATATGTGGCAAACGACGGTCCATCTCTGAGCATGAGCGGTACCGCTCCTCTGTAGAGCCCCAGGAAGCCTTCCTCTTTGACGATGGTGAGCAGACAATGGACCGGGCCGCGGTACTTGGGTTTGGCAAAGTTGGCTTCCCTTCGTTTGGACTCTGTCTGACACTGCAGACGTACTTTCACTGTGTCACCAGGAGACATAACTGATATCTGATGAAGGCAGATTGGAAGCCAATGTCATGGTTAGCTAGAAACCTCTGTATTTTGATTGATTAGGTACAGGATTTTCATGATTACCTGTGCTACACCACCTGCTAGTCCAGACAGGAAGATCTCCAGTTTGGTATTTGGACCGCCAACATTTCCTCGTGCATGGCTCATACACTGCAGACAGTTTCTATACGTGCCAAACACGACTGATGAAGTCAGAGAAACTGTAGCAAGAGGCAAAGCCATTCCTTTAAAGAAGCCATGGACCTGTAGGTGAGGAGAAAGTTCATCAATGAAGCATCAGAACATGAGGGTTCTTATTGAATTTAAAATCTGAAACATGTTAACTGTAGTTGGTTGATGTAGGTGGTTGATGCTTTTTAGATTCTATTCAAGCATACTGTAACTGCAAAACAAGGTATACATTGGATTGTTGCTGGCACGACCCAGTAATGGCTCATTTGATCAAAAAGTGGGAAATGCTAACCTCACATAATAAAAAATACACTTTTGCACAAGTTCTCATATTGGATCTATTTTTTAAAACATCTGGAGAAATGGATAATAAAACCAGATTTTGTACAAATAAGTACATATTGGAGATTTTATACAAAATGTCAATAAAAGTACACAAAATGATTTCAACACATAAGGGGCCTATGCTACAAAGCTAGATGAACTTATATCACGCTAACTTCTAGGATTTAATCAGTGTATGCTATCCTACGGAGCTCGCAAACGTCTTACAGAGATAAATCACCATGGTAACTTAGGCTGAACGACTAACCTGGTCGGGACCAGGTTTTGTTCTGACTAGGATCTGAGCGAGTGCTAAAGCCCCGCCTCCTGACCAATCAGTTCTCTTAGAAAGCGAGCTGTCCAATAAAAGGTGATGTGTGAACACGACACTGTGTGGATCTGATGTGATGCTCAATTATGTATTTTAATTCTTCATATTTTTAAAGAATTATTTCTCAATTGTGTGACGTAAGTTGCTCTCCAGTTTCCCCATCATTGTGATTGGTCTGACGCTGTAATATCCACCTCTGTCACTAGAGCGCGCCGGTAACCAGGCTGAAATCAACACGCTTGACTTAGCTTGTTGTGATCTGGATTCGTAGGACAGCTTCTGTCTGGCGGACAATGTTTGGTTAGGTGAAGCCCGCTAACGGAGATAAATCCAGGATATAATTATGTAGCTTAGTAGTACAGGCTAAAGATGACTACAAAAAAACAACAGAAAAACACACAAAATGACAACAAAATATGCAAAATGACAAGAAAAATACACAAAACAACAGAAAGAAACACATTACATAATACAATAACAGGAATTATACAAAATGGCAAGAAAAAGACACAAAATGATTCAAACGCACAAAACAACTATAAAAAAATACACAAAATGACAACATAAATACACAAAATGACAACAAGAATTAGGGATGTCCCGATACAACTTTCATTTCCGATATGATGCCGATATTGCAGCCTTGCATATCGGCCGTTACCAATATCAGCATGAATCATACATACTACATTATTACTTTTTTTTTCTTTGATAAAAAAATTAGAAATACTTATTATTGTAGTGTGGAATGTCAGAAAAGGCTTGATCGCGTGATGTTACTCAAACAGAAAACATTAGTCAGCAACAGTAGGTATGGGAAAAACTGAACCATTTATTATTAACAGATTGGTTACATGATTTTTAACCTTCAACATCATATCTACAGTATTCTACAACTGAATAAAATAAATAAAAAATTAAAATGGGGGAAAAAAAATTAACAATCGGAATTTTGGAAATTTTAATCCGATATCCGATATTAGTTTTCAGGCTGATATCGGACCGATATCGGATCGAGACACCCCAAACAAAAATACATACAATTATTCCAAAAAACCTACAAAATGTCTGAAAAATACACAAAACAACAACAAAAGGACACAAAACCTTTGTTCTTTCCTGTATCAGTGCTCAGATTGGTCATTATTCTAAACATACTGACATTAATGATCGGACCATCTTATTTGTAAAAGTTGCCCATCTCTGACATAGAGGGCATTGGTCTCACTCACCCCTTCACTTGAAAATGTTGCTACGGCACACTGGTACACCCCAGTGAACTGTTTCTGAGTTTGAATGCGGACCTTAAACAAACAAATCCACACCACCATGTGAACATTTTGTCTTTTTTTTTTATTATGTACTTAAGTTATTACTGAAAGCATGTGTTCAGTGTCACTCTACCTTGACAGTATCCAGAGGGTACCCCACAATAACACCACAGGCTCCTGTGTTTTCAAAGACAAAAAGAAGGTCAAGGACACACTACTTATACAGTATGAGCTGTACCAGCCATACTCCTGATTCTGGTCACATTGGTTATCATTTAAAACAATAAAATATGTAATGTGTTAGATTTACAGAATAGAATTACATTTTGGGCATGATTTGAACCTGTTGCCAGTAATTCTGCAAACTAAAATCATTCATAATGGATCAGTGTAAGTGACACATGGGCAGAGGTACAAGTAATGGATTACAAGTACTCACGTTACTGTAATTGAGTTGTTTTTACGGGTACTTGTTCTATTTTGAGTATATTTCTAAATCAGTCATTTTACTTGTATTTAAAAGACGTTTTAAAAGAATTAAAGTAATTTGTTACATTTCTACACCCAACCGTTACTGAGTAAATTATTATTTTTCATTTTCAAAAAGATCAATAGATAGTGTGAATCACACCATAGTCTACCAATCAGATTAAACGTAATGCACGGCGCCCAAAATAGCAATAAATGCTAGTTATTCATAAGTTCAGAAATGTAGCTGTACTTAGAACCTGAGATTTTTTTTAATTTTCAATTGAATTAATTTGTGTTATTTTGTCTAAAAAAGAATTGTACATTTTGACAAAAATGTATTTAATACAGATGCCTTTGTGCAAAATATATTAAGTCACAATTGTGCAAAATTTGGACTCTTCCTTTTTAAGTTTATACATGAGATGTTTACTGTACGCAAGTGAACCTTGGCAAGATTTATTACCAAAAATAAATGTGTGTGTGTGTGTGTGGGGGGGGGGGGGGGGGGGGAGTAACTGGTTACTTTTACTTTGAGTATTATTACTTTTTACTTGTACTCGAGTATTTTGTGAATTACTCGTACTTGAGTAAAATTTCAACATGCAACACTTTATTTCTCCTAATTCATGCAATTGTTTCATATTCATTACATTTGATAGGAAATGATCATCTTCTTATTTTCCAAGCTACTAAAAAACAACTTTTAGCTAATTGTGTAACATAACATTATTCTAAAATGTAACAACTATGCACAATTTTACAAAAATCCACCTAGCGTTTTTAAAAATACATCTTATATATCATATTATGAAAAACAAACCACAACCCATACACCCAATCTGCAACACTTAAGTTAATCTAATACAAAAACTTTATCACGTGCAGCAGTATTTAACTTTACTAAATAAAAACGACATCTGTCATATGTATTTGTCTTTGTCAGATTGAATCCTGGAAAGTAAATCAGATTTTAGATGGAGCTCATTGGTAACTAGAGCTCCTGATGGCCTCTCACATGATCCATGCGGGCTCCCTGAAGCCCGCGGGCACCGTGTTGGTGACCCCTGCACGTGGGATTACATGCATGAATAAATGTAAAAACCAACGCCTCTTATTTTGGAAAAACGTGCCATAGAGGTCTGGTGGTGGCTGTCGTTCGTGTAAATGAAAAAAACAAACAAAAAAAAACAAAAAAAAAAATTAGTTGATGTGACGTAATACCATGTAGAATTTAGCATTTAACGACAATGCTGCACTAATGTTATGCTAACATAGTCCATAATAATTACAGTGTAATTCCGTAAGATTTACGACAACAGTTACCTGCAAAAGATCCGGACACAAAGTCAACGATATGCATCCTGTCCCCCGCCGACTGACAGAGACACACATGTCATCTGAAGCCTCTCATTCGTTCACTAGCATGTGTTGTAGCTTCCATAACCTTGGCTCTTGTTGTTACGTGACGTTTGGTCGAGAGGACGGCCATGATTGGCTCCGACTTTAGCCGAACATAGCCGAAGGATGCCGAGAATACTGTACGTGTCTTAAATCGCTCTCTTTCATAACGTTTCATTAAGCTGTCAACTGCTACATTTTCGCCAAATTGAGCACTGAGATTTACTCTTTTTTTTATTATTATCTATTAAATAAATAAACAAACGTCACCTGTAATAGTTGTTTTTTTACGACATTTTAAAAGCTTTAACGGTGTCATATACTGAGATTGTATACGCGCATGCGCGCACATGCGCATTACCGAAAAATAATTAAAAACAATAATAATAATATTTTTTTGTTTATTTTTGTTTTCCAAATGAACGGACACGTGCTTTATTTATTTATTGGATTATGTTAGGGTTAGGTTAGGGTTATAATCTCACTACGGAGGTAAACTCAGTACGTGACACGGTAGAGAGACGCAATGATTTGTGGGGGCCGGTGGTGCGTTCAAGGACAGCTCGTAAAATACTTTTGAGTGATGCAGACCTTTCATGTTTTTTTGTTTTGTTTTTAATTGTAATTTTGCTGTTATAAAGAACAAATCAATCTAAAATTAAATCAAACTAACCATGAAACAGGATTACATCAAATATACTATTGACAGATTATGCTTGTAGTTCATAATACAAAATAATCAAAACTATGGCAAATATTAACTAAAAAATGAAAGCCCAGGAGTAAATATTTTAAAAGTTTATGCAATTTACTTTTACTGCAATGCTGCAGTTAAAGACACTACTATTACTGTGATAAGTTTAATGAGATTTTACTTGGAATTAAACATATCTAACACGATCAAAAATCAATATAGGCTGCAAAAGAGCCAATATTAAAAAAAAAAAAAAAAAGAATAAAATTAAAAAGAAACAAAGTGTCAAGAGCAACCAGGACTGCAGTCGCTACAATAAGTGTGAGAAGTTTCATGAATATTTATTAGTAGAATATCAAAATAATCTTACATTAAATCTGACCAAAAATGCCAACTTAAAATAATACTGTATGTATTCAAAAATTATTATAAAATGAAAGACAGAATGTCAAGACAAACAAACTCCACAGTGTTGTAGAACACACTCTATTGTGTCACTATCATACGTTTCATGATTCTTTATTGTAGAATATTGAAATTATCTTACGATAAACGGTGACGCAAATAAAAGCCCACTTAGAATAATACTGAATATGTTAAAAACTTTATATAAAATCAAAGATAGAATGTCATGACAAACAAACACAACAGTGTTGTACATGTTTTTACTGTAGAATATTGAAATACTGTTTATTATTTATTGTTATTGTTTTTTTAAAGTTGCTGCTTTAACAAACACTTTTTTGTGCTCAAGAAAGTGTCCTTAATTCATTATTTCTATTTAGCATTTAACATTTCTTAAAATATAACTTTATTAATTATTTAAAGTGATCCATACACACAATCATTGTTTAATTAAATAAAATATTCATGTATGACACATTGTGAACGTAAATAACAATTGATAAAACATCCCCACATTGAACTTCAAATAGTCTAAACAAAACAAAGTTTCACCTATTACACATATAGTATTTGTAGCAATACACACGCCCGTTGTGTAACAAAATATTTTTTTTGTGAATAACACTTTTAGAAGATGGATAACAAATGAAAAAAAAAAAAAAAAAAAAAAAAACATAAAACTGAAATTAGTGTGATCAAAATAAACGTACACCTATCACACGCATTCTAAGTGGGCATTTTTGTTCAGTTTTAACCTAGAATAATATTAATATTCTATAGTAAAAATTCGTGAAACTTATTACAGTGACACTAAAGAGTTTCTTCTACAACGCTGCAGTGGTTGTTTGTCTTGACATTCTCTTTTTGATTTTATATATATATATATATATATATATATATATATATATATATATATATATATATATATATATATATATAATATTAATTTTTGATTATACGGCTCTGAACGTAGCTATGGGCGTCAACATCATCGTCTTCTGTTCGCTCTGATTGGCTGAAGGCTTTCCACTTGCCGGTGAAGCCCCGCCCCCTTTCAACGGCTTCCTGTGACGTTAAAATAACCTGAGATCATATTAATTGATATAAACACTACCGCTTTCCACGGAGGACGTGTTGGTCAACTGTAAAGATTCACCGGGTTTAATAGAGGGAAAACTTCATGTTCAATTAGAGGAAATTAATCAATTTCATGAAGAGAACGAAAAGGAAGAAGAGCCGTATTAAGCTAGCTTAGTTGATAGCCTACAGTAATACCACCTGCAAGGGTCAATTAGACCGGGTAGCCTTTTGGAGGTGACTTTCAGAATTCGGAACAAGGTCAAAGAAGAAGAAAACTGTTCGACATATTATTTGGTTTCTAATCTGTAACAGTAGGGTGACACCAGTCCTTCAGTTTGCTAACGCAGAGGATGGACTTCGTTGCAGGATGTATCGGAGGTGAGTGAGTGGAAACTACTACTACTGTGACACATCACTATTGTAGCTCTAACAGCATGTTTTAATGAGTTAAATGGTTTCTGAAACTTATTTTAATAAGAATAAAATTCACAACTCTGCATTTGTGCAGAAAAAAAGAGAAAGAGATGCAATTTTCAGGTTATTTTTCTCTATACAAACACAATGTAATGTCTTTAAATATTGACATCAGGATGATTCATAATTTAAAATGTACCTGGGGTAGTCATGTTTATAACATACAATGTGTTTAATGTATTATCAATAAACAAAATATGTGCATATTTGTTTAGGAAAACACATTTAAAGTCAAGACGTCATTGATGTAGAACAAGGTTTACACATGATTTCTTTAATAAGAAATAAATAATAATGGTGTTGGTATTAATGTTTTTATCGTGCTTTTCTCTACGTGTTCTTCAATATGGTTTTTATTTATTATTATTATTATTATTATTATTATTATTATTATTAATATGGCCAGGTTCCCCCCCCCCCCGGCTGCTGTTGGAAGACTTTTAAAGAAAGTTACAACTGAACCGCTAGTATTATGAATAATATTTTTTTGATAGAGCAAGTGCAAATAAAATTCACTACAGGTACCTTTTTAATAATGATAATAACAATGGGGATGTAGACTTAGTGTCTGTATAAATATTCCATAGTCCACAGTTGATAGGGGAAATAGCATAAGTGTCTGGAATGAACAAAGAATGTGAAGCATTCCTCCTGTCAAACAATGTCTATTTTTCACTTCAGTTACTGTCTATTCATAAAAATGTCAACAAGTGTTTCAGCTTGGATGGCTGTGTATAAAGTGTCAGCAATGGCAAACTGTACACGGATACCATGAATCTGTACACATCCAATCATGGACCAATGCCATGCCTTCTTTATTTACACTGACTGGTGTGGCTAACTATGTGTTCATCCAGGGAATCTACCTACAGCTACATTAAACAAAAAGTTGTGCCGTTGTAACAGAATGACTTACTAGTTATCTTTATTTCACTTTCATTTTCATTCCATTCAATGTTATTAAGGTGTGTGTGTGTGTGTGTGTGTGTGTGTGTGTGTGTGTGTGTGTGTGTGTGTGTGTGTGTGTGTGTGTGTGTGTGTGTGTGTGTGTGTGTGTGTGTGTGTGTGTGTTGTTCTCAGATGAGATGTCTTTAGCCAATTATGACGCCGTTTACTTGTGGGTTTGTTTATTTCTTTTCGCTGAGTTGTCCAATGAACGCTGAATACTGTGTCGAGCTTGACACCTGTTTGTGTTCAGTTTCCGGCTTATAGCAGTGGAATCTCCTCTGTCCACTCATTGGCTCTGTTTTTTTTTTTTGTTTTTTTTTTTTCTTTCTTTTTTTAACAAATGGCCCATGTGACAGAACATGCGCTTATGTAGGATTATCCGTCTGTGTTTGTGTACATTGCTGACACAGGTGGCTTGTTAAAGTTAACTTAAATCCGTTCCTTCTACTATAACATAGGGCTGGGCGATTTTGCCTAAAGGAAAATTTGAGTTTCACAATGATGATAGCAAATGGTACGAGTCTCAATTTTTATAAAAGGAACATTTTTTGAAATGAACAAAAGTGAGATAGAAATATAAAAAAAACAGGTGATGTAGACAAGAACAAGTAAAAAATATTTCTCCTCTCTGTAGATGGATCGGCGAATGCAGCAGCCCGAATCGGCCGATGCCGATACCTGTAAAAAACTCAAAAATCGGCTGATGTATTGGTCTATCACTAATATAAACACACTTCTACACATGGCTAAGAGAATGGCAGGGTGTGCCTAACAATCTCACATTCCGTAACATTTAATAATGTTTAGAGGACATGACACTTTGTAAGGCAGTGATTCTATGAAGGAAATGTTTCCTCAAAGTAAACAAGAGGAACACAACTTCCACCCCAAAGACAGTTAAGTAAGTCAAAAGGATGCAAGTAATTCTGTAGTATGGTACTTTAGTGATTTAATAAGAGTATTATACTATTAGTGGCTAAATTAAGAAATATTCTATTTCATTATGTTTGTTTAGGTGCTGCAGGAGTTTTTGTTGGACACCCATTTGACACAGTCAAGGTAGAGATTTCTCCATTTTCGTCACAGATGCATACACATTAAAATATGTGAACTAACTAAAATGTTTCTATTCTTCTCCTTTTTCATATGATGTATTGGTTTTGTTTTTAGGGCTGATTTTGTCACTAAGTGGTTGTTGTTTTTTTTTTTGCAGGTGAGGCTGCAGGTCCAGAGTATTGATAGTCCTTTGTATCGAGGAACCTTTCATTGTTTCAAGACCATCATTAGACGTGAATCGGTATGTATATTTTATATGATTAGTACAGTGCCCGTAGGAAGTCTGTATTCATACATACAGTACATGCATTTACAAACTATATATATATATATATATATATATATATATATATATATATATATATATATATATATATATACACACAGTCTGTCCTATGTATGAATATATACATATGTAGGTGTTTATGTAGATGTACTATATGTATATATGTATGTACTTGTGCAACCGGACACACGTGTGTGTATATTGATATATGTAAAATTGTGTACATAACCTTTTCCCCTTTTATAACACTCATAACTTAATTGTAAATTTCCACATACATATAGTGAAAGCCCATTTTTTTTTCATTTTATTATTTTTTACATTATTTTATTATGATGAAAAAATTATAAAAAATTATAAAATAATGTTTATTATTATTTTTATTATTACTCACCTTAGTTCCAAATGTTGCTCACTGAGGACACCTGCTGCTCAATATTTACGCAGTGCTTTTTTTAGGATATTAGACCCACTTTAGTCGTTTTTAAAAGCTCGTGGTGCAGTCACTCCTGTCAGTCGTTCAACTTACTGAGTTACCATGACTATCTGTCAGTGACAGGTAGTCATGGTAACTCAGGATAAGTTACCTGTCAGTGACAGGTAGTCATGGTAACTCGGGATAAGTTGAAAGCTCCATAGGAGCTTTGTAAAACACTGAGTTACAATGACTACCTATCAACATTGAGCTGTTCTGCAAAGCTGCATTTAAGACAATTTTATGATGTATTAACACTGCATATATGAACATAAGTTTACCAAAAGTGTACTAATGCCACAGTTGGGGTCACTTATAATTGTAATTGCACAATTGATAATTAATTAAAATTATGGTAATTGTAATTAAAAAAAAAAACTTGTAATCGTAATTAAATTGTAATTGAGTTCAGATAACTGACTTTGTACTTGTAATTGCCAAAAAATTGTCACTTATGATTTAACGCAAAACTGGAGAACCATGTTAACATTTAATTAAATATGTTTCATATCAAGCTTTCCCATTTTATGTTTTCTTTAAATTATCGAAACCTATATTTTCATTTATTAGGAAGCCTTACAAGGTGATCAAATATAGGAAAGACATTAGATAATAGATATTTGTTTTTAGTGTATTTTACAGCTGATTTAGGACCCGTTATCATTAGAGATGCTAACAGAAATCTAACACAAGAGGAAGGTTCACTTTTATTTGGTTATTTATTTCAGGCTCAGTAATTGTCATTCATTGTAATTGAACTTTAGTATTTGAGAATGTAATTATAATTGACTTTCTGAGGATAAAAAATGATTGTAATTTAATTGTAATTGGAAACAAATGCTGGTCAATGTAATCGTAATGATTTGTAATTGAACATTGGTAATTGAAAACGTAGTTGTAACTGAAAAATGTAATTCACCCAAACCCTGACTAATGCTCAAGATAATCATAAATAACAGATGGGGAAATCCAAAATGTATTATTGGGGTGACATGCCAAGAATACTTGGTGTGTGTAAATACCAGTTTATCCATGCTGTGTACATTTTTACCTAACTATAGTATAGATACTGACAGAGACTAAACCCACAGTGCACATATGGGGGAAATACCAAAACGGATTAATTATTGTTGAAAGAAGCTTCATTTTTTTACTGAATTGCGGAGCATTAGTTATCCAACTTTTCAGGAAAGACAGTAGCATTTGAGGCCTGCTTCTCATCACGGCTGCAGTTTTGCTCGACAGACTCGTCTTTGGCAAGTTCCTGCTACTATGGTGAGCAGTTAGAGGCCATAAAGTGATAGGATATGAGTTATGAAGGACATCCGGTGTCTTATGACAGAGCTGGGCACTCTAAAAGGGGAAGTAAATGTAGCTGTTGAGCTGGTCATCTGTACTGTTGACCTTAAAGGACATTTCTCTACATTTGATTTAATGTAATCCTTGTTTTTAATCACAAGAACTTCCTAAGTAATATGTAAGGAACCAAAATTAGTGCAGTTTTTAGTAGGTCAGTTGCATGAGAGATTACCAGGGAAAAATATGGGGAAAAATAATTGATTAATTTTTAATTAATGAAATATTTTTGACAGGAATTTATTTATGCAGCAGATTACCATCTATTCTTTCTTCTAACACTAGGGGGCAGTATTGGTGTTCAGAATATAAGATAAGTATACTATTTCCATTTCAATGACATTTCTTTTAAATCATCTGTAATTCACTATTAATTAAGACTTGAATAATATCAGCAAGAAAAAACATTTTGGCTGTTATGACTTCAGTAATGAGTTGCATTCAGTAAGCTGCACATTTGTTTTTAAAGAAGTGTTTATAAAAAGTATCCATCCGGACCAATAATCGTTTTTTCAAGTTAGTTCTACTAAGGGATAGTTGTGTTCATTATTAGGAGTAGTTTAAGTAAAGCTGCTTTACTTATCAGGAGGTCAAAACAGACTCAACTTGGCCCCTTCACATAGTGATGAGTCAGAATATTTAAGATTGTGTTAGCAGATCAAATCCAAGTGGTGTGTAATTTAACCTGGAGCTCTAAATGGGATCCAAAGTGTTTTTGTTATTTCAAAGAGTTAATTTGGTGTTACATGTTGTGATGTCACCCACAGGTATTTGGCCTGTATAAAGGCATCGGATCCCCCATGATGGGCCTGACATTTATTAATGCGATAGTGTTCGGTGTCCAAGGAAACGCTCTGCGAATGCTGGGACATGACACTCCCGCGAACCAGTTCATTGCTGGTGCAGCTGCAGGAGGAATCCAGAGTATCATCTGTTGCCCAATGGAGCTCGCCAAGACTCGCATGCAAATGCAGGGCACTGGTGAGATAAAGGCTTCTCCGAGATTGTACAAGAACTCCTTTGACTGCTTGGTGCGCATCTATAAGCACAGCGGTGTGACGGGTGTAAACAGAGGGATGGTTACCACGCTGATCCGTGAGATTCCAGGCTTCGGAGTCTATTTCCTCGTCTACGATGTACTGACGCGCAGCCTTGGCTGTGAGCCTGGCGACCGCTTCATGATTCCCAAACTGCTGTTTGCTGGGGGCATAACAGGCATCGTCTCTTGGCTCTCCACCTACCCAGCGGATGTGATCAAATCGCGGCTCCAAGCAGACGGAATCGGCGGAGTCTACCAGTACAGTAGCATCGCCGACTGCGTGCGACAGAGCGTGAGAAAGGAGGGCTATGGGGTGTTCACGCGAGGCCTCACTTCCACGCTGCTCAGAGCCTTCCCCGTGAACGCAGCCACCTTCGCCACCGTCACTTTGGTGCTTATGTACGCCCGGGGGGTGGAGGAGGGGCCAAAAGAATGCAAGACAACTCAGGCCGACCACCACCCACAAATACAGCAGCAGACGTAGCCATCCAGCCTGTAACTAAACAGTGCAGCTGTGCTTTAAGTGCCGGAGAGCACTTAAAGCACAGCTGCACTAAAACTATGTTGAATGTAACTCAGCTGCAATTATTGCTGTCTGAAGATGGCTCGTATTTTATCCAGAAGATGTGAAAAATGCACTATGTAACTGTAATGGTTGGTTATACATAATTGATATGTACATACAAACTTATATTTTTCTGTATAAAGTTGGCAATGGAGTGTGGATGAAAGACTTTGATTGTTCGTGTGATCATTTTGGGTTTTAAAGCTGTAATTTTAAAGGTATTTTAATAGAACTGGAGACAATATTTTTGTGTCTTGACTGATATCCTATCTATGATAATAAAATAGTGTTCAAATGTTGGGCAGCTTTTTGTGACTTATTTAATAATTGTGCCGATCAAAAGAATAAAAACATCCGACTGCTCTTATTTATTGGGGATTGTCGTTTTGCAACTTCCTTTGTCCCATTTTCGCCCCTTTTCCAAAAATGGTTACACTTTTTTTTCAGATTTTAGCTTCCTTTTGCCAATAAATATTCCTTATTCCCTAATATTTTCAAATTTTTGCACTTGAATGTGATTTTTGTCAAATTTTTAACCAATTATTGCCACTTTTCATCCAAATAAGCTACCTTTTGCCCAATAAAAACACTTGTTTTTCCCTACATGTTGCCTCTTTTTGTTCCACATTTTTGCCATTTTTCACTATTGTTTGCCACATTTTCCTGATTTAAGCTATACTGTGACCACTCTTGACTGCTTTTGACCCATTTTAGTAACTTTTTACTCTTTTATTGCCACATTTGGACCATTTTTTTGCCACCTGTTATACTGGCTGTGATTGGCTTTGATCACCATTCGATCAATCTAAATGGACCAATATGTTTCAATAGTGAATCCCTCTGTAAGAAGTGAGGGGGATGAATTTTTGTTTTTATGTAAGGGTGGGTGTTGCATCCCCCGTATCCCACAAGGGTGGGACACGCCTGGTATCAAGAGTCTTAGCTAAGTGATAATAAGGAGACTATAACTCGTAAAAAAAAAAAATTTTCTTCCACTACTGGCTTTGTTTTTTCGTTTTTTTAGTGATCCTAATCCTCTTCCGTAGAATATATTGATATTTTCATCAACTAATAAAAACAGAACACCACAAAACTTAAAATTGAATTAAAACTATTTTTCTTTTTCGAAAAGTCATCCAATCAAACCTACTTTTGTTGTGTGGCCGGTAAATGATCCAATAGGAAGTAAGATGCTGGTGTTTGTGGACGTAGGACGTGTTTTTACACATTTATCACATCAAATCTGTGTGTATTTAGAAACATGAATTCTTTTAGTCGACTAAAACTACTATAACTGAATTTCTGAACCTGATTAGTAGTTTAGGGCCTTTTCTTGGCCGCACACGATAATTTGCAATATCTGGTTTGAATTTTCAAAGGTGTGGATTTCAACAATCATCAAATTTCCATTAAAATAGAAAACAGATTGTTTTTTTGGGTGACATTTTGGGATTAAAAAAAATAGCAAGGCTTTCCATGGACATTGTTTCACGATGTTGCCAAATAGAGGAAGTGACAACTTTGCACATCTTAGACGTGTGAAGACGAACGTTTCAGTTCAGTGAGAAGATTTGATTCACAAGATGACTGAAGCTATTCGCGTCGTACCAAAGCTCCTGCTGACATTCCTTTTCCTCACAGGTAAAATGAGACACATTATCACATTCTTGTCATGTTTGGTTTATTTCAAAAATCTTTGCAACTTAAAGATAATGATCTACTTTTTCTGCAGGTTCACACAGAAATGATTTCCTGGTGTTTGCAGACAGCAGATATATCAAATATTCCTGTAGTGCAGATATCGTCTGCTTTTATTTATGGAACTTTGGCACATCCAAGCCAGGTGGTTTCATTGGTATCGTCAGTAATGGTGAAATGGGGACGTCTGAGTCACCGGGTGATGACTCAAAGTGCTACCTACCCTTCGAAGATCTCACAGCGGAGGATGTTGGAGGGCATCAATGCCGAAAAGAGTCAGGTGTCGTCAGATCTTACAGAAGTGAGTACGGGTTGGATAATGTTGAAATTGAAATAAAAACTGCAATAATATTTTCCTCATCTCAGATGCTCCAGTGTTAAAACTGACACCGGAGAAACCCGTGGCACTGCAGTGTGTTTTTTTGAAGTACGTGAAATACAAACACTGCTACCACCTTTCCCAAAAAGTCAGACTGACATGGGTGGACGAGAGTGGCGCACAAATTGAAGAAGACCCCCAGCATCAGATTCAGCATCAATCCCCTTGTGCTGTAACGCTCCACATGGCTCTGAAAAGCCCACAGACGAGGACGGTACGGTGTCAGATGACTGTAGGGGACATTGTCCAAACATCAGTGCAGCTTTTGGTCCGATTACCAGGTTTGAACTAACGGATCAATCATATTTGACAAATACTGTATGACAAAAATAATAAGTGATTTGATTGTATCCACAGAAAGAAAAGGAAAGAGAATTCTATTTGAGCCAGAGCATCAAGGTAAAGTACAGACACACTGCTGTGCACCTGTAAGGAGTTTAATTTGATAGATTAGTGTTAATCCTGCACACATGAACAAAGATTTTTTTTTCGGATGACTGACTGAAAAAGATTTTGGATTTCAAAATGGTGAAAAAAAAATAAAGTTTAAATTACGGTTGTGTCTTAGAATTGTTTATATGGTTAAAAATGGAAGATTCTAAGCTTTCAAACAGTATATGATAATTGTGATATGCTGCTGTATTTGAGAAGCATTTAATCCCTTAAGAGCGTGATCGAGTGAGAACATGCATTTTGAACCGTATTCAGGAACATTGTAGAGACTGTCTATATATTTAGTTCTAGTTTTTTTCTTTTGCCCAAATTACGCCTATGAAATTTGGTATTGATGACTTTCAAACTAACCAATCCCTACCTCATAATTATTGTGTTAATCCGAATTGAGATTTGTTTTGAGAAACATTTTCACTGAGTTTTTAATTATGTAAATGATGTCTTTAATCTAACTTTTGTTGCTTTCAGTTGTCAAAATTAACACAGTGTGCATTTCATGTTCCAGTATTTGAAACAATGCAATATTTTTGATTGTATAATCCAGCCTGATCTTTGTTTTTAGAGCATAACCAGCAGGATGTGATCGGTGCTGCAGTGGGAGTGGTGGGATGTGTGGTGTTGACAGCTATGGTTGCTGCATTTGTTGTGAACAAAAGACGAGCAAGAACCAGTAAGTTACTCAGGCCACGAGTGTGGTGAAATCATGTTCCAGGAGAGGTTTCACATCACATTTTACACAACTGTACTCAGTGGTCTGTAAGGAAATCACTTTCGTAATAATGTTGGCTGCATACATCCCTTTACTGCAACTATAATATAACTTTTTTTTTTTTATCCTCAGTGTGATTTCAGCCTCTTGTTAATGCATTTTTCTTTGACATTTCTCATTTTTGTTCCAGACACCCAGCCTTCAGATGAGTCATTAAATACAGTCGATCCCAACAACGTAAGTCCTATGGGTGATTTATAGTTTATTTTACTGAACGTTAACAAAGTTTGCATCTCTTTTTGTCTCCAGGAGGCAGATATAAATGACGTGATCTACACTGAGATTATGTTTCCAGCCGGCACAGGCCGAAAATGGGTTAAAGAGTGTGAAGACACAGAATATGCTGCTGTCAGATACTAAATGGTGTCATTTACTGTCCGTGTCTGCTTGTTTGACATCAAATAACAGTCATCTCTATGAAAAAAAGTAAAGCATAAAACTACTTTGTTATATCAATACATCAGTCTATTGTTTATTCTTGTAGAAAAAAAAAAATATTTTATTTACTACAACCTATTGTTCATATTGATGTATTTGCTAAATGTTGTTTTTAGTGAGATTTTGACATATTCCCGAATAAATAAACAACAGTTGTTTTAAATAGCTATTTCTGCTAGATTTTTGTCATATGACGCTCGTAATTATTATTGTATAGATTTTAGGCTATATTCATATCTCACATTTTATGTCAAACCTGTTGGTGACTTCTCATTTTCAAACCAAGCCTTGCTTATTTGCTCCTGAAGCTAACTAGATTCTAATTTAACTAAATCAAAAATATATTTGATGATATTTTGCATAAAAGCACTGGGAGAACATGCAAACTGTATGCATAATTGGTTCTGGGTCCAGGGTGTTTTTAGTTTCAGGCTTGTGCTCCCCACCACAATTTTAAACATCAATGCAGAATTAATAAAAAAAAATAAAATAAAAAGTGTGTATATGTGTGTATGTTTTGGCCACGACTTTGCCAAGGAACTCTGTTTGGGTAGAAAAAACTTGATGTTCACAGATCATAATCTTCATTGGACCTTTTTTAAACATCTTTAAAACAAAGCCAGGGTAATGTTTAAAGGATCGATGCACATTTTTAAGTTTGTCCTGCACAATGATCAATGTAATACAGGCATGTCAAACGCTTCTTCATTCAGGGATCAAATATGAAGCAGTTTGATCCCAAGTGGGCTGCAGATTTTGGGCAAGAAAAAAGAGCAATTCCAACATTTTTGTGCCCTAGTTTCCACATATTTTTATAAGTGATATATACAGTATGTAAGACATCGACACTATCAAACCAATAAATGACTGGTACCAGTCTGCAGGATCTTTACTACACTATTCCTTGATTTTATCATACATTTTTGTACAATTTAGTCGAATTTTTGGGGATTGTTTGTAAGAAATGGCAGGATTTGAGAAAAAATGAGAGTTCTTTCGACAATTTGCCGTTAAAAATGGCTTTAGTCATGGAAAAAAATCAAGTCCTTGCAAGTACTGTAGAGTCTTATTAAATTTGTGAATGTGGAGGGACGATATCTACAAATGGATTATTCTGTGGGCCACATTTGGTATTGAGTTTTACACATGCGATGAGTTCGTCTGCACGGTTTCACCATTAAGGCTCAAACCACAATGGTGAGCAAACTCCTCAGCTCTGAACTTCTTCCTGAGTGCACACAGTAACAGTTTTGCACACACACACACACACACACACACACACACACACAAATATGCAGCCTCAGCAGGTAAGTGGCCACCGGAGCCAGTCCCAGTGTTGCTCTATTTGCATTTTAAATGCTTCCAGCCAGCCCACTACTGTGTTCACAGTGCAGTGCAGCACAGCTAATCTACACACCTAAGGCCTGTGATCTGCTGTTGCCGAAACTCTGTGGGGGTCGAGGAGATGCTGAAAACACAAACACCGACGTGAAAATGGAAGGGGGTGAACAAAGACGGGAAAACCTGAAACTCTCACTAAACAGCTGTGGATAGTCGCAGACCAGCCTGACAACATTTGAACTATTATCAATTAATTTATGACGATGTGTCAGAGAGAGGCGTGATATCAGAAAAGGCTCTGGTCAAAACTGAGCAATCTGTGAAACGTACAACATCCAAATAGTTTAAACTTGGCAGACAAGTGATAGAGGTTTAACTTCAATATTTAAAACAAAATATATTGTAGAATATTCTGCATAAGTTGGTATTGGTGTGTGCATTGATTAAACAACAAAAGCAATCACGAGAGAGACCAAGGCTTTCGGAAAAAAACTGAAATTGTGACACTGGAATAGTTTCAATAAATAGGCAATTGTGACTTTGGTAGTGGTGAACACAAAGTATTAATGCTACTAAACGCAGAAAACTCTACTTTTTTTTTTTAGATGCATTTAAATAGATCCATATTTAAGTTAGCTTTTCAAGATTTTAGGTTCTTTGGCCTCAACTGGAGACTACCGTACAGAGAATGTGCAACTCCAGCCTTAACACACGTCCTAATCTAAAAACACATTCGGTGCATTTTTAGTGGACTGAAAGCTCATACAGGTACAGGTCTCTGATGCACTCATCTAACACTCTTTGACTCTGAAACCTGGAATAATCAAGCATTATCTGAAGGTTGAGGATAATTGAATTACTGCACTGTTGTCTCTGTATTCGTAAATGTATTTGCTAAAGTGTAGCAAACAAAGGATGAAAGTGTGAAGGGAGGGAGGGAGATGTGTGCGAGATGCATTGGCTTTATTCAAGGCGTGAGATGTAAACCCAAATAACAGAAAACTCTTGTTGCGGAACTACTTCAGCCCGACATTTACACATTGTACACACAAGAGATAAGCTTTTGGTCAGGGGGGCCTTGAACCCCAGTGAGAATGGGCACCAGCTTGTCTGCAGTGAGGATAGTAGTGGACACATCAGCAGGGGCCAAATGCTCCTGTCCCCCCGGTGTGTGTGAATGTGGGAGAGTGGAGAGCGGCGTGTAAGGGCGGAAAAGTCTGAGTCAGATAGGCCGTACTGTAAGGACAATGCAGGGCTTTGGGGTGGGGGGGGACGGTTCCTGGGATTGTTGTGCGTGTGTGGAACAAAAGGCCTTCATTACAGAAAACCTGCAAAAGGCCAAGGAGAGAGGAGGTGTTAAAAGTGATACAGGGGACAGACAGGCAGAGCAGCTCTAGGGCCGATCCTCTAGTTTCACGGAGCCAATGTGCACACAAAGTGCCTCTAATCCACAAACTAACTCCCACACTGTCTACACTCTGAGGGAAACACCTTCACAACTACTCAAGAGAACTCAACATCAAAACTGTTGTAGACTTCTTTGTTGTAAATGTACTTTTTCACATGTTTTTCCATTGTTTATGCTAGATCGCAGCTAACATACACAAAGTTTTTTAGCTTTGCCAAGGAGGTAATGTTTTCACCGGCATTTGTTTGTTTGTCTGTCTGTTAGCGAGTAGATAGGCTAAAGATAGACCTTACGCCATTGGAAGATTCCATAACATTTTGGAGGGGATCCGGATCAAAATTAGAAAAATCTTTTTCTTTCAATAATGACGAAATTGAAAAAAAGTCATATTTGAGATCTTTATGAAATTTGACTAAGTTATGTCGGGTTGGTTTCTCAATTACCCCATGGAGTTCCTTCCGGATTGGTTCTGGATTGCGCATTTCATTGCAATTCTTCTGAGAAAATGTGGGTGCCCAGACATTTTGACTTACTGTATGGTTATTAATGGGGCTATACATTTCTTAAAGTGTGATTGATCATGATACCAGGATCACTGATCCAGATAACTGTGAATATCTGGCCAGAAGATATTTGGCGCTTGGCCGAGGTATGTGTTCTCTAACTGCTGTTGTTTTCGTCAAATGGGAAAAAGATGTGAAAAAGTATCTCAGATGACTCAATGCATTCATATGTTCATAAAAAATAATGTTGATAAATGCACTAGCACTTGGCAAATAACCTTGAAAGTGAACTGCCAGCATTTAGCTGTGACAAAGAAAAGTGAACACCTGTCGTGGTGAAAAACGTCAAATCAATCAAAAACCTTCACGAGCTCAATTCTGTGCTCCTTGTGATCTGCAACACATTGGCTTTTGTTAACACTTCACATTGAAATTGACCCTGGCTTGATGATAGGACGGCGAAGAGGGAACTGAGTGGGATTTCACAGCCCACAGACAAAAGAAGAGGGAGGGGGGAATCAAATCCAGGACTGACAATTTCCTGATGGGAGGTGCTGCTTATCAGACTCACTGAGGAAGGGGCTGTGTGAGGAGCTACAGGCACGGCTCGAGGAGCCGAGGAACATCATTGTCTGAGATCGAATAGGTGGCAGAGCGGAACCTTTTTAGGGGACACATTTTTCTACGGCCCCCGGGTGAGGAAAACATATTTTCTGTTGCATCTATTCAGGAGTTAATATGCTTAAACTACACATTTTGTGTGCTGTTCAATTGGAGAAGCAGATGGTAAAGCTGATTGTTGAGTTAAGGTAGGCAGTCTCCAAAAGGCAAATAGTATCGTGGCTCAAAGTTTGGCTTATTTTTAGAGACAAATTTGAGCATTTTAAACAACAACTGAACATTTTTTGCAGAGTTTAGATTTGGGTCAAAGGGGTCAGACTTTCACACCTAATGATTAGCTGTATAGCGTGTGCTATTGGTATTCAGTGATTAAAGCCCAGGTGAATCAGTTGTCTTGGTGCAGCAGTGATTTGATTGAGCTGCAGCTGTTGTAATGGCCACCAGCATCTAACCACAGTAGAACACTGTCTGTTTCCAAATGTCTTAATAGTTCCATCAACTTTGTCCAGACTTTCCTCACGTGTCTTTCCCTTCTTCCAGCTCCCATTACATCCCGAGCTATGAATCAGCGGCAGGAGCTGGTGCTGTCTGCTCTGAGGGAGTTCCAGGAGGCCACAGACAGCCCGGGCCTGGAGGCTGTGACCTGTGTAGCCCAGGAGGTGTACCAGCTTCTGGCTCCTTTCCAACTCCCCAAGTGTCCCTGTAAGAATTACCCAGAGTGGACAGGTGTGGACGCTGCAGCCAGAAGTCTGTTCCCAGCCGACGCTCCTGCCGGCCTGCTGCCTCTGTCCTGCAATGGAGAAGGCAATCTGCTGTTTGATGCAGTTAGCATGCTGTTAACGGGTAACACTGAACTTAGCTTGGAGCTACAGGTAAGAAAATGAAGCTTACATTATAAATATCTAGGTTGTAATCCACTAAAAGTAATATTCCTTCTAGCAACAAATGTGTATTTGAAGATTGGGATGTTTAGTCAAAGGCAGACATTTTGAAAGAACACACAGAGGTGTAAAGAGCACTGATATATCCTACTCAGGTAGAAATACAAGAGGAATTGATTGAAATTGTACTCACAAGTACAAGTAAGTCATACATAAAATACTCAAGTACAAGTAAAAAGTAGCTCAATTAAATAGTACTCAAAGTAAAAGTTACTAGTTTCTTAATAAATCTTGTCATGGTTCCCTTGCATACAGTAAACATCTCATCTGTAAATTTAAAAAGGAAGAAACCAAATCTTGCACAGTTGGAACTTAATTTATCTTTTCACAAAGGTATCTGTATTAAATATTGTTAAATGTTTTTTTTTTTTTTTTAAATAACACCAATGAAGTCATTTCAAAATTATATGTATATATAAAAAAAAATTCTCAGCATTCATTGCTGTTTTGGTACAATGCTTTACGTTTAATCTGATTGGTTGCCACTGATGTGATGCATTTGATTGTTGTCTGGTTATTTTATTTTTTGTAGTTTCACAATGTCCGTTGATCATTTCAAAATGAAAAATAATAATTTACTCAGTAATGGTTGGGTGTAGAAATGTAAAACGTACTTAAGTACAAGTAAAATTACAAGTACAAGTACCCATAAAAGTAACTTAATTACAGTAACATGATAATTTTAATCAGTTACTTTCACCTCTGAAAACAAATATGCTGTATCAATAGTTGATATATAGGGTTGCATAAAGGAGTACATTTCTGCGGAATGTTAAAGCTAGAGAATTTTGCGAATACTCAAAAGTATAAACCTTTCGTCAAAATACCTTATTGAAATTAACTGAAAATTTGGAGGAATTTTAAATACCTGTGTCATATTGAAACATAAACATTAGAATCCATTCAAAATATACAATTCAAAACCAACAAATTTTCTACTAAGGTTGCAACATTCCTAGAATTTTTAATTTTGGAAACTTTCAATGGGAATTATTAGGAATTTACAGGAAATTTTCAAAATTGAAGATCGACCCTTAATAAGGATGTTAAATATAGTCAATGTAGCATTTCAAATATCAGCATCAGTTATTTAAAACAGGGGTTCTCAACTGGTCCACGGTTATTAAATCGTAACCCAGATTTTTTTTTTTTTTTAGTTCAGCCAACCAAATTTATTTTTTCTAAAATCGCTGTTGAAAATACACACACATAATCTTTTTAAAAGCATAAATCTATATATTTTCCTGTGTAACGTGCATTTCACAGCATGACTCAAAATAAAAGTTTCTTTCAAAATAAAAGACAAGTCCAACATGAGAGATATTAAGTATTAATTTATTTTTGACCAGCTCTCCGCGACCCACCCAGTATAGGTCCGTGACCCACTTTTGGGTCCTGACCCACCAGTTGAGAATCATTGATTTAAAATGTACTCACATTTTCTGGTTAATTCTAATAAATAATTCCCATGAAAAGTTTTATATTTTTGAATGTCCGTTGAAGTTTTTGTGTAAATAATCTGTTCTTTTGCAACACCAATCTATCACTTTATCAATGGTTGGCAGTAGCAACAGCTTTCTATTGCTAAGCATATTGTGAGTGTTGGTAAAGTTCTGAACCGTGAAGAAAATTGGTCAAACAATATTTTTCCAAATAAGCTTAGCTTGATTAAACGTGAATGTTTTTTTTAAGCTCCTAAATATCATTGTATCACGAAATAATAACATAGTATTGTCAGAAAAACTGCCCAAATTATTTTTTTCTTGGTACATACCTGATTTTGATTTTTGGTGTCATTTCTGTTACTCACAGGTCCGAACTGTGGTGGAAATGGTGTTGTGGAAGAGATACTACTTATCTGAGATGATTGATTCCAAAATGATGCTCCAGGCTGTTCGCTTCAGTCTGTCTGTTGAGGAGTCGGCAGACATGCTCAATCTACCTGTAACAGTGTTGGAGGCTATGTTTGACGCTGACGTGAAAGCTTCCTGCTTCCCTGGCTCCTACGCCAACATGTGGCACATATATGCCCTGTCTTCAGTCCTGCGGTTTAACATCTACTCCATTTACCCTTTGTTTAATTTTAAGATCAGACCTTATTTCAATAGAATAATCCGACCGAGGATTCTGCCGGAAGGTCTTGTGCCACCAACCGTCCACGTCATGTGGTCCGGCCCACTGCAGCCTGGCTCATTCAGGCCCAATCACTTTGTTGCACTGGCTCGGATGGATGACCCCCCGTTGAAAAGCCCGCTCAGTGAGCAGAGGGTGTCGCCATCCAATAGTGACGAGCAACCAAACCACAACTCGAAGCCATCATTCCACAGCCTGAAGGACAAGTATAACATCACCAAGAGCACCTTCTACCGCTGGAAGAGGCAGACGCAAGATCACAGCAGGAAGTCAGCCATCCGTTACGATGCAAAGTATTTCCTACAAGCCTGTTTCTTGGAGGGCAAAGTCGTCTCTTTACACGAGTTTAAAGCAATCTTCCCTGAAATCTCAAGGTCATCCTATTACAACTGGAAGCATGAACTCATGAAATCTGGAGGAACCTTCTCCACCTCTGCAGAAGATACTAGTCCAGGGGAGAGTACAGAGCAGGAGGCCTGGTCATCCCCTGAAGCAAAGCAGGATGACTCAGACCACCACGATAGTGTTGCCAGTATGTTTGGCCTCAGTCTTGGAAAGATAGATATAGAGAGGGCTAATAATTTAGCACACATGGCTGAAGCCAAGCGCCGTTTGCAGAACTGCATCGCCACGAACACCTCCTTCCCCTTCAGAGTTTTCAAGAGAAGCTTCCCTGGGATCTCAAGATCAACTTATTACAACTGGAGAAAAGAAGCCATGCTCTTTAACAGAGGGTATAAATGCAGTGCAGGCAGCAGTGAGGACAGCTCGGATGCAGACAAAAGCCACAGCCCCAAAAGTCTATCCCCAATCCCGTCTCGCATAAGCCACCCTCGGCCAAGGATCTGCAGACAAAAACACAAAAGCTTCAGGATGGCGTACATCAGCAAAAAGCAGCTGAGAGAAGCTGCCAAATCACACCTTTTGAAGTCCAAATGCTCACTGACCAAGTTCAAGCTCAGGTTCCCGTCCATGTCCCCGTGTTTTTACTGGCTGTGGCGCAACGGCTGGAAGCACAAGCCTAAGATGGTCAGCCATATTGCAGAGATCAATGTCCACAAAAGTCCAGAGAACACCGAAACAGAGAAAATGATGGAAGAGAGAAGTGTGGAAAACCAATCTATGCCCACTTTTTTCAAGAGCCCACAAAATATGCAGAATCCCATCATGCCAGCTTTGAATCATCCACCGCCAGGATCCATGGTTCACATTAAAGCGCCTGTGCATGAGCAGATGTTTGCTATGGATATGGTCTCCTTGGCCAACTTCAAGGCCAATGCCAAGCTCTTCCTACAGCAGCGCTTTGAGGAAAAATCCTTTCCCACATTCAAAGAGTTCCGATCCTACTTTCCGTTCACGCCGCGCTCAACGTACTACATGTGGAAGCGCGCTTTGCATCATGGGGTTTCTCTGATTCACGGCTAACTGACGCAAAGCTTGTTTTGAATTGCTGCAGAGCAACACTTTTTGCTGACGGACCTCTTGGCATGGGAATGTTCTTTTCTGGCAGCTTGTTGAAAACAATCCATAAAGACTTCATCACATCAGCTCAGTGTCAACGGGACACAGCAGATAATGACGCCCTCCTGGGTATTTAGATGTATGAGAAAAGAAACAAGAGCAGTGAGACAGTTTGGCCCTGCATGTTGCCTTCCAGGCAAAGGGCAGTTCAAAGCAGTTTTTTTTTTGTGGTATTTTGTTTGAAGTCATTCCTTTTCTCCTTTGTTAGTGGACTTGGAGCCATTAAAAAAGACTTTTTTTTTTTTTTACTTTTCACTGATACTGTTGATGTTTTGCTATACTGATGGATGTTTGTTTTTTTCCTATAGATTTAAAAAACACTATATTTTGTACTCATTTGAAAGTGTCTTGTTTTCTGTCTATTTTGCAGTTCTTGTTGTTCCATATAAACCAAAACCCTATTTTTTTTAAAAAAAAGAAATGTGCCTTTTTGCAAGAAAATACCTAAAAAACAAAAAAAAAACATTTTGACAGGTGTATTCACATTGCAAAGGTCTCATTATTGCATGTTTTGCTCATAATCCACAAATTCTGCTGCTACATCTGACTTGTTCAACAACTCAGCTCGACAACTGAATGTAATGAAGATTTTTTTTTTTTTTTTAAACATGTACCGATTCCCTCATTTCACAAAACTACCTCATTTTTGTACGAGTTGCCATTATAAGCTGCACAGATTGAAGCGTTCTGAAGAACTGCCTCTGTATAATCAGTGACACTTACTGTGCTCTGTATTTATTATGTGTCTGATGGGCTACTGTTAATACTGACCGCTCGGAAAATCTTTACCCTTCATATGAATAAATTCTCAACCAAAATCTAGTTATGTTTTTTTGTTTTTGTCTTAATTGTGTTGTCAAAACCACATTTTTGCGTTCCTGCTTTTGCTTACATTTTTTTTGTAGGTCAGTCTAAATATGAGAACAAGATGATTAATAACTCCTAAAGTAACATCTTTAGTTGGTGTTTTTAATTACGTTTCACTCATTTAAAGACACTTTTGAGCTTTTTGGACTCTTGGGAGTTGAGCCTCCGAAGTTTTACAAGGTCACGTTAGTCCATGCTAAGTTTTTTTCAGTAACAGAAAATGGCCATTTTTGGGAATGGTATAATGGTTTTTGCCCAAAGCTGCTTCTCTCTGTAGTTATTGTGCTTATGCTAATAAGCTGCTGGTTAAGGAAGAGGGGTGAGGGGGCTAATTGTATGCATGGAGACAGAGGTGTTGGAGATAAAACCAAGAACATTCAGGGACGTGGGGGAGGACTATTGGTACGGTGGATGGGTGTTGCTGTACCTTTTTTTTTTTTGTCTTAAGACTATTATTGAAACTGCAGCTAGTGATTGGGTATCACTACATAGTTCTTGTGGGAGGGTGTTGGTAAAATTTCTGCATGTGTTTGGATTATATTCATAGGATTTGGTAATGTTTATTCATCTCAAATACTCTTATTACTTGCGCACATGGGCTTTTATTAAAAAGGACTTAAAGTTCAGATCCAGAATTAAAGAAAAGGTTTTGCTTTATATGTAATTTCTGTCAATGAAAGGTTTGTTCGGGTTTGATTAAAAGGCTGCTAAGTAAAAGAATCTGGGGGAAATAGGTTTTGTATGGAAATAATTTGCTAATTGTATTTTCAATAACCTTTTAGTTTTCTATTAGTCCACACAGTGTTATATTGACAATTGGTGTTTCAATACAGACATTGCACATTTAAAATAGCCTAATGTGTCTAATAATAAACACAATTATGCAATAACATAAATTCATTTATTTAATTGCAATAACAATACATGCAATGCTGTCTTAAAAAAGAAAGCACTTCTTGTAGTGTTGACCTTTGACAGCTTCTGCAGACGAGGTAAAAATAAAAATAAATTAGCACTGCTGGACATTCGATCCTCACAAAAAGCTATGGAAATAAGTTATTTAGGGGCGTATACATCCAAAATAGAAATGGTTCCAGTTACAGGTATAGAAGCATATAAATAAAACATAACACACATGCACATTGCTCAATTATTTCTTATTTCTGAATAAATATGTATTGCTATCTATTTGAACACCTTTTTCTTATATGTGATGTCCTCGACTATAGATGAACTATTTAGGAGAAGGCATAGTTGAGTATGCGTTGATCAAGCTAATGCCTTATTTTCCATTTGGTCCATCTTTAATTTAAACCACAATCATGTTTTTAGTCGCCCACCTCTCTGTTCAGTCTCCCTGCTTCATTATGCTGTCCATATCCAAAGTTAATATTCGTCTATCTAAAGGTAAACAAATTTAGAAAAGCACGCCCACAGTAATTTCCATTAATTTCAATACAATACATGAAAGTCTTAGCCCTCTCTGCAAATATATTACATAAATATAAATTAATTACAAACACTTTAAATAAAGCAACCAATCATACTAGTATAACATAAGCTTTAATGACCATTGCTCTATCAATAGTCTTACATTAACAGTAAACATTGAAAATAAATCTGAAACTTTGAAATGTGAATGACCAAATACACCAAACATGTTTTTTTTTAAATTAGTAATAAGAGTAATCCAGCTAATGATCCTTTTTTTGTGGAAATCTATTAATAAATAGCTAATGTGTCCAACATCTAGTTTAGATTATCTATAGTCACTGATTTACTTGTGAATCTGCTGGTGTTTATCGAAGCAAACATGCAAAATCATAATTAAAACTGTTTGTTTTGTTCATCTTCGTGAATGCATGACAGAAGGAACTCTCACTGCACCAAGCCACAGAATACATTTCAATAAAATAGAATGAAAAAAACAAAAACATTGAGGGCTGCAAAGTGGGAACTGTGGTCTTTAAGAACTGTGAACTTGGAGACTTTTTAAAGCCAAAGTGTCGTCGATGGAACTTGAGCAAAACACCGAGAAAGAAAAGAAGAAAAAAAACTGTGGTAAACTTCCTATGTTGAATAAAACTTTAGGTTAAGGTATTCTGTTAAATGTATATATAGCAGCAGTTGTTATAGCAACGTTAAGCTGCGTGGCTATTTTTGTCCACTAGATGGCAGTAGTTCACCTCTCTCTCTCTCTCTCTCTCTCTCTCTCTCTCTCTCTCTCTCTCTCTCTCTCTCTCTCTCACACACACACACACACACCTCCATCACAAAAACACACGTGTCACATGGTGTGTGACTACAGTTTATGGTATTTGGTTCAAGGTGGGTTTTTTTTTTTTCAAGATACTTTTTATGTTCACTTCATCAACGACAATAATCCTTCTTAATGCAGACAGGGAATAAGCTTAAAACAACCAAAGGTGATCAGACGATAATGCTGTTTATAGCTAAGAAGAAGAAGAAGAAGAAGAAGAAGAAGAAGACATGCCGTAGGAATATGTATCTTAAACTTGCCAAACCAAATGTAAATTTTCACAACTGAACATTTTAGTGACACACATTTTTTTAAAAAACACAATTATGACCTGATTTCTATTGTTGAACCAAAAAAAATGGGTATCATTTTTTTGCTTGAGATCAGACTCTGCTGCTCTTCACCTTCTCACAAGCTACATGAGTGGCAACTTCAAAATGCATTACTGCATTCCTGGCTTGATGTCAGCAGCAAAAATAAAAAAATGATTGTTTACCAGTGGCTGTTAGTTTTTCATCAAAGTCGTCTCACAACTAAATGCTCCAGATCCAAATTAAAAAATGTAAAAGCTGAGAGGGAACTTTTTATTAGCTGTCATATTTGGTTATGTCTACGTCGGGAATAATTAAAAACCCGTCTGTAGCCTTCGAGTTGATATTTTCACCCTCCAACAATGTCAAAACAGGAGCCAAAACTCCCCTCGTTTGATTTACACTTGCTTCTATTTTGATGACTGTGCCTGCTGAATATTGATGATTTGTGGTTGCGTTGTCCAAATTGCGTAAGTGTTCCCATCATTCAAACATTATCAATAACTTGGTCACCTCCTTCAGACGCAGTCTGTGATTGAGCATCATTCCACCGTAGGTGGCAAAAGAGAAAACATCACATCAAAGGGACTTTTGATGAGACGTGGGATGAGAATATCTCTTTTATTCAAATCTTGGAGTGAGGAGAATCAAAGAAGTGTTGCTGAGTTAAAACCAGGGCGCTCTCTCAGGGACGATGCAACTCCACGTTTGACTTGACAATGAGACCGACGAGAATCTATCCCTGTCGAGGTGTGCGTCTGCCTGTGAAATGAAGTTCTGCATTGTTAGCGACAGTTAGGGAGACATGATGCTTTCTCTGAATTCTCCATGAGTATTCTGTGTTTTTAATGCCTAATTATGCACATTGTTGTGGCTGACATTGCTTTAGATCTGAAGGGACTCGGCAAGAAGAATTTTGTAAATGCAGACTTGAGTTGAAAGGCATTACCCACTGCTTTGAGATTATTATTCATGATGACAGTTAGAAAGGGCATGGATCACTACTCCCCTGTTTGGTCATTTATACTGCAGGGATGCTGCTGTTATATCTGCCACCCTTTTCATTCCCTAACAAACCCCCCCTGACAGATGCTGCCAATGAGTGCCAACCTCTGACATGTTCTACCATTAACTTCTGTTTCACTCTTTAATTGCAGACTAAATCAATATTTCTGTGATGCCCTTTGTTGTTGATAGATGAAGAAACTAAACAAGTCAAAGTGCATGAGAGAAATGATGAATTGTCAGTGTCCGCTGGTGTCAGCAGTAGCTACAGACACTCTGCTCCCGGTTTCAGCCGCTGCTCATGCCCACATGCTGACGAATGAAAATCAGGGCCAAAGCATCTGATCGATGCTGGGCTGCTCGTTTGGGGTCCAACTTCAGTGACCATTTGTGTTGGGTTTTTTTCCCATCCCTGCCACTGTCTCGCATTTGATTCAACAAATGCAGAGGCAAACTAAGATGGTTTTGAAACTAGCACTGGAACTGACAAAGCTGTGAGCCAGTAGGGAAATGAGATCACAGCACTTGGTTTTCTATCGCGACTGTTTCCTCTGGGAGCATTCAGATTTAGGTGGCAGCACTGTCAAGAGGCTGGATTCATTTACTCAGTACGATGCTATATTATAATTTGCCTTTGGAGCAACTGTAACCAGCATTGAAAAGAATCAATTTTTCCAAAGTAAATTCTCAAGATGGAACACAAACACCAATTGATATAAAGCTGCTGGAAAACTAGGGTTTCTCTTTCTGGTTCTCCCTCAAGTCTATGTGTAGTTGACATACTGTATTCTCTAGTCCAGGGGTCACCAACACGGGGCCCATGGGTTCCAGATAGCCCACATGGACCATGTGAGTTACCTTAAGGCGTGTTCCAACAGCAGCACTAGTCATCAATGGCCATGTTTACATGGGAGCTTTAATTCCTCTTTAATTCAGAATAAAAGTTAAATCCTTTTTAAACTAATCTTGTAAACACTTAATTCCGCTTTATGTTAATTCCGGTTGTTCTGCACGTGCGCAATTTGCCGCGATGACGCGCTGGTAACGACATAATCCAGGATGGCCGCCCGGACGAGAGCCAAGACTATTTAGCCTTAGAAGACATGGAAATAATGAAAACAGTGGATGAACGGAAGCAGAAACGTGGGAACATTCACACAGACACGTGGACTTATGACACACACACGGACATCAGCAAACGGAACAGGCTTCATTGGACAGGTGATACTAAAACTCAGAGATGGAGTAAATGTGGCCCCGCACTGCATTCACAGGCTGTAATATCACCAAGTTTATCATTGCACCAGTTGTTAGAGCTACTGATTGTTTTCCGGAGTTTTACTGGGCTTTATTTATCTGTGATTAGTTTGTGGTGTTTTTCCCAATAGACATGATACGTCAAGTTCGCCCCCTGTCCAATCACAGCCTTCCCAACACCCCGCGGAATTGAATAAAGCCGAATAAATTGATTTTCCATGTAAATCTCAATTCGGGAATTACTATTTCCATGTAAACACGAAGCAGAACACTTTAATTCCGAATAAAAAGAAGAAAAAAAAACATAATTTAACTGTGGCCATGGTTTCATTGTGATCACTTTGGGAAAACCACCAGGAAGAAGTGTCTCCAAAGTGATCACGGGCGAGATTGTGTCTTTGTGTAACTTCACAGGCTAAAGAAAAGATGCTGCTCTGTGTATAAGCAGAAAAAAGGCAAGGCAAGGCAAATGTATTTGTATAGCACATTTCACACACAAGGCAACTCAATGTGCTTTACATGACCAAAAAGTGCAACAGAAAACATTCAACAGCCTAAAATCTATAAGAACATCATTTAAAATCATCAGTAAAATAATTTTAAATCATCAACAAACAAATTACATCAACAACATGACCAAAAATCTCCCTCTCAATCCTACAATCATCAATCATACTTACAGTATAACCTCCAAAAGATTCACATACAAACAACAACTGTGTGAACTGATTGTTTGACAAGTCTGCAAAATCCTAAAAAACCCTGATTGCATCAATAAAAACAAAAGTATCTTAAAATGTCAGATGAGAAGAAGACTTTTCTTTTTGTGCATGAAGGAACAACTCCTGATGTGTGGTTTAAAAACCCTATTTCTACTGATATTTTCACTGTAGGTGGAGCATGGCTGTGTGCGCCGTGTTTGTGTCCTTTTCTTTGTACAAATTATGGAGAATCAAGCTTCCCCACATTGCTATTCAGAAGCCGCTATTAGATTTAAATATGAAAGCCTTTCCAGTTGCCTCAGCATCACCAAATGAACCTCCCCTAATGACTGTGTGTGCGTGTTCCATTGTGAGCTGGCTAGGTGTACGCATCAGCTTTTGCCTTGGCTAATGGCCAACATCCGAGTCCGTGATTGGAATCATGGAGACTATGAACCATGAACCCATTTCAATGTCTCCTCCTTTTGTCGGCTAGATTCAAGAGATAACAGCAAATTGGACGCATTTATTTCAGTGCAACAAAAGAAAAGGGAAAGACAGTAAAACGGCAACATTAGGGTTTGGATAATACTTTAAAATAAGAAACGAAAACTTTACAACACAAGTTTTGCATTAGGGAATAAACTTTTAGAAGTGAAGAGTGGAAATGTAGTGAAGTTCAGTAATCAGGAGAAGAAGTAATAATAGCACATCTTACAGAATAAGAAGGTGGGCAGGGTGAGAGACTAATCATTACAAAGGCTGCAACAATTTGCAATAACTACAACTTTAATAACATCTATTATTTTGGTCACACAAATGGAAATCTAACTGGACACGTTAATATTATATGATGTAGGCTAGATGGGCTCCTGGAAATAAAGAGACACATTGGAGAGAAAACCAAATACATATATACATAGACGTAATTCATATTCTGAGGCTGCATGTGTTCACTTACGCAAGGGGGAAATTTAGAGTGAAACTCAGTCAAACTACAGCTACAATCAAACTCAAAATGAGAGATTTAAACGACGTGAATTAAACCATTCCTCGTGTCATTTTTTCTACGAGTTCATTTGGCTGAATTATTCCCTCTGCTTATCTACACAACTCTATATAGATAGCTACAGAGTTGTAGAGTTCAGATATCTAGAGCGTTGTGATCATTTAAGAGATACAAAAAGCAAAGATTGTAAATATTTCACATATAAACTCAAGTTGATCTTGTGAAAAAAATTCTTCTTCTGACACAAGTTTGACGCTGAGTTCACACCGGGATTTCAACAATATCTAAAAGAGTATGGAGCATTAATACACATGTGAAATGATTATTTCATACTCTGCAACATAACCTATTAGAGCAATGAATGGCCTATTTCCAGTGTTGGGAACGTTACTTTAAAAAAGTAATGAGTTATAGTTACTCACTACTTGTTCCAAAAAGTAACGGAGTTAGTAATTGAATTACTCTATAATAAAAGTAACTCATTACCAAGGAAAGTAACTATTTGCGTTACTGTTAAAAAAAAAAAAAAAAGTTGCTATATGTCAAAGAATTCAGATTTTTTAGATGTGTGTGTCGTTGTGAGGTGTTTCATTCAATATAGTTGCTTACAACGGATGTCGACGAAGTCTTCACTCCTGGATATAATGTACACTTCACATGCACGTTCTTACCTTTGACCACAATTAATTTAAAGTAGTGTTTGTATCGCCACCTTAAAAATGTCAACTTTTCATCAGACTGCTCCACGCTCGCCATCTCTGCTGCTTCATCAAATCTGTAGTGGTTGTGTGTGTGTGTGTGTGTGTGTGTCGCATGTGCTGGCACATCGCCTTCGCCAATCATAATCGCTCACCTTGTTTTTAACCCGCCTCCCCTTGCTGGCCCATGTGTAAAAACACTGGCTCTGATTGGCTACCATGAAACATGACGCCGCCTTAGCCAATCATAATCGCTCACCTTGTTTTTAACCCACCTCCTCACTACAGCTGCGTATGAAGCCAGGGTTGCTTTCGGATAAAAGTTTATTCAATACATGTAACGCACCGCATTTTAACGTTCAGTAACGATAACGGCATTGTAACGGCGTAAAAAGTAATTAGTTATATTACCCCGTTACTGAAAAACAAACGCCGTTATTTTAAACTCCGTTATTCATTGACGATAATGGAAATATAGACTGGAAGAGATGAAGTTTAGGTTTTTTTTTTTAACAAAGTACAACACTAAACAAAAAATAGGTTCATTGCTTGTAAACAATATAGAGAAAGCAACAGTTTCTACAACCAATGTTGTTCCCGTGCACATCCATCAATAACAGTAAAGATTACAGACACGTCTCATTACTCTACAAGAGACTCTTTAATATGCACAAACCTTTTTCATTTTTCAGTTGACGTAATGGATAAAGACTTTAAATCAATTAGACTTTAGGAAGGAAAAATGTTTTTAAATTAAGGTTAATCCGGAACTCCCTCCCACCCAACATCAGAAACATCGATACCTTACCTCTCTTCAAATCCAGTCCAATCTGCACATTCTCTGTAAATTCTCGTTTCTAATTTAATCTACATTGCTTTTCCTTTCTCTTCTTCTTTGTATTATACTGTTTTTAATGTATTGCACTGTTTTTATTATTCTGTTTTTGTTGTAAAGTGTCCGCGGGTGGCCTGAAAGGCGCTTTTTAAATAAAATTAACAATTATTATTATTATTATTATTATTATTATTATTATTATTATTATATTTATTCCAGACATAAACGCATGTTTGCATGTTTGGCGTCACATCCCAGTCCTCCATCCCTTCCTTTGTACATGTTTATCTGGGCTGCAGGGTGCTGGGGCATATCCAAGGTTACTGGGGTGGCCGTCAGAACTGACGAGACTTAAGATTGACAACCCAGGGACACATGTCATGCATACTGGTAAACACTGGTACACTACAAAGACAAGTGGATTTACATGCAGGAAAGTAGGAAACAGTGTCGACCAAAGTGAAGTTCTTCCATCAAACTGACAAACTGCAGATTTTCAGGTGATCGGAGTTTTGTGGTCAAGCATAAAGATATATTGAGTCATTTAAGAGAAGATTATTTACACTTTACCAGTGTGTGTGTGTGTGTGTGTGTGTGTGTGTGTGTGTGTGTGTGTGTGTGTGTGTGTGTGTGTGTGTGTGTGTGTGAGTGGGTGCTGGAGCACAGCAAAAAACGCTGGTTCCTCTCACAATGCTGAATTATAGCTGTGTCACTTTCAATCAGGTCTGTAATATTTCACAGTGAACAAGAGAAGTCTCAGACCTCTGACTGAGTTCATTTGTTCACCCTTCTCCTCCAAAAGCACTACTCTTTGATTTTTATTGTGATATCGGAACTACTTGGTCCTAAAAAATCACAAAGGAAGAAACTTTTTTGAAAATCTTTTACTCCAGTTCGTGAGAAACACATAAGGTAGCATCCTTAGGAGAACATCTGATTCTTTCTGTGCTACTAGAAGAAACACACTTTGGAGATGGAGCTCTGAGCAGGTTTTTAAAAAGTTTGGGTAATGGGAGAGACGAGGGCTAACAACACAAAAATAATAAACGGTAAAAGATACGACTCCCGTTGAGGATTCCTGCTGAGCGAGGCTGGGCGACATTTACACAGAGATCAAGGTGCAGTGAATCTTTCTCGTATGATAAGATGAAACAATGAGGAACGGCAATACAATAATGTGTAACTGATAAAAAACGCTGGTGTTCCTCAAGGTTTGATACAGAAACATTTTACTGAATAGTTCCTCAGTGATTTCATCCCACCATCTTAGCACCATCCAATATGTTGGCTTATGTTTCAAATTGAATGAATCCATTTGGACAAAACAGTGGCGAAGTTGAAAGGTGAGACAATAAAAAAAACATTGTATAGGGAATTGCGTGTCTGATTGGACACTGGACTGTCCATCTCTCTGGACAGTCAAATGGCACTTCCGCATTCCGTCTGTGTGATGTCATTTGGTTCTCTTGCAATACGCTGTGGAGCAAAGGAAATTGGGGGAGATCTTCTTTGGACATTTTTGAGTTGGAGTAGTGGGGGCAAAAACTCACTCACAATTCTGTGAATATATTTTCTGTGTTTATTTTCAATATACTTGCAAACAACTACATTTACTCAGTGTTTTGGTTTTGTTCAGTCTCTATGACATTTGTAAACAGGGTGTATATGCCCAGAAATATACTGTATGTTCTTAAAGGGTTTTGACATTTTAAAGGAAACTCATCGACTGTACAGACAAAATAAAACGTAATAGAATACTAACTATATACTTTTACATTTATCCTATACGCCAGGAGGGAAACCTGGCTGGCACCCATAGAAAAGAACCTAACCATAATTAAGAAATAAATAAATAATATTAAAATAATAGCAATTATTACAGCTATTGACCAACTGCCAAACCGTCACAACCCGACCCTGCTGCTGAAGCATGCCAAACTTCTGTGGCCTCCAGTGGGCACAATTCAGCCCCTAGCCAAAAACAAACCACATATTCGTACACAGGGGAATAAAATGCGTCCGCTGATGCTACATTTTCCATGAAATAAGCACTTTTATACACTGCAAATTTGCTTTTCGCCTCTAGTGGGCGCAGTTCTGACTGACACCTCGTTTGGCTCAGCGCATGGAAGCACTATCGACGCTGGAGCCGCTCTCACATTGTTCTCTACCGTAGACACAGTACACTCCCATAGGGACACACGCCCTGTGTTTAAGAGCAGAGAGAAGTGCTTGTTTTTTTCCATGATTTTGAGACCCAATTTTATATACTTAGCTATTTTTTTTCCGTCTTTCAAATTTGGCTCAGTGGTCAATGACACGTGTTTCTGTGATGTGACAAACTCATAACACAAATGTATTTCTGCTTTACACGGACTTTAAGGCACTGTGAGGTGTAAATTAAACTGATGTAAAATGGAAGATCCATATTCAGCCAAAAATCAATAATTGTTAATAATTGAAAATCGAGACTTCAATAATCGGTTTGGAAGAAACTGAGCTGATTAACCCCCCCTACAGTCCACTTGGAATGGATTTTACTTTGCTGACATAATGTCTGACATTAATATGGAGGAAAAGACGCACATAGACGGTCCTAAACCAGCGTGCTGGATCAATAAAGTGGTACAGTAAAAATAATGTGATAGATCTACACAGCTGTAACGCTCACCAAAAATGTATTTCTCACCAGCAAAATGTAACGTTTCGGGCTTTAGCCCTTCGTCAGACGAAGCCCGAACCGTTACTTTTGGCATTAATATGGTTTTTATTTTATTTTGTTGAAGTGCAAACTCCTATGTAAAGACTCTGGATCTTGTGCTTTAAATACCTACTGTGTGAGTGAAGCGGAGACACTTTATTTTCATTAACTCTGAATTAAACGAGGTTTTCCTCCTGGAGTGAAAGTTCAATCTGTCTTGATTTATTGGCTTTGGAAACAAACGCAGCAGATGACCAAATGATCCCATGGGTCGAACTCTTCAATTAAAGTCAGCTGCTGGAGCAGAACAGTGTTGCTATGTGTCCAATCTGAACAGGCTTTATCTGGAAATATTGACTGCATTCTTCATTTATAACTGCAAGTGTTAAAGCCAACTAGAGATTGTGAGTTTATCGACACACACCAAATATTACATTCCAGACCTCACGCAGACATATCTTATTTACAGTCCTTTACTACAAATATAAAGAAAGTAAACCTCATTTTCTCACATGGTATATTTTTTTATCTTATTGTTTTGCCTTCTGCCTGTCGTTTCAGTTAATCTCTTTGTCTCCACGTGCATTGATTACCTACCCACCCATCTGTTCCTGATCCTAATCAAACCTAATGTGAACATCAAAGCGCTCTACTCCAGAGTCGGGTTGTTTTTATTGGCCTTCTACATCCAGACTGTGTCTGTCAGCGTCTGAATTTACTGCTGTTTGGTTACAGAAGTACCGTAAGTGCATTATGGCTGCCTCACCTGCACTTTCTCTGAGATCTATGTACATGCTCAGTGATTGCTCTAACAAACTCCTACATGTATTTTCACTTCATTATCATTAACCTGTAGAAGCTTGGGTTCTGCAAATGTGTCTATCACTATGTGATGATGGAAGATGTATACCTGTTAGTTTATGGTTTTCATGAAGTTGTAAACTTTTCAGGGCCTTTAAAGAGTTCTCCAACTTACAATCAGCAGAGGTGAAAGTAACAAATTACAAGTGCTCACGTTACTGTAAATGAGTTGCTTTAATGGGTACTTGTACTTTTTTTTAAAAGTATCTTTCTAAATCAGTAATTTTACTTTTACGTTTTACATTTTTTACCTTTGAAGTACACTCTTTACACCTCTGACAATCAGACTAATACTACATCACACTTACTTTCATAATGTTTTGTTTCTAGGCTGTTAATTAAATGATACTGTTTAGAAAAAGTACCAAAAATAACGAAAACTTTTTGGTGCTACACACCCACAAACGCATCATTTACTTTTTGGTACTACACACCCACAAACGCATCATTTACTTTTTGGTACTACACACCCACAAACACATCATTTACTTTTTGGTGCTACACACCCACAAACACATCATTTACTTTTTGGTACTACACACCCACAAACACATCATTTACTTTTTGGTACTACACACCCACAAACGTATCAATTACTTTTTGATACTACACACCCACAAACGCATCATTTACTTTTTGGCACTACACACCCACAAACGCATCATTTACTTTTTGGTACTACACACCCACAAACGTATCAATTACTTTTTGATACTACACACCCACAAACGCATCATTTACTTTTTGGCACTACACACCCACAAACGCATCATTTACTTTTTGGTACTACACACCCACAAACGCATCATTTACTTTTTGATACTACACACCCACAAACGCATCATTTACTTTTTGGTACTACACACCCACAAACGTATCAATTACTTTTTGGTACTACACACCCACAAACGCATCACTTACTTTTTGGTACTACACACCCACAAACGCATCATTTACTTTTTGGTACTACACACCCACAAATGCATCATTTCCATGCAAAGCCATGGAAAATTGAGTTAAATAAAATTAAAAAGTTTACTTTTAATCTTTAAATAAGTCAGTCTTTTTGGTCTTAAAATAATAATATAATTAATATTTAGTCTTAAGAACAGAAAATAAATACTTCCCAGTTTAAGTTCAGGGAACAATCACATTCTAAATGTCAGAACTAAATGCAGAGCTTCCATGAATAGCATCTGTCAGGTGTCAGAGAGCGAGATGAGATATATACAAAGTGTTGAAGGGTGTCAAAAGGAGAATGTTTTAAAAGGTAAAAAATAGTGGATTGATGAGGGGTGAGCTGTGGGGTTTTAACAACCCCTCTCACAGAGGAAACCTTAAACTTGGAAAGGAAGAGAGTAAAACCTTTGTAGTTTATTGGATCCACAAAGTTGTGCTTGATCGTTCCTGTGACTGACGAATGCAGTGCGACGACAGCTAGAGTCTGACAAAGTTTTCTTTTTTTTTTTTCTTCAAAAGTTACTCAAAGATTTGATCCAAACACAATGCAATATATACTATACTAATTAGTCTTCCTATTATCAAATATTACTGACACATTTTACCCTTGGGGTCGATTTGACCCCAGGGATATTTGTCTCCAGAAAATGATTTTCAGAAAATTGTTGACCAAGTTTTTGTGTCAGGCACTTTGTCTATTTGTTGAATACATAAATAACCCCTTGATATCCATAAATATCCTTCAAGTACAAAATAGGTGATTTATGTGTGAATCTGAAAGGCAGAAAATTTGTGCCAAAAGTCATGTGACAGCTTTTCATTGATTTGTTTTTAGTCACATGACTTTTGGCACAGATGAGCTATTTGAAGGATATTTTTATACTTGAAAAATGTTAGTTTGAACTTGAAGGACATTCTATTGTAATTGAAGGCATAGATTCTTTAGATGGGTAAAATATGCTGTATTTATTTGATATTTGTGTTTCCTATTTGCAAAACAAAATGCATTAGTTTGTTAATTATGTTTTCTATTCACAAACTAGGCAGCGTGTGTATTAATTTTAATGGTGTGTTTCTTATTTGCAAAACAAAATGTATTTGTTAGTTATATATTTATATATAAAAGTAATTTATTTGATTGGTGTGTTTCTTATTTGCCAAATAAAATGCATTAATTTAATTATGTTTTCGATTCACAAATTAGGCTAAGTGTGTGAGGTTTGGGCTTATGTGTAAAACGTGCTGTATTTATTTGATAGGTGTGTTTCTTATTTGCAAAACAAAATACATTCTTTTGTTAATTATGTTTTTTTTTTAATTCGCAAACTAGACAGAGTGTGTTTGTTTGTGAGGTTTTACACAACTAAAACAACTTGGGGTCAAATTGACCAAATTGAAACACCAATGCGTGCAATGTGCATCAGCAGATTGAAAAAATATCATCGTGACAATTTTATGCTTAATCAATTCCATCAAATGGAAAAGTCATGAAATATGAAGTGAAAAAAGAATCAACTATTATTTTTTGAATGGTAAACATTTAATGGGGTCAAATTGCCCCCATGTGTAATGCTCACCTTTTACATAGTGAATAATGAATGCTGTGTTAGACGCTTGAGTCCTAAATTGACTTCACATTTGATGGAAAAGTTATTTTCTGCTTCAGGGTTTAAACTCATTGTGTTTTTGTTTTTTTTTTTTATACTGCAACACTGTTTAGCATTCACAAACACTCTACACCCCTGAAAGAAAAGAACGAAGGACCAAAACATAGAGATTCATTTCTGCTTTGGTAACACAAGAAACAATCAAAATTTCCACACGGAGGAAGCAACAACACGGCCTGAGGCAACACTACTGCCTGTCTCTAGACCCTGAACCAAATGAAATGAGTGATGTCTGCATGTCTAATTGTAAACCCCTCTGTACACGCAATAAATGGCCTGAAATACAAAGTACTTTTTTGTTAATGTGTTTTTTAGTACCACAGGGGGAAAAAAACAAACAAAAAAAACAATAGACATAATAAAGTTGCTTTCAGATTTAAAACTCAGTGCTAAAAAGCTTAGACACCCTTGTTGATTTACTGTTTGCTATAACGGAGCAGCAAAGACTCCCGCATGAAAAATCCTCATGCGACATTTCACGTTTATCTGACAATGCAAAGCATATTAAATCAATCATGTGGCCAAGTGGGCTTAGATTCTTACTTGATATGTAGTTTTAAAAATATACCAGTTAGATTAATGGTTCTGCTGCTGAATTCCCAATATGAGGCTGACCGCCTGTCATCCCACAGTGGATGTAGATGAGCATCTGGTGGTGTGTGAGGAACCCCTGGAGCAGGGCTTTAGAGCAACACGTGCCCTCTACTCTAAAGCAGGGCAGTGTTGATGCTAATGCTGCCAAGGCAACCTTTCAGCTCAGCACCTTTATAATCCCCTCAAACCTCTCCTCCCTACAGCTGTTTACCTTTTTCATTCTCACATCAGAAAAGCCTCTATTGCTTGTATAAAACTAAAAAACATTGTGTTCAAATAATTGCATTAAAATGTTGAATCTCAATTATTGAAAAATGGAACATTGGTAATGTCTTAATGCTTTTTTAATTAACATGATAAGAAGAAATGCCTCCTCTCGTACTTTGTAAAGTAACATAATATACATTTTAAATGATTGACAACTTCAAATGCTACTGTCAAGCTATTAGAAGAACTGCTGTTGTATGTAAATTGTTCATTAGGGCATCACATGGAAGCATTTTGGTGGATTTTAACGTGGCGTTATTGCTATAGTATATCTCAGAAATGACTGCTGAGGTTTTCTCACAGAACAATAATTAGTTGACAGAAAATATCCAGTTAGTGTCGATGATGGAGCTGGAGGAGAATGTTTGGAGTTTAAATTATGGTAAAAAAAAACCCCTCACAAACACACTGCACCTGTTGTACTCACACCTAATGATTCAAACTTGGTGTGGTTTGCAAATAGAAAACATGATGAACAAACAAATGCATTTCGTTTTGCCAATAAGAAACACATCTATCAAAAAAATACAGCATGTTTCACACATACAAAGAAACATGTCTTTAACTATAGAAAAATAAATATCCCTCAAGAACAAAATAGGTTATTTGTGTGTGAATCTGCAAGGCGTAAAAGATTGTGCCAAAATTCTTCTGACAGCTTTTCATTGATTTGTTTTTTGTCACATGACTTTTGGCTCAGATGAGCTACTTGAAGGATATTTTTCTACTTGTTGTTTGACCTTGAAGAATATTCTATTGTAGTTGAAGGCATGGATTCTTTATATGTGTAAATTATGCTGTATTTATGTGATAGGTGTGTTTCTTATTTGCAAAACAAAATGCTTTAGTTTGTTAATCATGTTTTCTATTCACAAACCAGTCAGTGTGTTTGTTTGTGAGGTTTGTGTATATGTGTAAAACACGCTGTATTTATTTGATAGATGTGTTTCTTATTTGCAAAACAAAATGTATTTGTTTGTTAATTATGTTTTCTATTCGCTAACCAGACAGTGTGTTTGTTTGTGAGGTTTGGGCATATGTCTAAAACATGCTGTATGTATTTGATAGGTGTGTTTCTTATTTGCAAAACAAAATGCATTAGTTTGTTAATCATGTTTTATATTCGAAAACCAGACAGTGTGTTTGTTTGTGAGGTTTGGGCATATGTGTAAAACACGCTGTATGTATTTGATAGGTGCGTTTCTTATTTGCAAAACAAAATGCATTTTTTTGTTAATTATGTTGCTGTTCACAAACTAGGCAGAGTGTGTTTGTTTGTGAGGTTTGGGCATGATTTTAACTGTATAAGAATGACCCGACTGGAACTGAGGTTTGCAGAAGAGTGTTGCCTTCCCTTCCCAGACCACACATCCACCACATCAGTTATCAACAGGAAACCAAGGCTCCAGTTGACTTAGATGAATCATTATTAAAGACCTGATAAAATGCACCTGCTCTGATTAAAGCTGTAGTATTCACATGTATGATTAAAATGGGTAAAATTGGATTTATTTGGGGAGAAAAATAATCAGATGTGCAACATGAAATCCATAATCTCCACTAATTATTTACTGGTTTAAACTGGTTGGTCTGATTAATGTCTGCTACCCTCGGGAAATACAAAACTAATGTCTATTGTGGGGTCAAGCTCAGGAGCCGAGGGCAGTTTTCTCCCATTTCTCATCTTGTGAGGCTCCCGAGGAGATTAATCAGGCCATGAGGGTAACCATGGTAACGTGGCTCTTTGTTGTATTTTATGGATGTCTGTTGTGCAAAGGTAGCAATATATTCAGGGCCACATGCAACCTACGTGTTTTCATTTACACTGCAAACACACTTTTGAAGCATCCTTTTAGCTTCTATTTTTTTTTTCCCACACTTCACACCCTCGGCTCTTCTGGAAAAAAAGCTGCACGTGGGTTGAAGAGGATTCACGTTTAGGCCAGTTTTAAGACCGCCGTCTTTGCTTCATGTCATTTCAAGGATTAATTGTAAAATGCTTTTGCTGTCTCAATAATCCCGTATTGGGTTTTTTCTGTTCTATTAAATATTTTCTTTTCCTTTCACATTTCCTTTTATTTTAACAATATTTGCAGATCCTGAGCTTGCAAAGGTTTTTTGTAATTTCAAGGACGAAATAAAAAAAAAAAAAAACTATATACATTTAATTTTGATTTAAATGATCCTATGGAGAAAAAAAAAGGAAGGTATGCAAGAAGCAACACAAATGTAAACAAACCCTTGTGGTGGAAACATGTTAGGAGAAAGCTGTTGGGTTTTGTTTTAAATTAAAGCAATACACACTACTATGGAGGTAGATTTTGATATTTTTTCATCAATAAAAATAAAAAAAGGTTTTTACTTCAATCAAAAATCTATATTTTCAATCAAAGAATAAAAAAATATTCAAATGCAAAATAAACAAAACAAATAATTGCATTTGAATCCTTTTTTTTCTTTGACTGAAAATGTGTTTTTTTTTTTTTTTTTTTGATTGAATAATAAAGACACAAATCTTCCTCCATACACAACCCATCACATGAACGCACTACTAGATGTAGCGCTAAAGCTAAAAAAATCAAACCTGGTTACTAATTTGTAGCAGAAATGTCTTTGGGGACATTTATATCAACTTTTATCATTTAAATACACATAATATCCCTTTACATGTGGGCATCAACATTTTGGAGTGTTCAGCCAATCAGCTTTTGCATGTCGTGTTTACGTCATGTCAGGCATCCTCAATCAAAGATAAAATAGCATTTCAATCCAATGTTTTAGCTAATCTAGTTTCTTGGACGTCATGATGGCGTTATGCCTAAAAAAGACCAGGAACATTACTATGGATGGATTTTGATGTTGCACTTACGAGGAAATGAGAAATGATCCTAAACCACAGATTCACTCGCATATTCCAGCTAAAGGAATTCTACGTTACCATGGGAACCATTAGATGCCTTTAACCTCCATAAACTCTTTAAATTGCTACGTCACAGTTTGTCAAACATATCACGTCCACTAGCGTGTGTTTAAAGTGCTTTTTATTGCACATGCAGCTTCTAAATTGCCTCTCTCAAACAATATTTCAGTTAAGCTGTACGTAATTTTGTTTAAAATCCATTTACTCTAACTTTAAACAAGATGGATTTTAAATATGAGCTATTTCATATTTAAAATATCTTTTTTTTTTTTTTAACATTTTGCAGAAGAGGTCTGATGTTATCATTGTGAAATGAGGCAAAAACTGTTTCCAATCTAATTGTGGAGTTTTATTCCCATCTCAAGGTCTGCTGTTATTGCTGTGTGTCTTCCAACAGTCAATAGAGTTAAGTGGCAGTGAGAGGATGTTAGGGCATATGCTGGATATGATCCCACGGCAGAGTTACACATCACTTGTTTAGTCGGTTCATGGCTGGGTGTGTGACAATATGAGCGTAGCACTGATGTGCACAGGTGTAAAGAGTACTGATTTATCCTACTCAAGAAGAAGTACTGTTACTCGATTGAAATTGTACTCAAGTAACGCATTCATAAAGTACTCAAGTAAAAGTAAAAAGTAGCTTCGTGAAATAGTTACTTTTATTGGGGAAATGTTTAGAGAGAATGATTGCTTTCCTTCAGTTACAGCCGCCAGATATTTGTTTTGACCAGCAGAGGGTGTGGTAACCTAGTGTTCGGTAGGGATGCAGCTATTCTGCTCAGTGAAGAAGAGATGCTATGCGCTAGCAGACTGAACTAATCGAAAAACGTGACTTTTTTATATATTCACATAATATTACAGATTTTATAAGTAAAATTTAAGTTTTTTAAAGTACCCATAAAAGCAACTCAGTTAAAGCAACGTGAGTACTTGCTTTCACCTCTGCTGTTGTGGTAGTGAATATGAATATTACACTCAGTTAAAAAGTTTACTTTGCGACTTGGCTCATTCACAATCCATAGAGTAGAAAAAAAAAAAAAAAATCTATAATTGAGTCGTAAAAGGTGCAATTTTGCACTTGATGCATTTATCACACTCATAGATTTAAATTCTTGGCCAGTCTGCTTACACATGGGACACACATTTGTGCTTACTTGTACAAATAGCGTATTCCTCTGTTTAGCTGATGATGATGCAAATAGCGAAAAATATGTTCGGAGCTTTGCTTTCTCTGAAGGAAAAAACTGCACCACTGTGGGCTCTTCTGAAGCCCTTCCAGCTGAAAATTACCTCCTTTGTGGATAAATTGCTTCTTTTTTTTTTTTTCTCTTTTCTTCTTCTCATTTTCATCAAGCTGTACTGTATATAGGTTCATTGTCTACAGTAAACTAAATGTGCCCACTGCAGAATAAAAGGTTCTGCTCACATAATGGAAATTAGTGACGGAGAGTTTGTGAGTGTTTATGCGTGTAACTGCAAATAGCCAAAAATAATAAACACATTTTGCCCATTGACAAAAAGCCTAATCAACCATGAATTAATAAATTTTAGTTGAGCCACTGCAATATTTATCTCATTGAGCTGGTGATATATTCCGTATTAAAATTAATCCAGACTAATTTTTATTTTCACTTTGGTAAAACCTTTGTATTAGTGTAAATTTATTGAAATAATGGATGACTCGGACCACGTTTATTATCAGTCTGTATTCATTTGTACAACGTAAGAATAGTTATGTCATATTTATAGAGAGAACATGTTTTCTTAAGCTATTCATTTTCCAGGTAATGATGACAAGTCTGCCAATGATATTCAGTACCTACATAAGCCTCAAAGCCCCTCCAGACCACTGAGCTGGTGACAACAAATGGGGAATTAGTGGCCCCACTGGGATAATGATGGCCACGTTTTTTAATGATCATTTAATGACATTATAATTACATTTTCATGTTGATGTGTCTCTGTAATTGTCCCGGTGGTATTTAAAAGTATATGGCGGGGTGATTGCTCAGTGAGACAGGATAATGTAAAATCTGCTGAGTGATCAAAAATGAAATGAAGCAAAGAGGGTTTGTACGGGGGGGGGGGGGGCTTTGTGCAGACAGGAGAGCAGCAAATATATGGTAACACAAACCAGAACCAAATTGCATCAGCTGATATAAAACTGACTGAGCAAATATGACAGCTGATCAGCTGTTCCCTGTCAGATCATGGATTGCATGTCAATGTTATTTGTATAACATTTATTTAAAAAGAAATAAAACACTGTTTCTTTTATAAACCACTCTTTTGTTGACCAATAATGTTAAATTTGCACTAGCACAACTTTGCTAGTTTGACATTATGTTTTCACAAAGTACATATAGAAGACCTATAACATTTTCAATCATCTTTTCTACTGTCATTATTGAGGCTGCATATTCTTCCAATCCTGACCAACACTTTCCTGGAAGGGTGACGAGGTGTTCGTCCGAATACTCCCTCCTATCTCCTTTCCTATCCACTTTTCCTTAACCCCTGGAAGTGTTTAAGTGGCGGCCATGATCAGGAGCATTCAAATTCTCTTAAGGCTAAGGAAAAGAGGTGCAATGCTTCCGTTATAACCTCCTTTAGCCTAGGAGACACTGATGCATCCTTTACCAAAGGAGACAAGATAATGCTTCCCCACAATTCCTTGCGGCGACAACATTTAAAGGGACCGAGCTCATAAGAAAATTCACAATGACATAAAACAGAGCAAGAAAAAGGCACCAGAGACATTTTTAGCCACATTGTGTTTATTAAACATGTTTCATTCACCTAGGAATGCTGTGTGCAGTTGTACATTTGTATGCCTACAACGTTATGGAGGACTATATCTTGCATAAATGTAACAATTTCATAAAATCATACTTATTTTGGATTAATGTTGATTCTGAGTGCAAAGGTGAGTTCTCAATGGGATTTTTTTTTAGTTTCACTTTTGTTCCTCGTAGCTTGGTTGCCTCTTTTCCTTTGATTTACATTCAAACCTTGTGATATTTGAGATTATATCAGCGGTTAGAGGCACATGGGAAAGTACTTTTAGTATAGTCTATTTTTGGAAATTTGTAGGTTTTTCACCACGGCAGACGTTACTAACCTTCACCACCATCTGATTATTATGTCACCTAGTGGAAGTGCATCTGATTGTCAAAACAATGTGATGGCCATTCCCTAACTCCTTAGCAAGTGTCCTAACTCCTTTTCTTAACCCTGTAACGTTATCCACGGGGGTTAAGGAAAAGTAGATAGGAAAGGAGATAGGAGGGAATATTTCATTCAATATGTCATTCAGTTATGAGGTCATGCTACCCACGTGCGCGATCTACACAAAATGCCTCTGCGATCGACCTGTAGATCGCGATCGACGCATTGGGTTCCCTGGTGAAGACAGTATGACTTATTAAAGGGCCCATGTTACGCTAAATCGACTTTTCTGTGCTTTAAACATCATAAAGTGCTATCTGGGCTTCATACACATGTCCAAAGTGTTTTTTTCATTGATTCCCTCAATTGTTAGTTAGAGGGTGAGTTGCTCCTTTCTTACTGCTGCGCGGGCCCAAACACTTCGCTCCAATTTGATGACGCTTTCCCACCAAGGTCATGAGTTTTATTCCCGGTGGATGGATTTACTGTTTTCTAAGCATTATTAGGTTGGTAGTCAGTGTGGGTGTTTTCCCTGTCTGTATTCTGTGTTCAATTAACAATTTTTAGTTAAGCAGAAGTAAAACAACAAGCTCTAAAACAAAGCCATGAATCGTTCATATCTTCCCCAAACACAGGATCTTTCAGCTGGGAGGATGAAAATCAACAATCCAATCTGAACTTGACTCTGAATATGTTGCCTTTTGATGGGATCACTGGCTTCCTGAGTAAATCTTTTTAATGTGAGACATCTGCAACCACATGCAGCCGAGTATGTACCGGGTGTTTGCACGAGTGCAGCTGTGATGATGTTGACACTTAAAATGAGCTTGCTCTAAAATTATTTTGTGACAGAAAGTCCAGCAGCATTACCCACTCATTCACATCCCTTAGATTTGCATTAGTACATCATTCAGTGAGAAAAAAAAAGATTGGTTGAAAAGCTATTTTTTTATTCAAAAAAGCCTGCAGGCAATGGATGTATCATGAATGAAATTACAATTATTCAGTATTGATTATGCCCTCTGGGGTGTTTATTGAGGCTTTGGCCTCACAGCTGGAAGGTTGCGAGTAGAGATGCACCGAATATTCGACCACCAAATATATTTGGCTGAATATTGCAAAAAAAGCAACATTCAGCCTTCGGTTTAGTGAGTTAAAAGCAAGGCCCGATAGTAGCGTGTGACGCAATGACGCAGTCAAACAACGTGCAGTGATTTTGATGTCGGAAAAGTGTGTGCGTGTTGCTGCAGGAGCACAGCAGCAGCAGATCCTCCTTTCCGCACACAAACACAGCTCTCTCCTTAACGCTTTCCGTCGTCCGTCACCGCCTAAACCGTCCAATTCCACAACCGAGTCCGTTGTTAGCGCTGTGAGCCACGAATCCGTAAACCTCCCCATCGTTTCCTCCTTACACTACACCGGGTCTCGCTGCACAGGCTGGTGTAGCATTAGCACAGAGTGCTAACAGCTGATGTGTGTAAACAATGAGTCTGTGGCTTCAAGCAGTGACTCCCAACACGATCAGCAGCAGAAAAAGTAGTGCAGTTTGGGCATCCAGTAGTGCAGTTTGCATTTACATATATTTTTCAATCCTGGTGGTCTTTCCTCATCCTGAATGGGTTGAATTTTTCTCTTACTGGTCAAATGCATAAACCACATCTGCTTTTGGTACAATGTGACAGGCTACTGTGTGCGCTCTGCAACCTAAAATATGAGCTTGTGGAAGATTGATGGATTGTTTTTGTACCACAGATTGCACAGATTCCATTGGATACTTATTCTTAATGGGTTACCTATGAACCATTCTTCAGCTAAATGTTGTACTAATGAAATTCAATGAATCTAAATATATGAGCCATGCACAAAGTGTGCCAAGAAACTAACAAACAGACAAAAGCAAACTGCGAGAGATTATGCAGACCGATGACAAATCAGACGAGCACTACTGCACCTACTGAGCACGGAAAACAAACACAATATTGATTGAAACAATCAGTATTTCTACACACAGAGGAGCACAAGACGTGCAAAGAAAAGCCAAAACACAAGTTAAAATAGCAAATTGTGACAAAACATCAAACTCCACTTTACAGTTTTTCAGCTATTTCCTTGATCATTTGTGGTTTTCCTTATATTTGAACTCCCTGTCTCGTGACAAATAACAACTTATTATAACAATCATTTGACTCATTAGTAAAGATCTATTAGCTCCTCTGTGCTACCTCAGGACATATGCTTGATAGAAGGATTTATTATTATCTGGGTCGCTGCTGCTTCATTTTCCTGAACACTAAGGGCCAGGGGTGCAGATACAAGCATAATGCAATATTTTTAATCTCAATGTGCTTGTTTGTTGCAAGCACCTCCTGGGATCCAGATGCCATGTTATAAAAAGGTAATACATACACATTAAATGTTTGAACATGCTAAAATGACATGTTACCTCAGGTTTGTAATGCTTATATTTATTATTATGAACAGCACTAGACTTTAAGAGGCTCAAACCTGCTGTACACTTCTTTTGTATTTGTGTAATGTTGTATAGAAAGTGTTTTATAATTAGTATTTTGCCTGATTCGTACTGTTTACAACAGCCCATTGAGCCGAAAAGTATATATTTTATTGCAACAACATGAGGTGTGTATTGAAATGAAACATTGTTGAGCACAAGTTTAAGGAAGCAGCTGTACTATTGATTGTTGTTGGTTTGTTTTATTATTAGGTATTTTATCCATTTAATTTGAGTTGGTCTTTGTAAGAGCTTATGTTTTGGGTTACTGTCACTTTTACTGTAGTAAGTTTTATGGTTGATTTATTTGTCTGTGTGTTCAGTAACACTTTTAGCCTCATTGTTGTGTGAGTTTAGGCTCTTCTACGTTGCAGCTGAGTTCAAGCCTTGAGTTGGTCAGTAGTTCATTTTCTGACTCACAGGTGAAGCTGATCTATTTTGATTACGGTGCCTTGGTTTCCTCAGGTGTGGCTGTGACTTTAGTGATAGTCTGCAAACTGCTTCCCTTTCCATCCTTCTACTTTTTACAAGTCATCATGTAAGTTAGTTTATATTTTCCCTGGAACAATTGCTTCATTGCTTTCCTCACTGCTGTAAGTTACTGTTCATTACTCTGTTTTGCATTATTTATTATTATTATTTCATTTTTAGTTTGTTTGAGTTATAAGGTTTTTGATGTAGCGTTACCACCAGCCAAGGGTGGACTGGCCATCTGGCATACCGGGCATTATCCCGGTGGAAAGGGCCGGTCTGCTACTTTTTTTTTTTTTTTGACAAGTGAGTGGAGGATGACATAGTAACAGGTGGCCAGATATTATCCAAAAGAGGCAAAAACGGGGCAAGAGTGAAAAGTGACTAAAATGGGCCAAAAGCAGTCGAGTGGTTTAAAAAAAAAAAAATGGGCAAATAAAGAGGAGCGAGGTGATATATAATGACAAAGGGTAGCTTTAATGAGCAAAATGTGGCAAATTATAGTGAAAAAGGGCAAAAATGTGGCAAACATTAGTGAAAAAGTGCAAAAATGAGGCAAAATGAAACAAGTGGTATGTTTTGGGCAAAAGTTAGCTTATTTGGATGAAAAGTGGCTTAAAAAAAACAACCGAAATAAAGAAAGGACAAAAATTGGATAAGTTTCAAATAGAACTTGCAGAAATTGACAAAAAATAGGAAAAAAAGAGATTTATTAGCAAAAGGTATCTACAAGGCAAATTGCAAAATGAAAATAGGTAAAAAGGGGTTAAAAAGTTCCCCCTCATTTTAAGGTTTTCAGGGGGAATAATAATTAAAATGAAGACATAGAGAGCCAGATGTTGAGCATCACTTATTAATAAAGGCTTTTATGTGGTGTCCTCTGATAATGTAGTTGCTGGTCTGGACAGGAAATGCCAGGGATGAATTTTTGTCCCAGTCCACCCCTTTTGAGACCAGTTGAGGTCATATTTACCTCTGAACCTGACACCAAGTGTAGAAGCAGGCGTAATTAAGAATATTTTGAAGTCAGCTAAACAGTATGTGTAAACTATAGCGTCGGGCCTTACGTGTTGCCTTTAATGCCATCATGCTATAAATTGCTGCCTCGTCCCCCTTCTGTGACAGTCTATTGAGATCTCACAGTAAACAGAGGAAGACGACACTGTCTATCTGCTGATCCTCACACTTCCAGTCCTTCCTTCTGAATTACAGAAAAAGCAAATGAAATGGACACACGTCCCTATACGATGGGTTTCTATTTCAAAGCATGAAGCATTAATGCAATGCTCCTCTGCACTCCTCCCACACTCACAGGCTAAGGAGAAAACAGCTGAATAAAAAAAGAGCAAGATTGATCTCCCATGGGCATTTGCTCAAATTATAGATTAGCAATAAAAATGCTTTCTGCAGGCAAAAGCTTTGGGGAAAGTGTTAAATCTGTATTCATAATTGAGAAATTCTTTACTTTTCCAAAACATTATTAATCTTCAATCAGGCTGTGTTTAGGAAAACAGCTAGTAACCCATCCATCCATCATCCATCCATCCTAGCCAGCTGGATGCTCAATTAAATATACAGCTTTAGGAGGCTTGTGCACTACCCTTTTAAAAAGAATGATTGTTGTATTTATTATTTGTTGTTTGCACAGTCATAACGATGATGTAACTTTTCAGTGGCCAAAAAGTCCCCATTCAAATAATAAATATATATTTTTTCCTTCCATCACTTCCCAGCCGCCATCACTTTAAGTATGGACCTGATTCCATCATCTAAAATATTTAAATCCTTTTCTGTAATAAATCAAACAGCAAATGTTAAATGAGAATGCCAAATACCTGCTTGTCTTCAAATGCTAACGATATTAATCTATCATGATGTGAGTCATTCGCTTCATCAGAGAATTCAAAGGTAAATAAAACCTCTTCTTCATCATGGAAAATGCATGTACGTTGCATTTTTTTTGCACTGACTGTACGAAAAACATCTCGCCTACATTGTAAGCTTACACCCGCTGTTCATTTTTATGAGGAAGTGGGTTGGTGGCCTGTGTAAAGTTCGTAGTTTTACTACTAGCAACACTTTACAGCAAGGAGGAGGGGCATCCTGCCAAGACCACAGCAACTTGAGCCATTAGCTCGATCCTCCAATAGGAGACATCTGTGTGGTAGCATCAGGGTCGGAGTGTTGATTTAACAAGTATCACAGTATTAGGCTGCAATTATAGTGTCATTTAAAGAGTCATTAAACCCCAAAACCACTTTTTTGCTGAAAACAAATGAGTATGAAGTAGTGTTGTTGTTTGATTCTTGTCCAACTTTTAATATTTTAGTCAAAATATTTCAATTTGGGATATTTTGTTGTAAGCATGTAGGTGGGTAAAAACCTGCAGTTATTACAATCAAATTTTGTTATACGATGAGAATGGTGGCTTGTGATCTTTTCATGCTTCTTATGTCATGAACCTGGCCGGTAATGAAAATAGCCGGCCCCTCCTCTACCTAGCTCCGATTGGCCAGGACTCTGATATCAGCAGCTTCTACAGGCTCTGAGCTTTACAACGCAGTGTCAAACATTCTGATTGGTCTAAGCATGCGTAACGGCTCCAAAGATTGGAACCAAAAAATAGCATTACGCATGGCACCGCAGGGACCTGAATGAAAATGGATATGTGTTTATTTCATGCCAAATTGTAACACCTAGTGGTCAAATATGAGACTAATAATGATTGGAATCGATTTGACTGACATATTACAGTTAATAACATGTTCCAAAACTTAGGCACAGTTGTGGCAAAGTAAGCTTCCACCAGAACATTTTTGTAAACAAAACATGCATTTTTGGCCTAATGTATTATTATCCACAAACTTGCTGCATTTGATGTCCATACATTAGTTCTGCTTTTATAGTGTTCCGTACTGAGAATTGGCTTTATACAGTACCAGTACAGTGCCCATCGGAGTTATGTATTCATATTGACATTAACAGGAGTTCCTCAGTGTGAATGGGAAAATGAATGGGATATATATATCTGTATATTATCTTTTCATAGCCAGAACATCACCTTAATGTAATCGGCTGTTTCTTGACCCATTATCAACATTTCCTGAAAATTTCATTCAAATCTGTTCATAGCTTTTCAAGTTATTGTGTGCAGACAGACAGCGTCACACTGCATTAGCATTAGCATAGAATAGAACACTGATGATGAAGACACTGTTGACGACATCATCAGTTTGAACATCCTTGGAACACCGATGACATCACTATTGATGACATCATCAGTTAATTCTGATTGGAACTTTGATGACATCACTGTTGATGACATCATCAGTGTTCTAAAACAATGTTTGACAGGTGTTCCACAGTGTGGATTGGTCATTTCAAATTGACTTTAAATTAGTTTTGGAATTACCAAATTATTCCAAAATTACGGATGCGCACACTTGGGGTATGCGCAAGCCGTTGACAAAGTTTCAGGTCGATCAAACGTCGGGGAGATATTTGCTCCACAAACACATACGCACACAGACGTTCCTTGCTTTTATAGATAGATTTTATGTAAATCTTTAATTTATAAACATGATTTATTGTCACTCAGTGTCACAAATTTCCAAATCATCTGTAACCACTAAGAGTCCTACTTCAATCTGAACAGAAATGTGCAATGTAGGTCATGTCGAAGCTTAGAAAACTTTATTTTTTTTTACGGGTATGTGATTTTCAGCAAAAAGTGGCTGACTTAAGGTATGTTAACCCATTAAACGTCACCCTGTCATGTTTAAGCTGCAAACAAATCACCCAAGGACTTCATTATTATATTTCTATGGTGAACTATCATGCTTGATATTTGACCCCTTAGGAATTGTGAGGTTAGGTTTTTAGCATCACTAGTGGCAGTGGTTGTTGAAGCGTGGCTGTATTTTGCTCAAGCTTTTCTGACCTTCTTTTAAGCTTCATCTCAAGACAACTGCATTGCATCCGTTTGTAGGAAGGTCAGAGATGTCAAACCTTGAAAATACGTGGTCGTGGTTTTTAAACTAAAAAGAAAACAAACATCAGATATGGAGAGTTCAGTGTGAGAGCTCACAACATCTAAAAGCCTCTTGCTTTTACTCTGTTATGAAAAGGCTTTTTTTTTTTTAATCTAGATTTATTGCAATTTGTTTGAAATTCTGAACAGTAATAAATGAAATCTTTTGATTCCGTCAATTCAAAACCCATTATTTGAAACCATGCACATCATTCGTTTTTGAACTAATTGTATAACTCTGTCTGGAGGGCAGCTGGCAAATTGGAAACAATGAAATAATAGAAATGGCAATGTGAGACAAACATATTAGATTAAGCATGTAAAAACAAAGCCCTTTAAATTGGCCAATACCAGCAGTGCTTATCTGTGCTACTTTACTGAGTCCGTATCTATATTCCAGCTGTTCAAGAGGGCTTTATGAATACTGATTGAAGAGTAGGTCTTTGAAAGAAAATGAGAAGAAAAGGAAGGCATGAAAGAGAACTCAGCCCTCCCTTATTGCCCTGATTAATTAGTTCCGAGTTAGCCATGAAAGTAATATGCCGATAAAGCTCCGACAAACAGAAGCCAATTACTAACGTTTCCCCGCCGAGCTCCAGAACACCAGCAGCCATGATGGAAACGTGTCATACTTAGTCGTGAAAGCTCATTGGACAGGCTCATCTTTTTTCTTTATTTTTTTTACTGAGCAAAATTTCACACTTTCAGTTTTTCATATAATAAACAGTAACTTTTTTTTAAATTTCACTTTGGACCAGATTTACAGCAATAATTGTGAAATTTGTGATATTTACTTTTTCTAGTAAAAAATTTAATGTCAATGTTAAAACTAAATCTAAATGTTTAAAATTAAGCATTTAAGCATGACATTTAACATTTAGATTTAATATCTAAATTTAGATTTATCATTTAGCATTTACATTTAAATATTTAGCATTTAGATTTAATATTTAGATTTAGCATTTATGTTTAACATTTACATTTGAATGTAATATTTAGCATTTAGATTTAATATTTAGATTTCACATTTAGATGTACCATTTAGATTTAACATTTAGATTTAACAATTATATTTAAATATAACATTCAGATTTAGATTTAATATTTAACATTGACACTACATTTTTACGAGCAAAGTATCACAAATTTCACAAATGTTGCTGCAAATCTGATAAAAAGTCAAAAAAAAAAAAAAAAAAAATTACGCAAGGTTTTTGAACGTAGGTTTGTTGCTGTTTTTTTGCATGCTCAACCTTCCCCCAAAGCATGTACCCAATCTATTACACACACTAACACAGCTATTCATTTCTGGATCTCTCGCTCTATCTGGTGGGGTTAATCTACTCAACAACACAGTCAATATATTGATTATGTTGCCTCCACGCTTCACAAATTTTGACCCCAATAAAAAAAACAAAAACAATAACAGTTTGGTTCAATTGCCCAAAGCATAAATAGCAGTCAATTGGAAGTCACCATGTGTGCTAGTGATCGAAATTACAAATGCAAAGTATCTAGAGAATGTGTTATGGAAGCACAATGGTGAAGTTAAGAACTATTTAGTCTTTAACGGTTACACCGATACCTAATATTTCCAAAAAGCAATAGCACTTGTCATCACTATCAATAATTCTTGTATAACACAATAATCAAACACAGGCAGTCACCCTACAATCAGCCTCATTAAAGCACCCTTTCTTCTTCTTTAGTGTAGGATTATCGTCTCTGGCTGTCAATCACACAATGGATTTTTTTTTTCTTGAGTCCAAAGGGGAAAAGGGAGGATATTGACACGCACAATTGTTTTGTCACTTCAGTTGAGTCTTGTAAAGCCGGTCAGGCCGAAGGGATTTGAACAAAGTCTGCACACACACATACATAGGCTCACCTTTGGATGGGGCTGTCATTGGCAGATAATTGACTGTCAATTAGCGACAGAAACGACAACACGAGAGTCAGCAGGAAGGCAGTAAATCACTACCTGCCTGTCAGACAGTCTTTGTTGTCCTGTCCTGTCTTCATTCTTTCTATGCTGCCTTTTCTTGTACAAGGCACACCCTACGACATCTCTCTTATTCTCTCTGTTATAGTTTTCCCTTTGCGCTAACCAGTATCAAAGTACTCACGTTACTGTAATTGAGTTGCTTTTATAGGCACTTGTACTTCTTTGAGTATATTTCTAAATCAGAAAGTTTACTTGTCCTTAAGTACGTTTTTAAAAAAAGTAAAGTAATTCAGTACATTAAATTCTACACCCAACCGTTACTGAGTAAATTATTATTATTTTTGTTTGAAAATGATCACTGAACATTGTGAAACTACAAAAAAATTTCAATCAAGTAACAGTACTTCTACTTCAGTAGGATATATCAGTACTCTTTACACTTCTTACAATCACCAAATTTTCACCAAATGTCAACCACAAAAACACTACAACAAGTCAAAGAAAATTCATAACAAAGGTGTTGGGTAATGCATTGTAACGATTAATAATATTATTAAACTGTTATATAGTGCATTAACTAACGTCAATTAGGGGGAGCCTTATTGTGTTACGAACATATGTGCTGCTGATTTGCAACTTGAAACAAAATGTAGCCCCAACACTGAATATACTGTACTTTTGTACACTTAAACCTATTGTCAATGATGACTCCTCTTGCGATCTTTGCTCAATTGACACCAAACGTGCTACATCGCATCTTCAGACGAACAGATTTTTCATTTATCAAAAACTGAGGAACCTTTTTGACTGTAAATATTATTGTAACCATTCTTAGAAGAACACTCCAGGAAAATCTCAGAATTTAATCTCAAAATCTTGCAAAATGGCATTTGTAAAATTAACTTTTTCCACTTATGGAGCCAACAAATCATTGTTAAAATCAAAATTACAAAATCTCCTTGCTGTCTAAATGCAATATGCATATTTTAAATTTTTGTCTCAATAACTGAATTTGTTTGCCGGTACATACATAGACTGTAGAAAATACATACATAGCGTGTGAGCGTGTCTGTTTACATGTCAATCACAGCAGAGAGCTTCCTGGAGGCGCGGCTTCTCCAGCTCTGTGCCGCGTCAAATTTCGTCATCAAAGTGGGAACGCGTCGTCAAATTGGAGCGAGGTGTTTGGGCTCACCCTGCAGTAAGAAAGCAGCAAATCACCCTCTAACGATTGAGGGAATCAATGAAAAAAACACTTTGGGCATGTGTATGAAGCCCAAATAGTACTTTTATCATGTTTAAAGCACAGAAAAGTTGATTTAGCGTAACATGAGCCCTTTAAGAGCTGCTGTCTTGTTTTGTCTAAAGGTGTCTGGCCCCAACCATTGCTGTGTAGCAGCTATAATTCATTATCTCTTTCACCTCAGTACTCCTAACCTTTAACCAACTAAAAGGGTTTTCCTATTTGGTCTAGCCAATAGCCAATATTCCTTTTCTAACCAGTTAAAAGTACCTACTCCCCTGTGTTCCAGGTCCCAGTTCTTTTTTCTGACCTAAAGGTCCATTTACACATTATTGAGCTTGACAAAAGGGGAAGATGCAATCTTGTCTTTAGAGACCAAAGACCCTTTAAGCCTTGAACCAATAGTCTATACCTTGGTTAACTAGCTATGGCTGATATAACAGTGATGAGATTTACTTTAACAGCATTTATTCAGGGTCTTTCAGACAAACAGGTGCATTGGAGACAGAGGCAGTATACACTGTGTGGGAGGCTGGTGCATTATTCAATGGCATAATTTCCAGATATTGTTGCTTGAGTAACACATGTTTTGTCTGCAGACAAAAGATTTAGTAAGATCTTGAGAAGCATTCATATCACTGTTATAGACATTAAATAACTCAATGTCTTTTGATAACGTTTGGTCAGCGTAGATTTGAAATTTCAACATTCAAATGTCAGTTTTGCTCTGCAGACATTCCAAAGCTTTCATTTAACTTGAGCAAATTGGCATTGCACTGTCATCAAAGTGTGGAATGCCCATGTCTCCTCTGCAGTGTATTACTGGTTTTGATTAGCTGTTGTTGCTGAGAATATGACAGGCCTAGGCCAATTTGACTCCTGTGCTTATTGAATGTTTCAGTTAATGAAATGTCTTTTTATTTCATCTAGTGACACGTCAGGTCTGTGTGTGTTCGTTGCCATGACGTTAAAAGCTCTAATTTCATCCACAAACACAAGTGTAAATGTGACTCTTTGATTATCAGCGTGGAAGGCAAACTTTTCTTAACACAGTTCCCCCGGACAGGCAATTGAGTTCCCCGCTATGAGTCATCCCTGTTATTCTGTCATATCCACGCCCAACTCTGTCCAGATGATGGTAGCGTCTGAATTTCCTCGACAACCATTACTCTACAGTATTTATTAAACCGATAACCCTGAAACAGTGATGTCACTAGACTGTTTTTTCGAGGCTAAAGCTCCGGATATTATTTAATTAGCCCCAAAGAAAATTTTTCGGAGAAAAACAAAAAATCTAATTCCAACGATCCTTGAATGCCCCTCGTTTACTGCACGACTGAGCAATAAAAACTCTGTGTTCTCCTCCATTTCTGATGCCAACAACATTAGGGTGACCATACGTCCAGGTTTATTTGGGGATCTTTGACCTGGTTTCCCAGGGACCTTGAACATGTCTCGGGGAACACGCTAGTTTTGAACACCGTAACTCAGCTTATATTTGCTTTATTTGAGAAATTCTGAAAGCTAAGGATTTACTCCAATGTGAACATTTTTAAATCAAAGTTAAAGGCACTTTTTTTTTCTCTACTGTGTATGTTTGAGAGAGAGATTTTTGGTCATGTTGTTGATGTCATGTGTTTGTTGATGATTTGAATTGATTTTACTGATGATTTTAAATGTTCGCATTGATTTTAAACAATTGAATGTTTTATCATGTAAAGCACATTGAGTTGCCTTGTGTATGAAATGCGCTATACAAATAAATTTGCCTTGCCTTGCCTCTTTACAGCCTGTATCATGTCATTACGGTAATTTTATTCACACTTGACGGAATCAATAAAGGTGCAGTCTGCAACTCTTATAAAAGTGACTTTTTGTCATTTGCTAAAGCTGTCACTATGTAAGGACAGCTTTACATGAAACTAGTCATTTGTGTGAAAAAAACAGACTCATTGAAGTCCCCCCTGCTGCTCCTGCAGCCTTTGGCAGATTGCCAGAATGCACCGCGACCGAGCAGAAAGAACCAATCAGAGCCAGGTTTGTGTTTGATGGGCTGTCTGACAGCTGTTGCTCACAGTCCCCGCCCCTTTCCCGGAGCTAGAGCGCCGTCTTTTTTACAGTGTATGATCTGAAGGAGTAGAAGATGGAATTAGAGACTTCCCTGCTAGAAAGGTAATTACTGCTGCTTGATTTACATTATGTTTGATTTGTAATTGTTACACTAGAACTCTGTGGTGCATGTGTTGTTCATGTGCGCGCAGCAGCCTCCATGTGGGCTGCTGTAAGTTACACTGTGTTGCTGCTGCTGCTGAGGTGTGTCCACATTGACAGAGAGAAACGCTGCAGTAATATGCTTTTAACAGAGCACGTTATATTACTGTGATGTTGCTGTTGGACTAACGTTAGCTTGTTAGCACCTCTGAGAGAGGGACTTTGGAAAGTTTGGAGGCAGGGCAAGAGAGCAGCGGGGAGGGAGGGGGAGAGAGGGATCTCAAAGTTGCAGACTGCACCTTTAATGATGATCCTTACTAGCTTGAATGGAACTAAAATGTCTGGGGATAAGCAGTAAAGCAGGCAGGTCGTTATTTAAAGCTTTAATAAACTGCATATTTTGTTTATTTAAGCAGGATACCTTCTATTACTTTTTATTAGTCTATTCTCCTGTGGTCATCCATGGATTTAATCAAAAGCCTGTTAAGAGCACTGGCCTATGGCTTTACTGATGTTTCTAGTTAATGAACCGTCTTTGCAGTGTTTTATAAAACAACAACAAAAAAAGGAATTATTCCAGAAAAGCTGTGTAAGTTTTTACGCTAATGTTTACAGCCTGTGTTAAACAAAAGCTCTTAAAAATGTATTTCAGCAGATGTTGAAGTAACTTCAAGTTCTGAGTGAGTTTTCTTTAGATTTCTGCTTTAGTAAATCTCTGCAGTATCTGCATTGTTTCTGGAAAAATCTTTCTCTCAAAAAAAAAAAAAGTCTAAATCAATGTTTAGTTTTTTTTTAATGCAAACTTAAAATTGTAATTTTAGTTATCATGCAAGCTACAATTTCATTTTATGGCTATTACAAAATGTAATTTTCATTGATCCCATGCTATAAGGTGGTGGTCTGGTTATGGTGGGGGACTTGTAATCAAAAGGTTGCTGGTCCGAGTCCCACCATGGGTTTATTGCTATGTTTACCCTAACTGAAAGATTTTAAGAATTTTAAGTCAATTCAATTAAAAAGTCGATTGTCTAAATTGTGATAATGTAATTTGTCAACCTAATTTCAAAGAACTTATTTAAAACAATTCAGTTAAGTTGGTCCAACTATTCTTTTTTTTTTTTTTTTTTGTGCGCCAACAGAAATGTTAATAGAGTTCAGAGAGTTGTAAGAAATAAAGATACACAAACAATGCTTGTAGCCTGAGGACATAGACATTCAAACAAATTTGCTCGTAAATCTTTTTAAAAAGGCATAACTTTGATGAAAATAAAACCATGACCACCCAGGAGAACTGTACTGGATAGGATCTCCGACTCAATAATCTTGTTTGTGCAGTTCAATGTAGAGCACTTGGATTCTAAATAGATTTGGTCTTACAGATGCAGACACTTATTTAAATCTTTCGTGCTGAGCCTTATTTTCTCCCTGTAGCCCATTAAAAAATGAGTCAGTTTCCCAAAATGTTTGAAGCAAAGCAAATATTTCCTAAACTGGTCCAACAGTTTGCATGCCCTAAATACAGTTGTAGAATCACTATGTTATTCATTCTGATACCTGTTTGCTGGCTTTTAACTTCATCCCATCTGCAAAAAAGGATCCATTCCCCCTTCAGCTGCCCAACTGCTGCCTTTGAGCACCTCTTTGTACACACAGATGTTTCTCTTCAGCCTCATGTTTTCCTTAGGTGACTCTTCCTTTGCTGGTTACTTGATAAATAAACCCTTACAGGAGTGATCGGCACTCTCCCGAGGGTTTCCAAATCCATTAAATGTGTTCCATCTTTTCCTTCCTGCACTTACAGACAAGTGCAAAGGCAAGATAAAAGTCAAAGCTGTGGGGAAAACATGACATGCCTTCCTTTCATTACTTTTGAAAGTGTTTTCCACAAATGGCGCCAACCATCCAGAGTTGTAGGTGGAGACCAGCAGAGCAGCAGCAGCGGATTAGAGGAGAGCAGCATGTTTTTTGGGTATTTTATTTAAAAAAAAAAAACACACACACAATGTTTTGTATGACAGATTCTCCTGACTTTGAGAGCTACAAGCCACACAATTGTGTGTGTGTGTGTAGTTGAAGTCTCCACTGTAAAGTTGCCAAAACAAAAAGCAACTTTTCACATTTAGCAACAAGCCACTTTTTAAATTTTTTTTTACTTTTGACCAGATTTACAGCAATAGTTGTCAAATTTGTGATATATTTTTTCTTTTAGAAATATAATGTAAATATTAAATCTAAACCTAAATGTTTAATCTAAATATCAAATGTTAAATGTTAAATCTAAATATTAAATGTAAATCTTAAATGTTAAATCTAAATATTGAATGGTAAATGTAAATGTTAAATCTAAGTATTAAATGTTGAATCTAAATGTAAATGTTAAATCTAAATTTTAAATGTTGAATCTAGATGTCATGGCTGAAACTAAATGTTTAGCTAATATGCAAATTCACCGAAAATACCAAAATAAAATCTAATTGTGCTCATCATTTAAATTTAAATGTAACATTCATATTTAACATTTAAATTAGCATTGACATATTATTACGAGAAAAGTAAATATCACCAATTTCTCAAATATTTCTGCAAATCTGGTCAATGTGGTTTTTTTCTGAATGTTGCAAAAAGTTGATGTTTATTTTAGCATGGGCAACTTTACAATCTGCGCTCCATATTTTTTTATTCCCGACTCATTAAGCCATGACTGCCATTCTTCAAGCACAGAGAAACAGGATTTAGCTTTATTATGAGTGGGTTTATAGATCATTGTTCTCAAATACTTCAATTGTTCTAATTATCAAAAAGCTGCATCATTTTCCCAAACTGCAGAGTGGGCTCTCACGCTATAGACATTTTTTCCATCACTTTTCAACAAATAGCTGGAAGATAGAACATCGCCTCCTCATCGGAGTTATTCAGCAGGGCCATCACTTCTCTCGCTTTGCCTGGGTTTACTTTTCAAAAGATAACAAAAGGCAAATATACACTCACGGAATATATAATCATAATACAGGGAGTTGGAGAATAGGAATAGCTATTGCTTTGTGGAAGTACATTTATCGAAACATAGGCTTTGTTTATTGTTATTTTTCTGTCAATGTTAAAAAACTGCCACAGAAGTGAAGCTTAAACTGTTCAGTGTTTTGTTCTGTCATATAGCTGCAGGAATTTAATATTTTTTTCAATTTTATTAGGGTTTTGAAGTCCATTAAATGGTGGCTACAAATAGCCACCATTTAATTACACTATGGTTATTTTTTTTCTAATAGGTTTTTGCATTGTATAATCTTCAGATGCATTCAAAATTATCCTCAGCTTAAGTTATGTATGAGTATTCGTCAAAGATCACCCCAGTGTATTCTCGAATGAGTTAAAACTAATATAATGAAAACAAAAATGATAACCACTTGCTTGATTACAAATTCAGTCATTTGCAGAGTTTCTTTTCCCGACACATTTTAAAGATGCTAAATCAAAAGAAGATCCGTGGAGGCCAAATACTCAAACTGTTTGCTTTCCAGAATTGATTCCTGAACAATTTATGTTCTATGGTACGGTATTCCTCCTGAAAGATTCATTACACTCCAGGGATCCATCCAGTTTTTATGAGGGTGTACATAATCCGCTACAATAATTTAGAAGCTTGTGTGTGTCGAAGCAGCATTAACATGAATGTAATCACAACAATAGCATGACTATAATGAGAATATAATATTGGTACACAACACACTGTGATGCACTCCACTGTGTATTCTGAAACATTTCTCTTGAACCTATTCCACCATTCGTGTCAGAGTTTCATCTGTTGGGTGAGTGTTTGTGTATCAGTGAAACAGTCACTCCTGACCTCGTTCCCACTTCTTACTGCAGACACTGGCAGCTGCTCACTAAGAGCAGTCATTGTGCCAGCACAGTTGGGTCTATGTCAAAGAAAAATTATTCCCAACAAGTTATAATACAATATAGCTGGTTATAATGGATGGATTCTTCTACATTTCCATTTTATTTTGTTATCTCGAAGCCTTTAAAGAACATGAATCTCCCCCAAAACTGTTAAGACTTTAAAAGGTGTTTTACCCCATTTCGACTTAATTTGCACCAGTGGTTCTCAAACCTGGGGTCCGAAGGTCTAGGGGCAGTGTTCATTTTGTTGACAAAAAATTTTCATCAATTTATTTTTTTTTGTCCTCTCAATATTTTTTTGAAGCTGATATCCGGAGTTTCTGAGAGGATGTCTCGATGTCCCGCCCTCAACAGCTCCACTTCCTCCCACCGCCACTGCCAATCTACCAGAAGCCACGCCTCTACTTTTCTGCACGCGCATCGCGGAACATGGCAAGGTCGCATCAGGTTGCATTGATATACGGTAGGTCTATGGGTCAGGTAAGAGCCAAAATCATATTTACCTGTTTGCTGTTGTGACGCCCGGCCTTGTTTCCGCATTCACTTTGATTGACAGTCTCTAAAACAGGAAGTTAAAGCCTATTGGCTGGACGCACTCGGACGGACTTATATACATTAATGCACAGTATATGAATGACCACCGGCAGTAGACCATAGTAAAAGACTAGTTAGGTGTTTTTTTTGCATTTCAAAAGAATCATACATAAACATAGATTTCACAGAAACTCTGGATATCAGCTTTAAGTGACGATAACTCAACTATGACTAATCAAAATATATGTTTTTGTTAACCAATAAAAACATGTGATCATGTGGTTTTACACACTGATCACCTCAAATCAGTCTGTGTATAAACATTAATACCATCCAATATCAGGCTGAAAAATGCTCATTAAATCTTTACAAATGCATAAACTTACTTTGTATATTTTAGTCGATAATAAAAGATTTAGTCGACTAAAACCTTAATGTCATTTAGTTGACTATAACTAATCTATACCTGAAATAGTCCTGATGACCAAATTTTGACAACTACCATTTTAGTTAAAAAACTATAACTAAAACTAAATCAAAATTACCACTGCTTGGAGTCAATGAAATAATGAATAAAAAAAAAAACACAATTATTCATATTGTAACATTACAAAAATGGATAACTGCATATGGGAACCTATGCACCAATAACAAACTTTAATATAGATTAGATACTGGACATAACACACTGCTGTATCACTGTGAGATGGAAATTGACTCTTTTCTGACGTTGGTCTGACATGTGGTAATATGTGCAGAATCCTTTCAGGAATGTACTGCACATTTTGAATAAATGTGCATGTTTTGTATATTGGTAATACATTAAACACATTGTATTTTATATTCAAGACTAGTGCAGGTACTCTTGTGGTTAAACTCTACTACAAAGTTCTTAAACATTTAAGTTGAAATGTAGAAAGAACAGATCATTAAATGACATTTAGGGCTACAAATAGCTGTAAATTGTGTTTACTGTTTAGTTAACATGAGGATTATGGGAGTCCTTGAAAATGTTTCTCCTCTTGGGTCCCTGGATCCAAAAAGTTAAAGAACCCCTGACATACACCTCCTATATATAGACTTTTGTAACGCTTGGACAGAGAACTGTGTTTGAGGTATTGCACTATCCAAAACACAGGAAAATACATTTCAGAGTCCTGTAACTGGTATCCATGGTTTCGAGTTCAAAACACACAAAGAGGAAATGATCCAAGGCTTATTTTACGAGCAGGACAATCTTTGGCATGATCCACAGAGGAATTGGAGAAATAGTTCCTGAAATGATGAGAAGTGACTCATCCACAGAGAGGAGCTGAGAGGGTGGGATGCTTTTTCAAAGTCGAAATAACTCGCAGTGATTAAAGGCTGATGATTCAGTTGGTAATTTGACAGCAGTTGTATATTTTTTTTTTTTCTGGAGATCTTTTAAGTTTACAAATTCTCTTTTTGAAAGCAGCACCTTCGTTATGAAGTCCATCTTGCACAACATCATCCACGACAATGGAGAGAACAAAATGTGTTCCTTTGTGTTCCTCTTTATTTTCTCAGGCAATCATAACCTTTTGATCACAAGGGCCTAATAAATACACTGCTTTGGTTGACTTTAGCCTGCGTTGGATGGATCACCGTTTTTGTTTCATGGCCACATTCCATGTTATCATTGGTGATGAGGTCAGTGTCTCAGCATCGTCTAATTCTCTGCAGCAGGTGCACTAATGGAGACATTAGCTTGTTAGTCTCCTCCTCCTGAAATGAAACCACGCTCCCATCTGGCGCTGCGCTCGCACCCACCGATGTTGTGTGTTTACTGGCACAGCAGAGCCATATTTCACTCCACTGTGGAGTATTGATGGTAACAGTTGTCAGCTATTGTAGATCAGGGATTCCCAGAGGATGTCATCCTCTATAGGGAGACATTTTTTAAACCCAACGGCAAACAAAGCTGAGACAAAAAAATCTGTGATTCCTTTGACGATTCGCACATTATGGGAGTCATTTTTTTGAGTCAGTATATCATTTCGTCAGTTATGGATAACAGATATTTGAAGCAGTAAACTCAGGAAGCGTTAGAGAAAAGTCCATGGGCGTTTCTAGCTATAGGTGGATGATGTAAATGCATGAACCATTAAGGCAGTGGTTCTCAAACTTTTTTGGCTCAAGTACCCACTTATTTGTTCAATGCTGCACAAACCCTGTTTTTGGTGTACTAGTACAGTCCCCCGTCGGAAGTATTTATTCATATAGTGGGAGGAGCTTAAGTAGAGTTGTCAATTATAGCCAAATGAGTATGTGTTTGAAGGTTGGATGTACAAAGAGGTGTACATACTCTGTACTCTGTAGTGTTATAAAGGGGTTTATTTGTGGGCGCATGTCCCTGGTTAAATTATATGGGACATGCGCATGATAAATGTTTTTTTTTTTTTTTTTTTTTTTTTTTTTACTGATTTAACTTTTTTTTTTTTTTAAACTTATTTTTATATATTTTTGTTTGGTGTATTTTTCTGTAATGTATGTTTTTCAGAGTCATTATGTGTATTTGTTTGTATCTCTCAGTTGTCTTTTTGTGCATTTGTTGTATAATTGTTGTTATTGTAGTGTGATTCTGGAGTCATTTTATGTATTTATGTATCATTTTTTGGTGTAGTTTTGTGCATTTCTGTTGTCATTTTGTGTATTTTTTTGTATGAATATTTATTTATTTTTGTATATTTTGAGTCATTTTCATATTTTTGTTGTTGTTGGGTGTATTTTTCTGTAATGTATGTTTTTTGGAGTCATTTTGCATGTTTTTGGAGCCTTTTTGTGCATTTCTGTTGTCTTTTTGTGTACTTTTTCATAAATATTGTTTATTTTTTGGTTTATTTTACTCATTTAGTATAATTTTATTATAAATACTGTGTGTGTGTTTGTGTGTGTGGCTACCTCCATCTCCTCCGGGGGGTAATCTCTCACACACGCGTGCACGTCATGCACGTAATCCCTCACAGGTTGTTGAGAGATTTAAAAAAAGGGACCCGGAAGTACCACAAAAAGTAAACGTTTTGCAACACCAAAGTCGCAACTCTCTCTCTACACGGCTCTGTGTGCATTCAGCGTGTACATCTTGGCACTCTCACGCACGCGCATCAGCCGCGTGTGTGTGTATGTGTTTACATTATAGCTGCTAACATCTTAACACGTAAAATAATATACGAAGAAACACTCACCCTTGCACAGAACAAACGATATACTGTATATAGTGGAGCCGTGTTGCGGACCATCCGCAAAAAAGTTACATTCCTGTCTGAAGAAGCAGATAGTTTGTGATATGGTATTGGCCGTCGGCACAGCCACCGCCCACAGTAATGGAGACAGAGGAGGAAGTGAAGTCCGTTACCCGCGATTTAAAGGAAGTTTGGGATCTCGGGAATAATTTAAAATAACCATGAAGTATTGAATAACCATGATATATGAACTTCATAACTTTTAGCAGTACAAAATCTTTTTTAATGTTGACCTTTTTTAAACTCAAACAAACTGCGACATAGTGATGTCATGAACCCGGAACTGGAAGTAGCGCGCTCAATACCGCGCTCACTCCCGAGAGTTCCGTAATCTTAAAATGAACGTTTTGCAACACTAAATTACTCCAAAATAACGGATGCACACACTCGTGGTATTTGGAAGCCGTTGACTGAGTTTAAGATCGAACTCGCACCGCGTCGGGGAGATATTCGCTCCACAAACACACTCACACACACAGACCTTTCTTGCATTATAGATAGAGGTCTATTTTGGAGTTGTAGCCCCCCCTGGAGAAAAATGCACTAGCCGCCACTGGACCAAATACACAAAAGCAGAATCAATATAAAACTCCACTGTAAAAAACACAAACAACCATGAAAAAGAGGTTATATCTGGCAGGGTCTGTATTAATATCTTATGTGGTCTTGTTTTTGTGGTGTTTAATAAGTATCTACAGCAGAATGAAAGGTGCAGCAGTCGAACTGCTTCAAATTTCAGAGCAGCCCCTTCATCCAACACCACCTCCACTCTGTGACTCAGACTGTGCTCACTTTTGCTTTAGGAACAACTCAAAAATCCAGTAGAGGTTTGTCTGTTTACTGTAAATGAACATAAGATACCAATAATCATCACAAAGACAAAGGGATCACCTAACTCTTGAGAAAAGCCATCCTTTCTTTCTGGTTTATTAGTCATTACAATTGAACACATTTTTGTTTTCACTATGTACATGTTGCTTGCACACAGGTTTGAAATAAGATTCTAAAAAAAAAAAAAAAAAAAATGTACAAAACTGAATACATACATTTTATAATCCTCCTTAAGACTTCCAGATAAGATTCCCATTATCCCGATTCCAATGAGTGTTGCATGAATGTGTAGCTTGTGATAATAATAGGAGGCAAGCAACAGCAACAAAACCCACACACTGTTAAAACATTGCACAATACCAGGCTGCCAAAAAAGCCAGATGACAAACAACATTTTAAAAGGGACGCTACATAACACAAAAGCATGTTCCGTGTTCCTCATTAACCAGCAATGCATTGTTCTGTGTGTGAGGGAATCCAGCCTAGAGAATGGTTAGATGAAGTTACACTGTTACAGTGATGGTCATTGTGTTGTCCAAACACTCAGATCTAAAGCTCATAAGTCTCTGCTGAGGTGACTTGTCAAAAAGGAAAATAAAAAGTAAATCGGAGTCGGATCATTGCTCTCCTCTTTTTTTTTTTTTTTTTTGTGTGTAACAAAACTCGATGCTTCCTTATGAACAACACGAAAAACGATCATCAGTCTTCTTCACACGAATGCGACAACTGACACTTTTAGTTCAAATACTTGCACCGAGGATGTTTACGAGGTGTTGTTTTCGCTCGTGGTTTGACGTTAAGCAGACACCTCGTGTCTTTTATTAGTGAAAATAACGCTTTTGCCGTGCTATTTTTAGAGTATGCTCCAGAGAAAACACATTCAGTCAGGGAAAGCCATTATTCCAAGCTAATTGTGCATCTTTGCCATCAGGTTATGACTGATCAAGGATCCGTGCAGTGAGGCATACGCTGTATGTTTTAACCAAAAGATTTTACATTCAAAATGATGTTCTAACAATGAAATGCAATCAGATTGGGATTGAGATGGTACATAGTGATTTTTTTTTTGTTTTGTTTTTTTTTATGTTGCTTAAAATCAAAATTTTTTATCAATCTCTGACCTCTTTATTTCACTTAATCATGCTTAGCAGAACATGGTTGGTATTCATGCAAGCATTAACTGACTAATGCTAAACTCAAAGCTGCAACCTATTTAACATTTACAGCCCTGGAGATTTTCATAAACGACTCTTTTAGCAACATTTTTACCCATTTTTAGTGTGTCATACAAGAGTTGGGGTCAATTATGGTACATTTTTCAATTATTCTTTAATTATTTGTGTTCAATTACAACTCAATTATGATTATTATGTCCCTACTCATTCAATTCAACTGTATTTATATAGCGCAAATTACCACAATAGTCATAAAAATATAAAATTACAGTTGATTACAAGTACGTTCTCAATGACTAAAGGTAAATTACAATTAATTACAACTACTGAGCATTTGACAAACAACCCCATAAAACGTTAGCTTCCTGTTAGCAATCAATAAAAAACAAATATAATGGGCCAGTTTTGACCCATGCCTTAAATCAGCTGTAAAATACACTAAGAAATATAATCTATCATGTCATTTGTTTTTCACCTTTTGGTTACCTTGTTAGACTTCCTTATCCATGAAAATATTGGTTTTAATATTTTTGGTGTGGGTGTCTGAGCCTCTTTTGTGTCAGTGTACCCTTAGATTTCATTTTATTTTATCTTTATTTTTTAATAGTAAAATGATCCTCAAGAGAATTGGCAGGTAATGGGAAAACTTGATTTGAAACTTTTTAATAATTGTTAACGAAACCATAGAATTGTACCATAGTTCCCAGGTTTGGGTTTAATTAAATTCTAAATTATTGTTTTTTTTTTTTTTTTTTATTTTTTTTAGAGAATTTCCATGCCACTTACAATTCCAAGTTATCTGAACTCAATTATGATTAAAACAGCAACATATATTTACCAAATACAATTACAAGTGTATTTTAATGATCAGTTACACAAATTACAATTATAATTGACCCCAATCCTTGTTCACACTCACCATGTAGCGTTATGCATCAATTTTGTCTAATATCTGATTGTTATAAAAAATAAAAAGATCAAGATCAATGTAAAAGGCTGAAATTTTGCTCCGATTAAAGTAAGATATCTTTAAATATTCAAACAACAGACACTAAAAGGACACACATGAAAAACAAAGCAAGTATTTGTCCAGTAGTCCAGCTCTCCTTCCAGAAACAGATACAGTCAATTTTGGTTATTTATATATTTTTTTAACTTATTAACAAAAAAAACAAAACATTTCAAGTTTGTTCTTTACTCCCCACATGGTTATACTGGGTAAAAGGAGCCCTGCTTGGACGTAATGTGCAAATTGTATAAAGTGGTCACCATATATATATATATATACAGTATATGTATATATTATTCACTATGAGGCGATAAGCTCAAACAGAAATGGACTTCAGGGAGTTTGACTTTTCAAGGGCAGAGGATGGTTTATTTATGAGAGTCCAGGGTTGCAAACCAAAATTTAATGTGACAAGGTTGAATGGAAAAGCGCCAATTTTTCCTGAAGCTGTTGGTTTTTAATCCTACCAAACCTTGAGTTAGTCTCCTATTTTTAAGTGTTGTTTTCCTCGATATTCACTCAGGAACTTTGAAGTGTAAAATTTAGTCATAAGAAAATGAAACTATAATATGAAGTCAGCAGGGGTGGACTGGGACAAAAGTTCAGCGGACACCACGTAGAAGCTGTTATTAAGTCAGTGATGCTCAACACGTGGCTCTTTATGGCTACATTTTAATTATTATTCCCCCAGAAAACCTTAAAAGGGGGGACTTTATTCCTTTTTTTTACCTTTGGCCATTTTGCAACTTCCTTTGTCCCCCTTTTTGCTCTTTTTCAAAAAAAATTTCAGACTTTAGCTACCGTTTGCCAATAAATATCCTTTTTTTCCCTATTTTTGTAAATTTTTGAAAGTTCTTTTTGACACTTTTATTCAATTTTTGTCCTGTCTTAAGAATTTTTGACCACTTTCATCCCAATAAGCTAACTTTTGCCCAATAAATACCACTTGTTTCCTTTTCTCCTTAAAATTTTGTCCCACAATTTTGCCGTTTTACTATTGTTTGCCACATTTTGCCATTTTTCACTATTGTTTGCCACATTTTGCCCATTTCAGGTAATCTGTGCCATTACATACTGTCTGGTTCTTCTTTGTTTGTCCATTTTTTGACCACTCTTGACTGCTTTTGACCCATTTTAGTCACTTTTTACTCTTTTCTTTGCCATTTTAAGACCATTTTTGGCTACCAGTTAACATCAACCTCCAATCGCTCGTCAAAAAACCAAAAAAACAAAAACACATAGCGGACCGGACAGGATCACTTTGGGTTGACGACCCACGGGGACAATGCCCGGTATGCCAGATAGCCAGTCCACCCCTGGAAGCCAGTCAGTGTGATGGAAAATACAGGCTTGAAAAAGGAAATACATCCCCAGTCTTGAGAAGTTTGTTGTCTGTCTTCAAGTCCTGCTTTCTTTTCTTACCCTCTCTCCAGTTAGTGGCTAATTTTAGCTGACAGAGGGCATGTAAGGAGACGAGGCTGAAAACAATGAAAGGTGAGAACGGAGAGAAAAAACATGGACTGTACATTCCACCAAAAAAAAAACACATTCCTTAACGTCTGCTGGAGCCACGGCATTTCCCATGAGATGCTTGTTCTCTTTTTCTCGGGTGTCTTCGGGTGTTTTTTGGCAGAAAGGTGCCAAACGCTATATGTGTCCTGGTTTCGAGAGGTAGGCAATGAGAGCTACAACCACTCCTACATACACTCCGGTGCCTATAGTGATGGAGAGAGCGGCGAGGAACAAAGCCCTTCGGGAAGCGATGTTGGCCAGTGAGAAGTTACCTTTGTTCACTGCCTTAGTGGTCTGAAATAGAGAGAATAGGAGAAAAGAAAACCCAAGCATGAGCACAGTTTGTGGAGAATTCATGGAAAAAAGACAAAGCACGCACACAGGTTGTTGTTGTACTTTTAGCAGCGGTAGGGGAAGCATATAATGAACCTGGTTGATTAGCTCATTAAGCGAGCATACATGATGTCGTGAGCTCCTCGTGCACGCACGGTAGGACTAAAAATGGCAATTAGTGTGAAAATGTAAAAAAAAAAAAATCAAGCATTTACCCAAGGAACCATTGTTCAATTTCATCACTTTAATGCAACAAATCCCTTTTTTTCTTTTTTTACACACTGTAGAACAGTGGTTCACAGCATTTTCTGTTGAATTTTCCACCAAAATCAGTTGTGTTAGAACTGCTTCAGCAATAATATTAATATCTAAATAATTTACTTAAGTGCAATCAAAAACACTGCCATCAGTAACTTCAACATTATTTTCTCAACTCATACCTAATAAATAAATCAGTGTCCAGCTAACTTAATAAACATTATTTCAACATAGTGCTACCCTTATTTAAATGTGTTTTCCACTGGACTGACTTAACTGAATTGTGTAAATATAAGTCAACTGTATTTAGTCGCACCAAGTAAACTACACATTATAATTCCTACATAACTGACTTAAATAAGGGTGGCAACTACTGGATTCTGTCGTACGTAATTGGTCTTCATTATTCTAATTACATTATTATTACGACATCATTATTTTGATATCAAGAAGACTTTTTTCCCCCTAGAATTACTTTTTGGTCAAGTTTCTCACACTATATTACAAAATACAGAGTGCCTGTATTAGTAAAAAAGTTGTGCCAGCTGAGATATTTTTAGACTGCATTTTACTATTATTAACTAGATTTATTTTTGACAAAGCAAAAGTGTAGAATACAGTGTTTAAGATTGTCGTTTTTTAATTTGTAAATGAATAATAATTTAAAATATTCTAAATAAAACTTTTAACCAGTAATTCTTTGTATTTTATTTGCTCCATTACTATACATTTCATGCGACCCACTTCATTTAAAATGAAAAAAAAGAATAATTATTACTTTTCATGTCATACTTACATTAATTTATTTATTTTACCGCTTGTAAATTTAATTCTGCATCCCAGCGTAATCCACCAGGTGTTAGAGCTATTTATTATGTATCGTGTCCTGTGTAGGCTATTTATATTGTATTGGTACGTCTGATAAATCATGCCATCTGCTTAAATGCTTCTGTACTGAATTTATATATTATTTTATGAAACAGGAGTCGTTAATATTCTTCCTAAATGGGAAAGTTATACTTCTGAAAGTAATATTTTTGTCTTAGCATATGCACTATAATTGTGATGTTACTTTAATTTGAACATACACAACATAAATGTGTAACTTTATACAAAATGGGACAGAAAACTGATTTCTCTAAAGGTTGCCTTATTGGATGGGGGTGTTTTCAGATTGTTTCTATTGAACAAAGACAAGTAAAGATTCTAATGTAATTTAAAGGTAGTGGTAGATCTCTCGAAAGTTGAACGCGCTTCAATAAAAGCTGTTCTTTGTTTTGTTTGTGTGAATAATCAGTAAAACACTAACGTATGGAAAACAATGCACAGTCTCCAGTCATATACCATGCAGCTTGACATAATAACGTTGCAGTAAAGTAATGATTAAAAAAATAATACCCAGCCCTTCTCTAAATAATACTGACATATAGTATCTCATTAAAATGCCAAAACAGGCTAAAGTGAAGTCTTGGATGCCCTGTTGTTGAGCTGTGGGATGTTTTTCTTTCATTTCTATAAACTGCAACATAGGATCTATAGATTGAAACTATATGTTTTTGGTTCATAATAATCTCATAGCAGTAGATTTCCACTTTTTTCCACACAAGATGAATCATTTACAAACAAACTGGATTATTGTCAAATAGATTTGAACATTTTTCATCCATTTTGTAGCTTTCTGTGTTTTTATGAACTTGAAAGTGTGTCAACAATAGGGAGAAGTTTGGCTGCAACTTTATCACACCAGTGATCAATCAAAATAAGGTTTAAGGTGTTTGACAGGAAGACAATATTTGAAAAATTAAGGGGTCCCTAACATGGTGCGAGCAGGCCCCAGGTAGCCCACATGAACCATGATGTGAGGGACCTTTGGGAGCTCTAGCCACCAATGAGCTTAATCTAAAATCTGATTTACTTTCCAGGATTCAACTCACAAAGATAAATACATATGAGAGATGTAGTTAAAGTATTAAATTAACCTTCTTTAAATGTTTATTTTCACTAAAACATTGTGACAAATGTTTTTATGTGTTGCAGATCCGGTGTGTGGTCAGTGGTATGATATATATAATGTTATATATAGGAGAAACTTAACATTTCCTACCTTTAATATGTTAAGGTTTCCTTTGTTCACAAATGTTTTTCAGGAAATGTATTTTGATCTGCTTACATGTTTCGACAGTCAACTGCCAGTCTTCTTCAGCGGCGTCTGATGATTGCTTTGATGTGAAGAACAGAAGTCTGAATAAATGAAACTTTAACATATTGTTCTAGAAGAACTTGCTAGAATTAATACGCGGAAGTCAAGGAAACATCAAAGCAATCAGCAGAAGCCTCTGAAGAAGGCTGGCAGTTGACAGTCAAAATATGTCAGGAGATCAAAGTATATTTCCTGAAAAACGGAAGTCTGAATAAATGACACCTTAACATAATATTCAAAAAGAACTTGCAAAAATTAATACAGGGAAGTCACGGAAACATCAAAGCAACCAGCAGATTCCTTTGAAGAAGACTGGCAGTTGAGAGTCGAAATATGTCAGGAGATTAAAGTAAATTTCCTGAAAAACAGATGTAACCTCAGCATCATTCAAAAAGAAGACAAATAGAACTTGCTGAAATTATTTCCTACCTTTTTAAGTTACTGTTTGCCTATATTACCATCTAACTAAGGTGAACCCATGACCATATTATATTTAAGAAGTGCTTTTCTAACTGGTTTCAGAAAGGTTGGTGACCCCTGTTTTAAAAGCACAGGCCAAGGTAACAGAGAGCTTGCAAATTTAAATACAATGAATGAAGAAAGAACACCTAGTTAGGCTAAAAATCAATTTCAAACTTCTTTTTAATTTATCCCTACAGTAGTTATGTTTTTAAATGAAGAAAGTGATATTAGAATATTTTATTTTGAAACCATAAACAGTAGATACTATGAGTCAGTGCTGTGATAGTGCGCAGCCTCCTCTGACCGTGATCTGGATAAAACAGACGTCATGGATGGATGGATGGATGAAGGATGGATGAAGGGATGGATGGATGCAGCAGTCCCTGCCTTCACAAATTGATGCCATATTTTTTTTTCTAACCAAAGCCCTTGTTTCTAAATGAGTTCATTCTACCTGGATGATTGATGAGAGCACTAAAATTACACTGATGTTATGTCTGAGCCATTGTTTACAAGTTTACACAGCTGCTGGACATCCTCCATTAATCTGACTGTTTGGATGGACTTCCTCTCCTTGAGGAAAATGAGAGGAAGCCAGATGCATTTGATTTGCTCTTTTCATTCAGGGCTAAATGAAAGTCAACATGGAAGCAGTCACTGCAGTGTGAGGCTTTAAAGAGCTTTAGCTTCTATGTGTTTCTGCTACATAGAAGGAAACGAGTAAACTTATAGGCTGTGTTCGAAATGGCATACTAACGCTAACGTAGGGCTGGGCGGTATGACCAAAAATTTATATCACGTGTTTTTAAAAATTCTAACGGTTTCACGTATTTTTTTTTCATGCACCATCAGGCGTCTACTGATGAGAGAGGAATTACTGCAGTAGACTGACTGAGGAGGGTCTATTTTACTGTCGTGATGAGTGAATATTGTAGAATATTTCACACTAGTAAACAAGCTACAATGAGACACAGCCCGACTCCGTCTGTTTTTAAGGCATCAACACATGCAACACCGCTTCTTTGCCCCGCTAGCTTTAGCTTTAGCATTAGCTTGATTTCTAGCTTTAAATGCTGCATACTGCTGTAATGGTTTCCTATGGTGAATGAATTAGATTTTGTTTGCAGCCCCACCAGGACTTATTTCCGCATTACAGGAATTACAAATTGCAATCTTTTGCTCCCTTTTTTTTGTGCATTACTGCCGCCATGCTAAGCTAACCGTGCCTCCGTGAGCATTGACATTACGTACGTCTATAACGTCAGTGACCGTGGTGTTGTTCATCCTGTAGCAGAGGAATGTGCACCCAGGCAGCTTCAGAGCTTTCAATGTATTTCTTATCCATTTACTGTACACCGTAACCAACACCGGAGCGCTACCGTTTACACTCCTATTTAGAAGTGCAACCATGAAAAGGGTCCTGAATAGAATGCAGCGTAGCGTTCCAATTGTTGTGTAATCAAATACACTGGTACGGCGTTATATAAAAAGTTCACGTAATGAAAAGATGTATCGGTATTGGTATGAACCAGTATACCACCCAGCCCTACATTAACGTACTACTCATACTAAGTCTGATGTCAAAATGAGTATGTAGTGCGTTCACATTGATAGTATGAACAGATATAGTACAGGGGTCATTAACCTTTCTAAAACTATGAGCTACTTCATAGGTACTCTATAGTCCAAAGGGCTACCAGTTAGAAAAGCAAATATTACAATTTCACAGTTTCACCTTAATTAGTCATTTATTCAGACAAATGATTTTCAGGAAATTTTTTTTGAAGAATCCTGGCACTTGACAGTCGAAACGTGTCATCACATCAGAGGCATCTGCTGATCGCTTTGATGTGAAAAAAAATAGTCTGAATAAATGATACCTTAACATATTATTCAAAAATAACTTGCTGGAACTATTATGCGTCAAGGAACATCAAAGCGATCAGCAGACGTCTCTGAAGAAGACTGGCAGTTGACAGACAAAACATGTCAGGTGATCAAAGTAGATTTTCTGAATTACTGAATGGGGCGCCCGTGGCTGAGTGGTAAAGTGGGTCGTCCAATAACCGAATGGTTGGGGGTTTGAATCCCGCTCTAGCCAAGTCATTGTTGTTGTGTGGGCAAGGCACTTTGCCCACATTGCCTAGTATGAATGTGGTGTAAGAGTGAGGGACCAATGGCGCCTCTGTCAGTCTACCCTAGGTCAGCTGTGGCTACAATAGTAGTTTACCACCACTATGTGTGGAGTGAAAGAATAATGTACATCAATGTAAAGATCTTTGAGTGTCTATGATAAAGCACTATATAAAATCTAATGCATTATTATATAATGAAACCATAACATATTAAAGGTAGGAAAATTGAGGTTTCATTATGAAAGACTTTATTTCTCTGAGGTCCTCTGACTTTCTCACTTAAAATGTTTTCAGAACATTCAAAGGTGGATAATCAACAGACGGATTTAGCCTCGTGTAGTTTCAAAATTGATCTTGGTACACTTCGAAGTATATTTCAGTGGGAACGGTCACATCCTAACCATACTATAGTATACTGTAGTAGACAGTATAAAGTTTGTAGTGTATAGTACGAAATGTGCCATTTTGAACACAGCCATAGTTTATGGTCCATTTATTGTTAATCATCAAAATATACCACATAACACTACTCAGCTGAAAGTCTGAAATGATAGCTGACGTGTCAAGTAGCGAACCCTTATATTCTTGAATCCATTTGAATAATGATGTAAAATGTGTGATTAGAGAGTATGATGAGGTTGACCTTTGGGTCAGTGCCTCCTTTTCCACATAAACGGTTGTGCCTTAACATTAATTGGGTGAGCAGTCGCTGCAAGAGGGTGAGGTTATACTCTTCTTACGCACATCGTAGGTTTAGACCAATGCAATGAGATGCAGCATTCTGCAAACTTCAGTGATGGGGATAGGAACAGAAAAAAAAAGTGTATATCTATACCTGCATCTAACGTTGACATTGCTAGTTTTCCTAATTACAAAAAGATGCAGATGGTGAATGCATAAAGGAAGAAGATCAATACTCTGTGTGAGGGGTGTCAAACTTATTTTAGTTCAGGGGCCACATATGGACCAGTTTGATCCAAAGTAGGCTGCAGAAAACAGGCCACTTCAACGTCATTGTGACCTAGTTTTCTATATCATTAGCTGCGGGATCGTCACTTCAACGGTTCTTGTGTTTATGTCCAGTTTATGTAATTTAGAGGGTTCAGTGAGATTGTTTGGGAAAAATGTCATCAAATGTGTGAATCTGAGATATCTACAACTGAATTATTTGGTAATTTATAAAATTATTCATGCTTTCTGTCATTTTTTACTTTAGGCCTAAGTGTCCGCCATCAGCAAAAGTGTCACATGAACTAAATTGAACAGTTTTCAGGGGTGATGCTTTGGAAAAGTTTTAATCATTTAGGCAGTAAGTAGTTAGGTTGCGCCTGCTGGTCAAGAAACATATGCACTGGTGCAATTTCACATCCTAATGTGTTAGTCTAGTACACATGGTTAACAAAGCCTGGGTGTTCAGACTTTTCCACAGGGGAACATTTATTCCTACTCCATATGAGAAACTGTAACTTTTACATTTCTTTTTTATGATGTTGTTTGTCCGAAATAAATAAAATGAACGATTAATGAGGCACGCGAAGGCTGGAAAAAAGAGATTGTTCTGTTTATTGTAAAATCCCATTCCCTTATGCACAGACCTAGTCAACTATAAAATACTTTAAGAAAAGTTTTAAGACGGTGGTGGCTCGATAAAGAGCCAAAGTAATTTTTTCTCAAGTGCCTGCTTTTGTGCAACACTAACATAAATCAAGTCTCTCTCCTTAGATTGGGATAAAATATAGTAATATGGATTTATTGCTACTTTATCAATAGAAATGAAATCATTAAATCCATGAATGAGATTGTCCTAATGAGTTCATTGCTCATAAGAAAGAAAAAAAAAAACGTATACGTTGCTGTACTGTAGCATAGACCGCAAAACTGTTCTATACTGGAATTTTAAGTAACATCATTTAAAAACACCATAGTATTAAATGTATCAGTCTAAGACAGGGATGGGCAACTGTTATCGTTGTTCAGGCCAGTATTAAGAATAATGACCAATCTGAGCATTAACACAGGAAAGAAAAAGGGTTTTTGTTGTTGTTCAGTCATTTTGTGTGTTTTTTGGAGTCATTTTGTGTATTTATCTGTCACTTTGGGAATTACTGCTGGCATTTTGTTTATTTTATGAGTATTTTTTTTCTTTTGTGTTATGTTTGCATTTTGTTTATTGGCAATTTGTGCCTTTTTGGAGTTTTTCAGTATTTATTATGTTGTAAGCATTATGTTTCTTTAGTATCATTTTGTACTTGTGACATTGTTTTGCGAGTTTAAATGGTTGTTTGTGTGTATTTATGTATGTATAGTCTTGTTTTTTGTGTATTTTTAGAATCTTTTTTAGTTTTTGTTGTCGCTTTGTGTATTTTTGTTGACGTTCTGTGCATTTTGCTGTTGTTTTGTGTGTTTTTAGTTATTTGTGTATTATGTTGGGCTTTATATTGATTCCAATTTCTTGAATTCCAATTTTTGATGGATTTGTCCTGGGGGGTGCACAGAATTAGCCTCCTCACAACCACATACACATTAAATAATCATTGTTTATCCAGAATTTGGAATATTGACCCTGAACATCTTTGTTGTGATGATGGTGACATAGAAAACCGAGCTGTTTTAAAATGTTTATCTCTAACAGTCTGCTGACTAAAGCTTGGACCACTTACTGCTCTTTTTCACAATAGTCAACATCCATAAAGCATTGTACCAGATAATGGATTTTAGTTGGGAGCCCATGTCCCCGTTTGGATGTTCAAAAATGCATCACTTAGATGATGATCTATAGATCTGGCTGTAATTATTGAGTTTTAAAGTAGAAATGAAAAATTAACAGCAGAGGAGAACGCTTTTTGGAATCATTATTTTCAACAAAATTGATTTTTTTTTTTTTTCTCTCTCTCTCTCTCTGCTTATCAACCCTGAAAAAATGCTTGCAATGAGAAAACTGCCTGGTTGTGGGAATATTTGACTTTAATGAAGGAAGTTTGACTGCTCCGTGGTGGAATGGTTGGCATTGCTCCCCCAAAGCCACAAGACAATGGATTTTGAGCTGGATCAACTTGTTATTTTTCTTCTTGTTTTTCTTTTGGTTTTTTTTTTCATTATTTTTTTTTTACCTCGAAATAAATGTTTTTACTCACTTAAAATAAACTTTTATATATTTAATGGAGAATAAATGAATCATTTGTGTGCTTGCAGTATACTCTCCAACATTTCACATAGTTATAGTAGTAACATTAGCTCAGTGGTTATAGCCGGGGGTTCAATTCCTAGCATTAATGTTGCTCATTTAGATTCATTTACATTTTTTAACCTTGTAGTTTATTTTAAGGACTCCTGTCATTCAAAGCAAGGGGCGACATCAGTGCCTTTTTAATTAAGCAGAGACTATGTATAATTTGCAAAAAATACATGTTGGCGAAAACTATATCAAAATATATAATAAAAATGTAACTATTTCATCACAATCCAATCGGTCTTATGCATTGATCACATCAAATCTGTCTGCGTGTATTTAAAACCATTATTAACATCCAATGTCATGTCGATAAATGTTAATTTAATCTTTTTTTAAAAATGCATATAGTTGACCACAACTGTAACAGATTAATTTAGTTGACTTAAACAAGACTGTAACTGAAATACTCCTGGTGACTAAATTTTGACTAAAACCAAAATGAACACTGAATCCAACTCATGGGGGATGTGTTGGGTTTTCTTTCATTAAAACACAACTCTATGTTCTATATTTTATGATGAGTGCTATGAGATGTATTTGGAGCTACAGTATATAAATAAAGTTGAATTGAATGGATGGACTGGTCCACAAGGCCACAGTGAAAGGGTTTGTCGATAGCCAACAGAAAACCTTAATAGAAAAAGTAGAAAAGACTGTTCAACGAGTTTATGAAATGCTACTAAAATGATAAAATAAATAAAAAGGATCATAGTGATTCCGTGGAAAGGGCTTGAAAGATCAGTAGAACTGTAATGGACCAAGGGACATTTTTCAGACAAACTGATTTAAAGGTCACAAAGCAAACATTGATTGTAAAGTTGTGTATACTGAAATAAACATCTACTTTTTCTTGATTGTAAAGTTGTGTATACTGAATAAACATCTACTTTTTGCAACATTTAGCGACAAACCACGAAAAAAAAACATGTGAATTTTTTACGTTACTTTTGACCAGATTTACAGCAATATTTGTGAAATTTGTGATTTTGTCCCCCCTGTAAAAACAAATGCTATGTTAAATCTAAATATTAAATCTAAATGTTAAATATTAAATCTAAGTCAAAATGGTAAATCTAAATTTGATTTTAAAATATAAATGTTAAATCTAAATGCCAGATGTTAACTCTAGACGTTAAATATAAATAAATCGAAATGTCACAGGTGAAATTAGATATTTAGCTAATATGCAAATTCACCATTTAGATTGAGCATTTAAGATTTAGATTCAACGTTTACCATTTAACATTTGTTTAAATGTAACATTTAGATGTAGATTCAACATTTACCATTTACCATTCAAATTTATCATTTACATTTAGATTCCGTTTGTTTAAATGTAACATTTAGATTTAATATTGGAGATTTAGGTGACGACATATTTTAACAAAAAAAATTAAATATCACAAATTTCACAAATATTGCTGCAAATCTGGTCAAAAGTAACATAAAAAAATTCCCATAAGCTTTTTAAATGTGGTTTGTTGCTAAATGTTGCAAAAAGTTGCTGTTTATTTTAGCATGCGCAACTTTAAATTGGCGTCCTGTAAAGGACAACCATTCAGAGGCTTCAGCATTTGTTGTAATATAGTAAATATTAAAAAAAAAACCACTGCATAAGTGTGTGATAGGAGATTTAGTTTGAATGTTGTTATTTAAAATGAGAGGAGGGAAACTGTAGTTCTGATTCTGTAGGACTCAACAGCACAAAGGTTCTCAATAGCCAATTGTTGTCTCTATCAGAGCATGTTTGGCATTTGGTGAAAGGTTTTGATGCAATCATTTTTTTTTTTTGAAAACTAAATCAAAGTCATATTGTCGCAACGGAAAGGAACAAAGGAGGGACATAACAACCGGATGACATTAAATCATTTGATAATGGGCAGGGATGAGCATTGTTTGATAAATGTCAGCAAGACCGTTTTCCTTGAATACCCTTGGAAGTGAAATGGTGAGAAGCATTTAAAGCTTTATCTCAACAACCTTGACGAAATGATTGAAATGTGGCGTCATAGAAAAAGAAGATAACAGTCTCAGCTGAACGCAGACTCCAAGAGCGATGCACTCAGAAGCCAATTTAGCACCTTTAAGAGGTTTTTTTATCCAAACAAACAACAGATTAATCCGCACACGTCCCTCCTGCTCACTCCTATTATCTGATTGCCTTTTCTCTCACAGACACGCATGCAACACATCAACTGTCTCAGAGTAATTAGATGAATCATTTTCATTTCTAATAAATATTTCCCTGCCATACGATAACTTTAGGGAGATCTTATTTGCACAATCCCTGCGCGCGCGTCTCAACTCTGCACTTAGTAGGCCAGCTGTGTCAGAGCTCAGCACAAGAGTGATCAGCTTCTCCAAACAAAGCGCTCTGCTGGTTATTATAGGCAATAATTGAAACTCAATCCTGTTCCTCTAATCAAATGCTGGGAGCTCATTTGCCTCAAATATTTGCGGTGTTCTTCATTCGCAGCTCGCTGTGTGTGTTCACTGTAAATCATGCTAACGTGCAACACTATTTGCTATGAAGACATTTCACTGAATTAATGTTGTTTTTTTGGAAATCAATTCATTTAAAGCAGTGGATTAATCCAAGTCCGTTGTTGTGTTATTTTCTTACTTTGAATGCAAACTCTTTACACCATTTTGCCGGCTAATGACCTTTCCTTGGTGGAAATGCTCAATTGATGAGCTGTGATTCAACATCTTTGTACAAAATGTTTTGGAATTTATTTCGGTAGTCTTCAGAATAATGAAAAAGGACAAAAAACACTCAGTTGGTTGAAGCAAAGCTTATACACCCCTACTGCATCACAACAAACAAACAAGGTTCTCTAGATCACGGATTCTCAACTGTTGGGTTGGGACCCAAAAGTGGGTCGTGGACCAGTACTGGGTGTGTCGTGAAAAGCTGGTCAAAAATGTTTCTCATGTTGGACTTTTATTTTGAAAGAAACTTTCCTTTTGACAGGCATGCTGTTAAATGCATGTTGCACAGGAAAATATAAAATTCATGTTTGAAAAAATATTATATGTATGTTTTCAACAGCTATTTTTACAAAACTAAATTTGGTTGGTTGAATTCTTAAAAAAAGAGTGGGTCGCGATTTGATGACCGTGGCAAAATGTGGGTCCCAGGGTGAGACCAGTTGAGAACCCCTGCTCTATATAATATCACACATTTTTTTTAACTTATATTACTATTTTTGCAATATACATTCAATATATATTCTGCACGTTTTATATACAGCTAATAAATTCACATCAAACATATATACATACACATTACACAATTTTATATCTACAACACAAATTTCATCAATTAAATTTAGTGTGGCAATATATAAATTAATAAAAACCTTTTATTATGTTAAGTATTCATATATTTTATACCATTATATACATATTATATATTATTGCTGTCCTAGGTAAAATTTATGCTGTTCTTTCTTATCTATCTATTCTATATCTATACAAGCAAGGAATCTCTGTCTCTCTGTGTGTCAGTCTGTCTGTGGCTCAAATATCTCTGCGGTTCAGGGACAAACAGAGCTGAGACTTTCACATGGCTGCTGCTTGATTCAATGAGATATGCAACGTCGAATTTGTTTGGATGCCCAATTGCCCCTTGAGTAGACCCACTCAGTGATGATGTCATCAGTTAGAACTTTTAAACATTGGAACATTGGTTACTGATGATAATAGTGGTGAAGTAAGACATGGCATGTCAAACATAATCAAATAAATTTTTTAGAAAATAAAATTAGAATTAAAATGCAATTTAAAATCACAAAAACGGTATTAATGTGTTCCATGGGAGGGGGAAGTTAACTGTAAATGCAGACGTGTTTCTGCACGTGTCCCATCGTTACTATGATTCTCAAAGAGGACGTGGTACTTTTTTTTCTTCTCCCGACTTGATGTGTGTGTAGGAGCACATACGTACATTAATCCCAGCACACACCCAGCACCGATCCACATTCCGACACTGAATTACATCATTGAAATTGAGAGTTGCAATAATAAAATATGCATTGCTGTCAAAAGATTGCACTTCTTGTAGTGTTAACCTTCGAAAGCATGTGCAGACAAGGTAAAAAAAAAAAAAAAAAAAAAAAAAAAAAAAAAAAAAAAAAAAAAGAAATTGAGAGTTGCTTCTCCAACAACTGCATGGAAGAAGTGCAGCGGAGTGGGTTATGGGTTATTGAGCTATAAAATCAAGGCATCTCAGACTCCCTCCGTATCTTTTCCTGTCAGTGCTCATGGACGACACCTTCTAAAGGAAGAAGATTGCCAGAAAAACCATCCATCCCTAAACACAGCCATCACTTCCCCATAATTACACAGGAAGAATCAAATTAGCTCCTGACAAGATAATTCACTGACTGTCTTGAACCACTTGTGGCCACAGATAAGACCGCTAAAAGCTTGGCACTTTTGATAAGAATTTAACGTCAAAGTCTGAGCAATTTACTTTGAAGCACCCACTGCTTGTGTCAAATTGAAGTCCTGCAGACCAAAACTGCAGCACAGGATGGTTTGAGGTTTAAAAGCATAGACATTTTAAAACTGACGTATATTTAGAGCAAGATTTTGAGTTGTTTGAATTTGGTCATCTGTGTTCATCATAAAAAAGAAGCATCATTTAAATATCCATATATTTCTCTTAAATCAAATGACAACAAAAGAGTCCAACCTCCAACCTCGGTGTGATTCACATCCGATCAAACTGATCTATGACGTTGCTGGGTTTGTAACCTCTACTTTGGACCCCTATAGGTGGACTTGTGCTGACTAGAGCATAAAAATAAATGTTCCAATTATCTTGTCGGACTTTAACGGGTCGCACTTTAAATTCACACGTGCAGGGTTTGTTTGTAAGAAGAAAAAAAAAAGAAAAGAAAAGCGTTCTTCGTTTGGTCCTGATTAGAAGTTAATTGCTTGCACATCTATGTGGCGTGTTGATGAAAATCTAGGGTTAAAATGCTGACATCAACATGATACATCAAAGGTGGGCAACTTCCACACAGCGGGGGCCACGAAAATGTGTTTGTTTAATCGAAAGGCCACATGATCAACATTCATGTCAGCACTTAGAATAATAACCGATCTGAGCATTAACAAGAAAGAACAGTGTTTTTATAGTTTTTTGTCTGCTTTTTGTGCATTTCTGTTGTCCTTTTGTGTATTTTCTAAATGTTTTTTAGGTTTTTTGGAGTCATATTGTGTATTTCTGTTGTCGTTTTGCCTGTTTGTTAGTACTGTGGGTTTGCAGTCTTTTTTTTTTTTGCATTTTTCTTATCTCTTTGTGTACTTTCGTTGTCATTTTCTGTCATTTTTGATATTATTTAGAGTCACTTTGTGTATTCTTGTTGTTTTGTTAATTTTTGTAGTAGTTTTGTGTGTTTCTTGGAGTATTTTCACTGTTTTTCTTGCCTTTTACTTTACTGTATTTTCCTGCAACGTTGTAATGCTTTGTATTTTTTTAATGTATTCTTGCTTTTGTTTTGTGTATTTCTCTGTCATTTTGTATGTTTACTTTCAGGGCCACATAAAATTTGACCATTGGCCCTATGTGACCCCTGGACTGTCTATTGCCTTTGTCTGTGATACATGAACAGTCATGAGATCACAATTCCTATTTTAGGGAGAAAACTACATACATTTATATCAAATTTTACACATTTAGGGCAACCTTTGCAGTTTGCGCATGAAAACAACAAAGGTAATGAAATTCAGTTCATATATCAGATGCAAAGCAGTGCATGTCCTTGATTGAATCCAAATGCATTGCGGAACATGTGTCAACATTCTTTTCAAAACCCTTAATTTTTTTTTTCAAATTGTTCCACAAAATCTCTCCAAATTAAATAAAAATTAGTCAAAAAATAGAAACATCGAAGGACATTTAAGTATCTGTCACTTATTGCTTAGATATTGTTGATGCCTTTCATAGTTTATGTCTAATTTATTACAGGGGGTGCAAACTTGGGCACATCAATGTGGAAATTGTTCGTTTTCCCACCTAAAACCTGTGGCCCGAACTGGCCCGTATTTGGCCCTTGAACTACAATGAGTTTGACACCCCAGCATTGCGGACTTTTTTTAACCTAAAATCAACATTAGATGAAGTACTTTCATCTCAGTATATGAATAACCTCTTCATGGATAGAGTGTTAAAAAGTAAATTCTTCTAAAAGTGTTGAACCTGTTTACACAGGTTTAATCTGGCCTTGAGTTATCGAACAGCTGAGAGGCTATTAGCCTTGTCCTATAGAATGAGCTGTCAGCTCATTAATAAGCATCATCGACCTTAATCGTTCAGTCATGACCCCCTAACTCAAATATAAATTGCATTGATCTTTTTGTGGCGTTGCAAATATCCAGGACAAAGCTTTGAAACCTTTCTGCATTATCCACCTTTATAAAATACGTGTTATGTGCATGTAGGTGTACGCTCACCCCTTGTGAGAAGTAAAACGCTGCAATCCCTAAAGGCCAGAAGCAGCAGAGCATGGAGAAGATGGCCAGGCCGAGGTGGTCTCGCGGAGGGACAACGATGAAGTTGTCCTCGCTCTCGCTGTCACTGGAGCAGTCTGTCTGCACATAGAAAATAACATATTATTATCACAATGCTCACATGTTTAACACTTTTAATTTTAACATGTTTTTAAGCTAGCCAACATATTAGCACAGGACAGTACTCCACCCATTGAGAAACTAAAAAATAAATCAATAAACAATAAACAATTTACCTCACGCTCTCCTATGTGTGATATGTAGATTCAACTTATTTTATTTATTTATTTATGTTTTATTAGAGTATACTTCTGTTCTTTTCTTGTTTTGCAGCTCTTTTTAAACTGTCTTGGTTGATATTTGTTGTTGTTTGTAATTGCACCTGTTCTTTTTAACCTGTATGTATGGCAATACAAACTGTATTCTATTCTAATCTTTTCTATTGTCCTATAAGAGTCCTGTAATGACAAATAATATATGTTGAATATTCTTCTCACAAGAACAAGCAAGAAGATTGTGAGTTTTTGAAAATCCAGATCTAGATTCTCTTGGATTCATTAAAGTTTGTAAAATCAATTTAAAAAAAAAAAAAAAGAAACCAACTGTAGAATCAGTGGATGGACAGGCTATGATTATAACTCACACAGTAGTAGGTTTTTTTCCAAGATGACTTTAAAAAAAAAAAAAAAACCCTACAATTTCTTTCAGAAAATAATGACAAGCCTTTATGGTTATACTGACTATTACTATACTATTCAGCTCTTGATTCAAGTTCAAAGTTCAAAGCATGGGACTTTAGCGCAATCAGCACTGAAAGCTGACATTTTATAGACTACATTAAGCATTGCCTTCAGGCTTTTACGTTAGAAGGCCACTATAATGAACTTCTGCACTCGCACAGCTCGTTCATATTTTTCTTTGCGAGACAGACCAACTTTTCATCTGACTCAATCAATATGAATTGAATTCACGTATGGGTAAAGTACATAAATAAGTAGAATAAACAGGCAAAAAAGATGGAATGGATGAATATTTGCATTAAATAATTCAATGATAATGGGAAAATGAACATATCTATGGCCTTGTTTAAATATTCTTAGTCCAATTTAAAATAATGCAATATGCTAAAATACTTCCTTCCAGGTTTTTTTTTAAATTAGATAAATGCACCAATGCCTGTGAGTTTGTTTCGATTTCTAATACTTTATATTGCATTAAATAAACCTAGACAATTACAGTATATACAGTCCCCTGCAAAAGTATTGGAACAGCAAGGTTAATTCCAATGTTTCTGCCATCAACTGCTGTTGATACCCTTGGCCGACCTGTTCGATGTCTGTTGCTCAGTACACCGGTAGTTTCTTTTTCTTTTTCAGGACATTCCAAATAGTTGTATTGGCTATGCCCAATGTTTGTGCAATAGCTCTGATTGATTTTCCCTCTTCCTCAGCAACATGGCTTGCTTTTCTCCCATAGACAGCTCTCCAGTCTTCATGTTTGCTTAACCCAAAGCCAAAAACAAGAACTATTTTAACGTGTAAGCAATCAATCTTAATAGCAACACCTGAGCAACTAGAAACAACCACCAGTCACATGTTCCAATACTTCAAACAAAAGGTGTTCTGTCCTGAGTTGTTTAACACATCTAGATGTAAATACCATGAAATAAAAGCTGGAATTCTGAACTTTTGTCTCATATTCATGTTTTGATCTGAAACCCAAATGTGTTTCAGTATAGTGTACAATTAAAAAAAAAAGGCACTGACCTTACCGTTCCAATACTTTTGGAGAGGACTGTAAATTAGCGTAGTGACATTTCCATTTCAAAATAAGAGGACACTTGGCCCGACCTCTGCATACTCAGCAAGTACTTAAAAAAAAAAAATTGCAATAGAAAAATACAATAGGGCAGTAGATGAGTAGCCATCTATATTTTAATCTGTTTTCATGAATAACAAAGGCTAAAAACCAAATATGCAATCAGAGTTGACTGGAATCAACCACAGTTATAATGAGAAAAAATCTGTCCTTAAACACATCTTTAAAATACCTTAAAATCTCTCAATCTTTGTAACAATATTAGAAAATTAATTGGCTCCTAGAAATTGTAACTGTTATATAAAACTCAAGGCTTACAGAAGATTAAATAGTCATCTAAACATCAATAACACCTTAACTTTCTTCTCGGGAAGTTTCTCCTCCCGCGGCTCCATCGTTGTCAAATCACCATCTCTATTGGCTCTTTCTGCTGATATTTTTTATTGAAATTTGCTGTTATTTGGTGTCTTTTGGTCCCTGTTGCAAGTTGCTCTCTTTTCTCTGCCCTCAGATCTTATAAAGTGGCTGCTCCTCGCTTTTACCAACTGTTAGATATTTTTTGATAGCTTAGAAATTGACAAAGTTCCGACAATTTAAATGTGTTGCCGGTGTCAGGGTTGGGCGGTGGGAAACGCAGATATTTCAGTTGGTCATTTGACAGTGAAGCTGCAAACAAAGTTTAGGAAAGATTTCACCGTTCACATGAAAACTTTTGTACAGAAGTTTGGGCTCGAGTAGAGGTAGTTTCCAAGTTGACTAAACGGAGTAAAACCCATACAGTGTTCATTGAGAAAGACAAAAAAAAAAAAGGCATTTGTTTAATGGAAAATGAAACATGTCCCTGAAAGTAGAATGGTTTGCTTCCACATAATGTCACTGCTCATATTCATGGCCTTTTCGGTGATGGGTCATTAATTTCTCATTATATTTGAGATGTGCAGATTCCTACATTTTGGCATCCAAACAACAGATGGCTGGGGAAAAAAAAAAGAGCTACGGTTGAAAGTACACTTCATTTCAGAGGTGAAATAGTGAATCAAAAGCACCTCCTCCCTAAAGCTTTATGAAACTATTTCACGCTCCATGCAACATTCCTCACAGAACTACAATGCCCCCAGTAACGGGGAACAGACGGTCATATCTGCATATTCCTTTAAAGGGCGCAGATCTTCAGTCATTATCCAGAACAAAAAGTCCAACATTACGTGAAGCTCTTGATTTCAAACCCCTCATCTTCATCAAATGACAGAAGCGTCATCATCAAGAAGAAATCAGAGGGTTTTCTCAGTCGCAGTAATGAAAAGCATTCGCAGATTGAGGTCATATTTTCTGTATGTGCCATTAAGCTGCATCCTTCGAACATTATCCCGTTTGAAGGATGATCCTGAATGAGGCACCAACATGAAAAATAAATTGAAAATATCAAAGCTACAAAATGTAATGTCTGAGGTCTTACGTGGGTGAGAGGTTGGTGAAATAAATAAATAAATAAATAGATGCTGTTTTACAAAAAGGTCTAAACAAAATGTCATCATCTGACACTTCAACCTGATTAATCAGTCTGACATCAAAGATTACATTCATTATTTTTCAAGGTTTTTCTGGTATTAAAATAAACATGCTGCAGCGCTTTTGGTATTAAACCTGGATATTGATGATGATGATGATGCATGACTCATTGGCACTTCAAATTGTGCATCACAGGAAGTGGAAGCTCTTGAGTGAGAGATCACGTGTTGGACATCCTCATCTATATGTAGACTGCAGGTGTTATAGTTGTGACTGGAATGTGTAATGTTGTAAAGTACATTTTTGGATTTATTTTTTTCAGATTTAACGTGATATAGTTCCACAGAGTTTTTATAGGGCGACCGTGGCTCAGGTGGTAGTGGGTTGTCTTCTGATCGAGAGGTTGGGGATTCGATCCCAGTACCTGACTATGTGTCGAAGTGTCCTTGGGCAAGACACTGAGCTCTAAGTTGCTCCCAGTGGTCGACTAGCGCCTTGCATGGCAGTCCTGTCCCACTGGTGTGTGAATGTGAGAGTGAATGCGCTGATATGTAAAGCGCTTTGAGACTGTTTCAGTGTGGGGATAAAGCGCTATATAAAATCAAGTCCATTTACCATTTATAATGATCAAACAGGACAAAAGAGAATGAAAAATGACGTCATCAAAAACTCAGCACATTTTGTGCTGAATTTATGCTGCAAACAGGTGAAGAAAAGTTGGTAATGTATTTTATATAACTCCTTGCTGTTTGACTGATGGCAGGGCTTGTAGTTTAATTGTAGATAAATTGTCAATCTTTTGTGATGGAACACTTAAAGAAAAACTTGTTTTAAGCAGAGGAAGTAAGCGCAGTCAGAGAAAATCCTCGCGCTTTGTCCGAAGGCACAGAGCGACCTGTTAAAAGCTGTGAAAACAGACTCCTGCCACGCTGATCAATATATGCTCCATCTTTTCATAATGAAAAGCTGAAGCTAAAAAGGTCAAACCACATGAGCATAATGTGGGCCTGCATTGTGAATAATGCCATGCTTTCTTTATGGCCTTAAGAGAGCTTTGCAATCTCTGCAGATCCAGCCCCTGCTCTGTGCTGTGCCTCGGAGCTGCCTGACAATAATCTGCACTACCTCCTGGCTGTTTGGAGCATAAAAACACACAGCATCCCAGTATCCCACAGGTAGACAGGCAAGGAGAGGCTTTAGAGGCTGTGAGGAGTCAATACAATGACGTTATCAACTATTAACCTATCAATTGCTTCCAAATCAACATCCGCATGGATTAAAATCCAATACATTTTTTTTTCTGAGAAACTATGTATAATGCATATAAAAGGTTTAGACCTGTGGTTCCCAAACTTTCCAGAGCCCCATACCCCTTCAGACATTTTACCTGTAGCCATTTACCTCCTACTCCTGCACACTTAAAAAACACAATAAAGTAATAAAATGTGGCCCTAATATATATATATATATATATATATAGAAATACAGCATATGTTATTAAAAAATAAATAAAAAAATGGAAGCACACAAAAGAACATCTTATTCAGAATTATCACTTGCCCACTTTCACTCTATAAAAGCAAGGAATCGCTGTCTGTCGCTATGGAAACACTTTTTTTTTTCTTTGCAAATATACGTCACTTAAGTGGGGGGTATTTCATCAAACCCAGCTCAGTGTTAAGTCCAGGTTTAACCTGAGAGTCCGGCTTCGTCAAGCCGGGTTCTAATTGGAACGGCCATTTCATCAACGAGAAAACACCTTTGTTACCATAGAAACACAGTCCGTGCCGCAAACCTGCTCCCGACCAGGTTTAAGCATCAGGCTTGGCTTAAGCTGCAGACGCACTCATGAAACCACAAAATCATTATTAAAGAAGTCATTTAGTGATGCTTTAAAACACTTTTTTTACACACTGCTATAATAATGTATTTTAAAAGGAAATTAAATAGAATATCATGGTAAATGTTTGAATATTATTTTAAATCAATACAAATGATGTTAGAATTATTGTCTTATTACATGTGTAATGTGTACCGTACTTTTTAAGGAGATGATCACAGTCTCCATGTGTTTAAACCAGTGGGCGTGTACTGTAGCTGTTCCCACTCAATGTTCGCGAAGCCAAAATACGGCGCTTAGGGACGCTTCCATCTTGCAAGTTTGACGTAATTTGCAGCCAGAGTTTGCGCAGTAGGGTCCGGCGGGAGGAGCCTGGTAGCACAACCCGCCCATTTAGCGTACTCCCCAATCATCGGCTGTCAATCATCGTTATATTGACGTCAAATCCCATTTTTTAAACCTCAAACAAACATTCACAGTAAAATGAGCACTTGAACACAATGTAGGGTGATAATTACTAATGATCACAGCAGAGTTTGGTTTTGAAAAAAAAATATGTGATGAGTATTTTAACTTTACAGTTAAATCCCATCCATTAACAATGAGTAGGCGGGGCTTATGACCTATACTGCAGCCAGTCAGCAGGGGGAGCTCTTAAAAAAAGCTTCACTTCCCCGTGAGCGTGCGTCGTTAATTCTTTTTACAGTCTATTGTTTAAACCATCAGTAATAATATATCTATATAAGGATGCGTGCATATCCGTTTACCGCACGGTATAAATGTACATTCATTGAGCAGAGATTAATAATGAGAAATATGAATATACAGAGAGGGAGAGGCTGTTCAGGGACAGTCACAGGGCAGAGCGCTGAAGGCTCCCCAATAACAAAAATACACTATCGCTTTTTGGGAGGTGCGCGCAGTGCATTTCGAAATATTGCTTTTATTTTGCGAAAATCTGTAATAGAAACCAAGCTGGTGTCTTAAGTCCTTCTTGACACAAAGTCTTGTTCTATATGTTGTTTTCATGTTTGTCAAAGCTGAAAATCCACTTTCACACAAGTACGTGGTGGGAAAAGGCATCAAGCACATTTGGCTAGTGCAAAGCAGTGTAGCTCTTGCCATATTTGCGCTTTTTTGATGAGATTGTTTTTTTGTCACCGCTAGTCTTACAGAGGCCAATGTGTAATTTGTGGTAACACATGGAGGCTCCTGACTGCTGCACTATTTACATTCTGTTTAATTTATTTATTTATTTATGTATATTTTGGTCCCCTTGCCCCACTTTGGGAACCTACGGTTTAGACTAATGCAATGCATGCAGACACTCTCTAATACATACTGTGAACTGTAAATCGTGTTAAAGTTGGAAAACTGGCTGACAGATAAGATCGCTAATTGACAAGTTCCCACTGTTGTGACAGAACAGCCATGAAAATGACTCGTGTTTAATTTGCAGTCCCTACATTTCAAATCTCCTTTATCCTTATATATTTTTTTAATTAGTGGTCTATTCTAATGTTCGGAAAATGTCAACAGGTGTGTATGTATGTGAAAGCATTAATATACAGAAACAGGTCTCCGTGGGTTGTGTTGTGCATGTGACAAATCTGAACACAGCTAGCAAATATTAAATCTGAAGTACGGGCTAAAGAAGTCTTTGGCTGTGTTTGAAATGGCATATACCAGTGATGTGCCGTCAGGGTAGGCAAGGTAGGTAGTGCCTACCCAAGCGTGAATAGATATTTTGATTATTTTTATTTTTCCATTTCCAATAGCCTACAGTACCTATAAGTTTGAAAGTGTCCGCATTTTGTGCGTTTCATAGCCCAAATTACTAAACAGCGCTATTTCCTGAAACAGCTGCACAGTCTTTTTTTTTTTTTTTCACTCCGCTGTAAGGGAGAGGGAGGCCACGCCCCCTACCCAAAGGCACGTTGCTCTCTCTGCCTCCGTTCTCATTGCGTGTTTTCACGTGTTTGCGCATGCACAGTCAGGTCCCCAAGATGACAACCATTACCGCGCTATGCTAAATGCTATACCTAAGTTCACAGTACATTAGTGAATAGATGCCACGTGACCGCTGCTGCTACGTTCTCTAGCTAGTGGGTGGGATAACACTAGTCAGGATGACAGGGCCAGAGATGATAGAGAAACTTTTTTTTTGAGGAAAAACGACAGCTTTTAAAAGATGGGAGACCAACACCTGAGCTACCAGACCTTCAGCAAAAGTAAGGTCAGAACATTGTTGGTATTTTCTACAGTGAAAGGTAGGATTGGCTTTGTGGATGCTCCTCGCTGAAGCTGTTCTGAGTTGTCGTTATCATTTTCTCTGTGTTTCCAACACAAACAATGGCTGTGCTGCCGTGTCATGAGATATATCTTGTTGGGAGAGTATGGAGGCTATAAAAAATATGTGTTTGTTTCTTTAATGGTGTTTAGATTTTAATTTTGTTAGATGGCTAAATGCTTGTTAATGTGGATCTTGTTGGGTTTTTTTCTTTCTTATTATGAATTTTATATTTTGATAAGCACATTGAGATGACTTTGTTGGAAATTGCTTTATACAAATAAAATTGATTTGAATTGAATTAACACTTGCCAGCAGAAACATATGAAATTGTCATTGGTGGTCTCGATTTGCAAAGTGCCTACCCATCCTAGTGGTCACGGGACGTCACTGCTCCATACTATGCACTACAAACTCAATGAGTATATATTGTCTACTATGCACTATGCATCTACTAAGTATAGATACTATGATTAGGATGATGAGCGTTCTCACTGAAGTGTACTTCAAAGTTTCCCAAGATGCATTTGGAACCTACAACGACAAAAACCTGAATCACACTGAGGCTAAATATCTCCGTTGATTCGCCACCTCTGAAAGTTTTGAAAGCATTTTAATTGAGAAAGCGACCAAGTACAATATCAACATCTGGTCATTTTATCCACACACTTAAAAAATATCCCGATACAGTATACATCCGGGTATTTCTTGCATGTTCTTTTCACACTATCTAATGTGAATGCACTACATACAAATGTTGAAGTCAGACTGAGTATGAGTATTACGTTACAATGCAATTTCGAACACAGCCATTATTTACATTACTGACAGGACAATGCTGTTAAAAATTACCCCTTAATAAATCTTTACGGCTTGATTCTTCTTGTTTGCACATAACTCTCAATCCTTCTATTGAAATCTGTCATTTCGTTTCTCACCACGATTAAAGTTTGTGATGTATATTTTCATCAAAGATACAGTATTTCCAATGTCAAATGTCACAGCCTGCGCAAGCTTATCTTTGTATCCCTCTTTGAATCCTATGGGGACAGCTCTAAAAGGAAATCAGAAACCTCTTTACCTTGATGCCATGTTTCTTCACAGAGCAAACCATGAATGCATAATCTCCCACTGCTCTGCTTTACAATACATCAATTCCATATGTGCTTAAAAGATCACACAATCACAAGTTGTGTAGGGAAAGAAATGCATTTTGGATGTCATCTGTGTAGCTGTGAGCGAGGGGAAAAGAAAACTGCTCATCACACGCACCAAATCAAAGAAAATCAAATGAATTTAATGTTGTCTTCTTAGCCCGAATCACTGCAGGGGTTAGCATAGCACAAAGTAATGGCTTTCCTGCACGGCTACAGAGTGGCCTGGATGTAGATAGACATTACCCAGCAACCAAAGGGGATTCAATTACGTATGTGGCTGGATGAAATTAATGAGCAAGGGCCCTGAAAAATCGTATACCACACAGGAAATCGTAAATTCACATAATTAATGTCATTATGGAATATAAAATCTTATGGAATTTCAACCATGCATGTTGTTTAAACACAATGACTGGCTCATGTGAGGCTATGTAGTAAAAGGCGACAGGCTGGAATCATCAGGATCGTTGTTCTACTACAGCCCCTCCAATTTAATTACACATCTTGAACTGAAAGGGTGTGCTCTGTTTGAATAAAAGGTACCGGTATCTATTGTTCATCTAGCCAACCTTGCTGCAGGGGAACTCTATAGCTTCTACAGCCCATATCAACCTATACTTGGCCTGTGTCTATACTTATACCTCTACCAGGTCAAAAGCACATAGTCCAACATGTGGTAGTGGTGTTTTCTTAAGTGTTTGTAATTATCCGCGGTGTGATAGAGGGCTAACAAAGATTAAAAGCAATTATCTAATGTAAGCTGTGCTGAGTGGTAATGAGATTCACATTCAGGTAACAGAGAGCCGCTCACTCACAATATGTGATCCCTGAGTGCTCTGCCGTCCTCTCATACAACAACTATACTACAGTCATTCAGTCATTAGTAAGACGTTCAACCTGTAGTTACGGTGGCTGGGAAGGTCACAGGTCACAACATGAATGCAAACCGGCCACAACGGAAGTGTTTCCGCAACGGAACCGGTATTACAGACGGACACGTTTCTGGCGGATGTTTTTAACCCACCAGAACAGAGAAAAACAAGAAGAAGACATCGAAACGCGTATGAAAGTAAGTGAAAGTTGATTAGGATACTCTTATATTTTCCATATCAGGCTATCATATCATAATACCCGTCCGTCGAAAACACTTCCGTTGCGTAAACACTTCCATTGTGGCCGGTTTGCATTTCTAATAATTCTAACTCATTTGCATCTGCCGATCACATCTGCCTAGAGTGGGAGAACTTATAATTTCCTTAAAACAGGCACCTTTTATTTAAAGTCACTTTTTTGTCTTTTACAGTACAGTCAGTACTGGGTAGCCCAATGGCTTCAAATACAAACGTTCTTCAACAATTAAGAATTTACAGACTGCAGAGCAACTTTATTGTCTGCAGTAAGTATATTTGTGTTCCAGTGTGTGACCATAATATCATTGATAATATAATAATAAAATTCTATAAATTATTTTAGAATAACAAGGCAATGTATTCAGGAATATGTATTCATTTCTCAGGAAATGAAATCTATTATAATTTGAACGTGAATCAATATGTTCTTTTGTAAAAAAAAAAAAAAAAAAAAAAGAACATATACATATTTTTAAAAAAAGAAAGAAAAAATGCCTTAACCTGTTTATCCATTAGCCTATAAGTACAGGGGTTGACGGAAAGTACTTGTGCCTATCACAGCTCTCATTGCGCAGGCACATCTTACATTATTACACGAGTCGGTCGCAGGACCAACACAGACAAAAACAATCTCATTCACACACCTATTCCCTTCAACAGGCTATTATAAAATACTCCAGTTAAACTGTAATGTTATTGGACTGAGGAAGGATCCTCGAGTACCAGCAAAACATGCAAACTCCACAAGGGAAGATCCCAGATGTTCATCCCCGGAAAATAACAAAGATCATCTTCTTGCTCTCGGCAGAAGTGTTAACAATGAAACCCTTGAGTTGCCAATCTGAGATAGAATTGAGATGGGACCATTTGGATTCACAATTTGTGTAATCATTGTTAGGGTCACATTGCTCCCATTGTTCATCCTTCTTTTCTGTATCCCAGGAAGAGTCTTCAGTTAAAATGCCATCTGTGATTCATCTCAAACCTCTGGGATACCTGAAGTGAATTGGATCGAATAAGAAAGAACAGTTTGAAAGAATTATTCATGGGAAAGACAAGTAGCCTAGGTATATTTGCCAATTTAGAGCATACAGTATTTGTTAAATACTCAATCTAAGAAGCAAATGACAATATTTTCTTTATCATTATGGCTACAATATAAAAGCTAACATAGCTCCTGTTTTAAGCTCACCAAGCTCCCGTTTGAAGCTAACCAAGCTCCTGTTTTAAGCTAACAAAGCTCACGTTTTAAGATAACCAAGCTGCTGTTTTAATTCAATTAAATTCAACGTTATTTATTTGCACAAAATAAAACAAATCATCTCAAAGCGCTGAACAAAATATAAAGTCCATAGTAAAAAGAAAGAACCCAACAAGATACACATGAACAAGCTAACAAAGCTTCTGTTTTAAGATAACCAAGCTGCTGTTTCAAGCTAACCAAACTCCTGTTTTAAGCTAACAAACTTCTGTTTTAAGCTAACCAAACTCCCGTTTTAAGCTAACCAAGCTCCTGTTTTAAGCTAACAAAGCTCCCGTTTTAAGATATCCAAGCTCCTGTTTGAATTCAATTAAATTAAATTCAACTTTATTTATTTGCGCAAAATAAAACAAAATCATCTCAAAGCGCTGAACAAAATATAAAGTCCATAATAAAAAGAAAGAACCCAACAAGATACACATGAACAAGCTAACAAAGCTTCTGTTTTAAGCTAACCAAGCTGCTGTTTTAAGCTAACCAAGCTCCCGTTTTAAGCTAACCAAGCTCCCGTTTTAAGCTAACAAAGCTCGCTTTTTAAGACAACCAAGCTCCTGTTTTAATTCAATTAAATTAAATTCAACTTTATTTATTTGCCCAAAATACAACAAAGTCATCTCAGAGCGCTGAACAAAATATGAAGTCCATAGTAAAAAGAAAGAACCCAACAAGATACACATGAACAAGCTTCTCTTTTAAGCTAACCAAACGCCCGTTTTAAGCTAACCAAGCTCCTGTTTTAAGCTAACAAAGCTCCCGTTTTAAGATAACCAAGCTCCTGTTTTAAGCCTAACAAAGCTCCCGTTTTAAGATAACCATGCTCCTGTTTTAAGCTAACCAAGCTCCTGTTTTAAGCTCACAAAGCTCCTGTTTTAAGTTAACAAAGCTTCTGTTCTGAGCTATCCAAGCTCCCATTTTAAGATAACCAAGCTGCTGTTTTAAGCTAACAAATCTTTTGTTTTAGGTTTTAATGATGAAAACGTGAATTCCCTCCCCTTAAATCATCACTCACTATAACCATTATTAATTATTTAGTCATCTTCTGCTTCATTTAGAGCCTTACTGTTATCAATGGCTATTTGGAACATATCTGCAGGATATGAGAACATCCCAAGGAGAGGTGAAGGAGCGATCTCTCGTACTTATGGAAATGAAGAGGATCAAACTGATTGGCTTTCTTTTATTACCATCGTATTATAAAGCAAAAGGCTATCAGGCTGCCAGCTGAGTGTGGCTGACTCAATAGGCAGCCCTGAGTAACTATGGGCAGCACATCACATCCATGCTGTTCTGATGACATGTTATACTTAAGAGCCACTGCAGGATCCTTAGTGTTATTGTCCTCTCTACACGGCTCTAAATGCGCCTGGGACACATAGTACTCAATTTATTGCAGACAATTTTCATTGGCAAGTAATTGCAGATAATATCAAGTCCTTTATTATGTCTGCCATTCACTATAATGGTCCGCGAACAGATGGACACATAAAAAAACCCACGAGGCATGAGTATGCCTTGTACCTGTAAGAAAATCAGTTCCGCTCAGTTTCTAAACACGACTGCAACTTAAACAGGGTAAAGGAGTCATTTTAATAAGACACAAAATCATAATTTAATGCAAATCAGATCAGAATCAGAATTCCTTTATTAATCCAAGAGGGAAATTGCTTTTGCTACAGCCACGGGAAAAAAAAAAAAAAAAACACAAATAAAAGAATAAAAACGTTAACAAAGCTGAAAGAAAGAATCAATGTTAAACAAGTGTATAATAAAGTAAAAGACTGTTAAATAATAGTGATCAGATACACACATTACAGTAGTAGACAATAAAGTAAGATATAATAATAATAATAATAATAATAATAATAATAATATACAAATTATATACAATTATATACAAATATGACACAGATATTTACAAAAATAATACAACTTCTTACATTTTTTGCAAATGTAGCATGGAAACTTTCCATTTCTTGTAAATATTCAGTTGACAAATTAAACTGCATTTAGACTTCACAGCTGGCCATAAAGACCATTGTTTGTCAAAATCGCTGCTTGTTAATGTGAAGGTTTCACCGTCAGCCCACACCTTAAATGGTTTGATTCAAAAAAGTGCTTATAAACCTTCTTTTTTTTCCTAGCCCCCATAATCTATTGCACAACCTGTGGGAGCAATATCCGTTTCACTGAAACTTTAATGCACTTACTCCTGGTGCCACTTGTCTGTGATGCAATCCAAGGGAAAACAGGCAAGAACAACAAATTTTACACGATATGATGTAATTACACTGCTGCTATCTGCTCTCTGTGGAGGAGCGTCTAAAGATAAGTTAAACATAGATTTAAAAACGGTATTTCAACAGACACCATGGCTTTAATTAACTAACAAATATAATGTTCTCTTCAACTGAATCAATACCAAGCATGGCTGTCACCACCGATGAAGACCAGAAATGTATTTATTGACTTTTGGTCAACAAAGGAAACAAATATATTAACATTTTTTCTCAAAAGAGGCTCTGATTAACCAGAAATTGGTTATACAATCAGATTTACAGCCGCTGCCCTTAAAAAAAAGACTAAAGTATTGAAAAGTTTTTGTCAGACAGACAAAAAAAAAAAAAACTATCTCAGGGGAGACACATTTCAAAGTTCACAAACTTTTTTGGTGCTGACCTATTACTCTCAGGGTGCTTGGTTTGACACGTAAAAAAAATAAGAAATGGTCTACTTGAATATGAGACAGGTTTAAATTGGGTATTGAAATTTGCAGAAAAGAACTGTACGTGCCTGGTGAACTGTGGAATGACCTCATTTTACATTTATTGAGGGCAGGTCATTTCCTTTTAGATTATATAGAAACGTATCCCTTTAAAAAAAAAAAAAAAAAAAGGCATATAAAGTGCATGGAAATACATTACACCTCTACCAAAGCAGTAAGAATTAAAAGTATAGCATGAAGGTTATCAAGCCTTATTTTGAATGTTTAAAGTAATTGAAAATTTGACAGAATTTTGACAAATATCTTAAAACAACACATTTCTATGGCCACGAATCAGCCTTGAAAAAATATTTATAAAACTAAACCTTTCGCTGAACTCATAGCAAACAGATTAATATTGAAAGATCACTGGACTATTCTCACATAGTGCCACTACTTAAAAATACCTCTAATAGGAAATCTGCCATTAATCAATGCAAATGAAATCGCTCCTGGTTCAATACGACCTCTCAGGGATAGTTTCCCTGTGTGTTTTTCATCCAACTCAGGTCAGTCAGGTTAGTACTATTCCTTAAAGGGCTTTTGGTTCTGTTTTTATATTAAACATATTTTCTGATTAGCTTTTCCCACCTTTTTTGGGATTTGTTGTTGTGCTTGAAACATACACGTGAAGCCAATCTGACCCTGATTATATTTACTAGAAAAGTACCTGCTTCTATTGCTCAGCAATGTATGAGAAATCCAATGCAATCTAATAAAATCATTATCTTTAGTTGGTAATGGCATTCAAATGACTTTGCTTCAGTCAGAAAATGACTTGCAATGAGTGCCTGGTGGATGTAATTTAATTTTTTTCTGTTGGAGTGATCCTATTGATGCAGTATAACGACTAAAGGTGGGACGATATATCGTACGAGAAAATATCACCATATTTTTATTTTTTTTAATTCTGTTTTTATTTCTTTTAAATATTTATAATTTTTTAAAGAAAATATTAGTTTTTAACTCCTCTGAGGAAACAAAAAAATACTAATAAATTAAAAAAAAAACCTCATAATTAAACAAAAATGTATGTCAAAAAAAGTAAGATACAACTAAAAGGTAGACATAAGTTGTATAGTGACATGGATTATTCTGACTGCTCCTTTTTAATTATTTATACTGTATGTCATATAAAGATTTATGAGAACTGCATTCATGTCACCCAATTTCCTCTCAGGGATCAATGGTTTATTGAATCTGAGCAGGTTTAATGATTAAGTTTTGATCAACTTAGTTTAAATTAACCTAATTTAAATGATCCTATCTTCTGTAGCTCTGATGAGTTGTTGTTAGAATATAACATTCCAATAACGTTGCTCCAACGGAATTTTACTTTGTAAACCGGAAGTTCCCACTGAAACAGTTGTACTTGAGGTAGCTTGCTGACTGTGAATGTGTACCTACGAGGCTGGAATTAAAAGAACTAACGGACAACACGGACTGAGTTATTCTTAGTTAGCCAGACACAACAGTTCAAACACTGGGTATAGGGGAAGATGATTAAAGTTGATCACGTTCTCATGGAGCACCGCGGCGCTACACAAAAAACGGATGGAGCTTCACAGGCACAGCAAAGTTAAACAGGCACTGGGGGCTCTGTATTTAGGAGTCAGTGATCATTTGCATTGCTTTTAGAGGGTGTTTGTGGTGGTTTAAGATGAGTTTAATACAGCCAGGACAGGAGGAGGGAGGGCGGTGCACCTAATAAGCGGTCCCCGGAAACATTTCCCCATAAAAAAACATTCTTTGACCCACGGTGACGGCGTTTCATGTTGATTTCGTGATTCCGTCCGCAATTCCGTTAATGCAAATTTTATCGGGCCCTACAAGAGGCATACGCAGAGTTTGCGGGGTGCGCAGGGGGGTGGGGGGACGGTGCATTGCCCCCCCCCCCCCCCCCAGTGATCAAAAGTTTTCATTGAGGTTTTAACAAATTCATTCAAAAAATTTAATTCTTAATATAGTTTACATAATATTCAAATATTTCAAGTGTCAAAAACACTGTGACTAGGAAATGATAAAAAATGGTGATATCAAAATTCAAAGGTTCACAAAATAAAATCAACTAAAAAAGTTTTAAAGGACCCCTGCAGCCAATGACATGTGACCCTCCAGCTTCCCGGCATCCACTGGTCAAGGGAGCACACAGACAATCAGCGAAGGTGGAGTTACGTTGTTAGAGACTTTTAATGCCATAATCTAAGTTGTTGGACTTTTAAATGCTTTTAATCCATATGAATCCTTTTATTCTCTCTGACCTGTTTTTTTTAACTTAATGATTTACAACTGCCAGCAAGTCTATCCCTCCATGGTAAAGAGTATATCTAACATATTAAAGCACATGTATCAAATGTTGTATGATATATCATGTAGAACATAATAAATAATAACACTGCTTAATTTGAGCAAATTTACTTTCTCATTCTTTAAGTTACAAGAGGTCGCTGAACATTTCAAGCTGTATTTTAGATTTATTTTGGCAGGTCCATAATACAGTTAACAGTTATATTGGTACATTTGTTTTCATTCCTTATTTGTGAAGCGAAACTGGAGACGTTCTATATATTTTTTTTAATCTTATTTAATTTAGTTTTTCTTGGTGCCCTTCCTGGCAAGAATCTCAAACTCCGCCTATGGCAAGAGGGGGTACGGATAAGAAAAATAAAAACATTTTATCCACACGATTGAGTTGAAAAGGTCATGCCCAGCGAGTACCTTGAGTCTTGATCTTTAAAAGCTAAAGACCAAGTCTGAAACATGGTGTTCTGATAGACTCAGATCTGACATTCAGTAGACAGATCAAATCAATCATAAAATCAGCCTTCTACCACCTAACGAACATCTCCAGAGTGAACAGTTTCATGACTCAGAAAAATCAGGAGAAACTGGTCCAAGCTTTTATCTCCAGCAGACTGGACTATTGCACATTAATACAGTTTTTAAGTCTTTACATTGGCTCCCAGTCAGCCTCAGAATACTCTTTAAAGTTCTGCTGTTGATGTATAAATCTGTGAATGGGTTTGGTCCAGAATACATCCTTAGCTGTGTTTCCATTAATTAATTATTTTTAATGCGCAAAATCTAAATAGCACAATAAAAACTGGTAATGGAAACACCTGAATTTCGGAAAAACAATCAAATATTGCAAAAAAGTTTTTACGCTTTCAAAAGCGTGACGGAAACACTTTTTCCGCAAATACACGTCACAGAACGTGACATACTTGGTCACAGAAAACATGGCGCTATACGTGTAGACAGAAGAGGACACATTTCTTAGCATTATATTTAAAAATGATTACTGCCATATTAGACAGCGAAAAAACAAAGAAATACAGAGTTTTATAAGGAGGTTTGGAGCATCTGTCTTCCTGCATCGAAGTCTTGCGGGATGAGATTTCACGGGAGTTAAAAGCGCAATTATACTTTGTCGACATTTAGAAATATTGCTTTTATTTTGAGAACATCTGTAATGAAAACCCAGCTGGTGAGATGATAGTCAGGTATGAACCCAGCACAGGTCAGACAGTTCACAGAAAACATGGTGACGCATGCTTTTAGTTGTTATGCTGCAAAACATTTTTAAATCCAAGTTAAAGACACGGTTTTTGTCTACTGTAAATGACTGAGAGCGAGATTTTTAATCAATGTTTTTTACCGCTGAGTTTAATGTTTCTGTTGCACTTTTTAATCATGTAAAGCACACTGAACTGCCTTGTGTATGAAATGCGCTACACAAATAAAATTGCCTTGCCTATAGCCCAGAGTAAGTATGTAATCATGTCTGGAGTTAAAGTAAAAAAAAAAAAAAAAAAGTATAAATATTCTTTCAATCACAATTCTTTTGGTCTTTTTTCTCTGTTTCAAAATTGTATTTTGAACTCTGTATATCCCTCCCCCCTTGCATGGATCTATAATGTCTAACCCAACCACACATTGGTAGCACAGTTTATCTATTTCTATATCTGCTTAGTCATCATGAGTACCAACCGCTTGTTATCTCTCACTGTGTGCAGGTTTATAAATTATGAATGAAACTCTGACTTGAAAAGAAAAAGTATAAAAAATCACAGCAAATATTGATGCGATTACAAAAAAATTCAACACTTTAAGCATTTTATATTTTATCTATCAATCTATCTATCTATCTATCTACAGTATCTATCTATCTATCTATCTATCTATCTAGCTATCTACAGTATCTATCTAGCTATCTACAGTATCTATCTATCTATCTATCTATTATTTAACTAAATAACTTTTTGAGTATCCCTGCAATATGACGCCATGGCATATGCTTTTCTAAATGGAATTAGCTAAACATCATATTTTACTGTTAAAATATAATAATGTTTAGTACTGGCTTATATTACTTGAATTTATCACTTTTTAAGTCCATGCTCTAAATGTTTGATGTCTCATATTGAGCTAGGGATCATCCTGCTTCAACAATTCAGTATTTTTCATGGTTAGAGGTGGTTTTCGAACTGTTAAATCTTTTAAATATACTACTGTCTTTTGTTTTCCAATAACGCCCCGAATGCTCTCCCAAAGAGTTAGAAAAAGACAGAATGGAGATTTACTCGTGCTGCGGTTGTAGTTTTTCTATTGATTCTGTCTGGACAACTCTTTATATTGCAAATCATTTGTCTTTTTTTCACTGGCTGGGAGATTGAAATGGAAGAAAACTTCATTTGCAGAAGTTTGTATGGTGTTTTCCCCAATGCTGCTAATGGGTGATTTAATCAGACACTTATAGATAATTGCTGTTTGTGCTTTACCCTCCGTTTGTCAATAAACACTTCAATTCACTCGTGTGTATTCATAAATAACATAATATAGGACTAATTAGTAAATGATGATTCACTTCTCAAAGTTATTGTTCTGTGAAATTGCTGAATTTTCCATTACTCGCTATTACCCTATTCCTGCAACCGATTATTCAATGAAAATTTGAATTGTCCCACACCATTGTCAGTTTCTAGGAACAATAATGGAGAAACTGCCAAATCAGGCACGCAAAGGAAGTGGAGATTCAAAATGATCTGCCCTTGGCGGAAAAGAAAACTGCCCGAAGATGCTTTATTTTGGCAAAATTTTTTATATTTTTATATAAAAGACATTTGCAGTGTTCTAGCAGCAAAGGATCACAGCGTAATTAAAATAGCCGCATATATACACACGGGCCTGTACACATTATAGAGAGAAAGAGGGACGACATTGGTGCAAGAAAGGATATTGCACAATAAAAACACAATATATACAGATGCTGACTAATTGCTGATGGCTGTTTAAAACTTTAGAGAGTGCAAACCTTGTCAAAAAAATTCTATCCCCAATAATAATGATACAGTAGGTCCAAATGTATTGACACCCCCATTGAAAAAGAAAATCCCAATGCAATGCACAATCCCAATCCGATTTGGATGACACTTGGTGAAGTCATTGAGGAACCAACCTGACATAAC